>NC_136519.1:83611275-83748775 GCF_053919585.1 Euprymna scolopes
TGATGGGGCAGGGGTTGGAGCTTAGTTGACAAAGTGGGACCTATTAGATTGAAAACTCTGTTTTGGATCCTATTCAAGAGGGAGTGGTTAATTAGTCTAAATTACCCCATTAACAATTACTACCACTCTTTAACTCTTATCCTCGAGTGATCTTCGGGCTGTGACTCACAAGTAAAAAAAGACACAAAGAAAATAAAGTGACAAGTGGTGACAAAAAAGTGTGGGAAAAACCCCTTGATTTTTCAATGAATTAATGCATTTGGAGATTTTCACACTTCTACACGGAAGGTAGTGGGAGATGCCCTTTTCTCTACCCTGACACCTCTCTCCCACAGAAGAGACGTTGCGAGCCTATCCTTGTTTTATCGTTATTTCCATTGCAGGTGCTCGTCTGAATTCCAATCTCTGGTCCCCCCTCGCCAATCTTTCACGAAAAACACCCGTCTAGCTTAATCCACTGTGAAAATTTTCCCCCACTCTTTATCTGTGCCTAAATCAAAACGCGGATTCCATGAACAAAGCTTCTTTCTTAGAACTGCACGCCTGTGGAACTCTGTTACGTCTGCCTGCTTCCCACCTGACTACAACTTGGATGTGTTCAAGTCCAACGTTAACAAATTCCTAATGAACCGCCCTCTTAAGTAAACACTTCATTAAATCTACACACTAACGTAATGTACTTGCAATAACCCTTATCCCTGAGTGGCTTCCGGGCCTTGATAAGTGGTGACCACCATGTAAAAAAAAAAAGACACACCGCGACATCAGCTTTTCTTATACTTTGAGTCAGCTGTTCGTTTTATCAGTGTTTTCTAAATATAGAACTCGTGGATGGCGTGATTCTGCTGTCTGCGATAAAAGTTTTAGATAATAGCAGTGTAAAAGCATTTAATTGTCTGTTATTGGTCTCTCTCTCTCCCTCTCTCTCTCTCTCTCTCTCTCTCTCGTATATATATATATATATATATATATATATATATATATATATATATATAATTATCTATTTATCTAGCGATTAGTGGACAACAAAGATTTTAATGGTGACACGTTTTGACATGTATCAAACTTGGTGACCGGTCAAATTTGCATAGGTATTATTCGAACTGGGACCAGACGTGATGTGTCAAGTGTTCCCATTTGAATAAGTTGAATTAAGTTTAGGAGTTGGATCCGAGACGTCAAACAAGCAAGATGGGTTAAAAGGGTCTCCCCATGAGGGAGGTGAATAAAGAAACCACAAGCCAAGATTCATTCCAGTTCTGCTGTGACGAGATGCGCGAGGATTGAATAAAATATTAAAAAAAAAAAACTCATTCGTCTTAGGTGCCTGTCTTGAAGTGTCTTTGTTACAACAGGTCCAGCTTCACCCAGGATGATTGACGAATCTTCCAGGCAGCAACAAAAAAGACAGCAGCGGACAGGTATGTCATCATGTTACGGGCATTAGATGTTCTGACAAGCATACACACAAACTAGAGGAGCCATAGGTCATTAAGATAGACACAAAGACACCGTCAGTTATACCACAAACACCACGTACATACACATAGATGCATACATACTCAAAAGAATATGAATATATGTATGATATAGATATACAACAAAAGGAATGAGAAAGTAAAACCCCGGGATACGGCATTAAACATTAGTAACAAAATACAGTACAGTATATAATACACAATGTATATAATCAAATAACATTATAAATAACACCGTAAGGCGGGACAAATACCGTAACCAGGGGCAAAACATCGTATTTCACATCGTAACCAGAAAAAAAAAAACGTATCCTAGGACCACCGTATCCCGGGGTTATGCTGTATTATTGAAACCGTTTTGGCAGTTCATGTTTCTTCCACTGGTAAGACACAAATACGCAGGAAGACCGAAAATACACTGGCCAACATAAAAATGTAAGTACGTATTTAAAAAGAAAACATTTTAAACATTTCAGACGTGGTTTATGAATTAAAATTTTTATGCTAACCTTTTTTTCATTACTTACATATTCATGTAATGAATACATGGTACAACGATAAAATTATTGCTTTAAAGAAACAGATACTACAGCTTAATTTTAAAACATTTATTGAAAAAAATCTATTCAGGTAACTCGATTACGTAGTAGAGTTGATTTAAAGTTCTGTATATCAGTACAGTCAGGGAAGCAGGAAGGAAATTCCAAAGTCTAGCTGTTCGAAGGAAGAAACTATTAGATTAGAAAGCTTTCTAGCATCTAGGAACCTCAACAGTGAAGGGGTGAGATTTTGTTGCTAAGCGGGTTTGTGGAGGATATGTACGTTGAGGGGGCACAAGTGTAACAAGTTCATCAGAGTACATTCCAAATAGATATTTGTAAAACAGACACAGAAATGACACGTTGGGGTGATGGGGCAGGGGTTGGAGCTTAGTTGACAAAGTGGGACCTAGTAGATTGAAAACTCTGTTTTGGATCCTATTCAAGAGGGAGAGGTTAATTAGTCTAAATTACCCCATTAACAATTACTACCACTCATTAACTCTTATCCTCGAGTGATCTTCGGACTGTGACTCACAAGTAAAAAAAAAGACACAAAGAAAATAAAGTGACAAGTGGTGACAAAAAAGTGTGGGAAAAACCCCTTGATTTTTCAATGAATTAATGCATTTGGAGATTTTCACACTTCTACACGGAAGGTAGTGGGGGATGCCCTTTTCTCTACCCTGCAACCTCTCTCCCACAGAAGAGACGTTGCGAGCCTATACTTGTTTTATCGTTATTTCCATGGCAGGTACTCGTCTGAATTCCAATCTCTGCCCCCCCCCCCTCGCCAATCTTTCATGAAAAACACCCGTCTAGCTGAATCCACTGTGAAAAATTTCCCCCACTCTATATCTGTTCCTAAATCAAAACGCGGATTCCATGAACAAAGCTTCTTTCTTAGAACTGCACGCATGTGGAACTCTGTTCCGTCTGCCTGCTTCCCACCTGACTACAACTTGGATGTCTTCAAGTCCAACGTTAACAAATTCCTAATGAACCGCCCTCTTAAGTAAACACTTCATTAAATCTACACACTAACGTAATGTACTTGCAATAACCCTTATCCCTAAGTGGCTTCCGGGCCCTGATAAGTGGTGACCACCATGTAAAAAAAAAAAGACACACCGCGACATCAGCTTTTCTTATACTTTGAGTCAGCTGTCCGTTTTATCAGTGTTTTCTAAATATAGAACTCCTGGATGGTGTGATTCTGCTGTCTGATATAAAAGTTTTAGTTTTAGTTTTAGATAATAGCCGTGTAGAAGTATTTAATTGTCTGTTATCTCTCTCTCCCTCTCACACACACACATATATATAGCAATATATATATATATATATATATATATATATATATATATATATATATATATAATTATCTATCTATCTAGCGATTAGTGGACAACAAAGATTTTAATGGTGACACGTTTTGACATGTATCAAACTTGGTGACCGGTCAAATATGCATAGGTATTATCCGAACTGGGACCGGATGTGATGTGTCAGGTGTTCCCATTTGAATAAGTTCAATGTAACAGTCTTCAGCCTCAATCACTGCCTCGATACAGGTCCGGAACTGGGAGCATGCCTTTTCCACAACCGCCGACAGGAGCTCGGCGAATACTCGGCGGGTGGCGATGTTATGGTTTCTCATTAGATGATTAGTTTCATTTTACTATTATGCTAAATTCTATTTATGCATAGTTTCTACATTGGGCATAATTATGTAGAATTTAAGATGAAAATGTTGTGGCACACCAAAATATTTATATCTGTCTCTTAATCTCTCTCACCGTATATAAAAGTAGCCTTGTGTGTGTGTGTGTGTGTGCGTGTGCAAAAAATCTCCACTAAACTCCTCTTTAAATATTTTGGCTACAGTATTGAAATTTGATCGCTAGGATATTTGAATCTGTAACACACTTTCGATTTAGTTTTTAGCCCGCAAAAAATTGAGAGCAAAACTGTTGACCTTTGTGGAAGTAGTCGACTAAACCTGTTTGCATGCACAAATCTACATTCATAGATTACGCATTTATATGCGTATGGGCGTAGCTCAGAGGCTAAGGAATGAGGCTTGACATATTTAAGCGTATTTTATCACCGGCCTGTTAACACACACACACACACACACACACACACACACACACACACACACACACACACACACACACACACACGTATGAAGGATTTATAAAGCATAAAAACGATGGTGTTGTTTTTTTTATATTTATATTTTATTAGAATCAATTCTCCTATTTTTGACCCCTTAAAAACTATTTTCACCGGCTAAAGACCCATAAAAGTACGGTCCATAAAAAATCCAGTCATTTGAGGGCTCTAGCGCCGCTCTGCAACTTCTGGTTTCGGAGGAGATAGCGTTTGATAGCATGGAGACAGACAGACAGACTAACAGGCATACAGCCTTTTATATATCAGATTAAATAAAGTGATCACTTCTCGCAAGATACAATAAGATATAATTTGAAGTAAATATAATTAAATCTAAAATAATTTACTACGGTGACAAGATAAAATTGATTTATTAAATATTCGCAAGATAAAAGTTCTTAATCGATTGAAAAGCAAACAAAAAGATAACGTAGAAAAATAACATTAACTAGGTTAGTCATTCTAAGTTGATTATATATATATATATATATATATATATATATATATATATATATTGATTGTAAAGACCTCAAACGCATGTACCATTTGCTTAAAAAAGCTTTTGGTCCTCAAACACTATCTACATCTCCCCTACTCTCAAGTGATGGAATTGCCCTTATAAAGGATCCACATCGCACAGGTCAAATTTTTTAAACTTTGATCCCAATTTTGAGCCTTTAACATTTGTTTTTGGGCTCAAATCAAATTAAAAAGTTTGATCCATGTCCAAGTAACCTACATCAAAAATTTCAAGTGTTTAGACCAAAAATTGGCGGAGGAGTTTGGTTGAGTTTTCAAAGGTCAAATCGTTGAACTTTGACCCCTTAACAGCCAAATTTCTGACCGAAAATCGATTAAAAAGATTTTCCTAAATCTCAATACCCCTTATGTCAAATCTCGGGTCTTTAGAGTGAAAATCAATAGAGTAGTTAGGTAGAGAAATGTACACAAATATAAAACTCTGTGGATCGTCTGGGCTTGATTGCTTGAATTTTGTAATAAATAATTTCATCAAGAATTTGTCACAAGTTTTGGTTTCGGTTTCGATTCTAGCTGATGGCACTCAAGTCATATTTCTTTTTACTTTTGAAATAACTACTATATATTGGGTACAGTATAATATACAATAATCGATAGAAAATTGACACTATAATAATATATACGAAATCTGCATAAATTAAAATATTATTTTTTAACCATATTTTATGACCGGGCAAGGTCGGTGGCCTCTGCTAGTATATATAAAAAATGCACTTTGTGTGTGTGTTGTGTGAGTTCTCTATGAACTCCGAAACGGCTGGGTCAACTTTTAAATATTTCTCACAGGTGTATTTTATGTGTCAAGGAGTGTTCTTAGGTTTTATATTGTAAGTATCAAAAATCGATAATCCAAAAAAATAAGGTTGATTTTGACCAATGTTAACATCCTTATACAGCCTAACATCACAAGTGCATTTGGGAAGTTTTATCACCACACAAGTAGAAGGGCTCGATGCATCAAATAAACAACAACAGTGTTCTTTGATAAGACAAGGACATATCTGAAACGTATGTTTCTGTTTAGAGCACAACTGAACCATGATACTTGACTTTTTCATTTTAAACTTTAATTCAGGCATAAAATAATTTTATAAAATCAATAGTAGATTCTCTACAGTGCAATGTAGACGGCAATGTATTATGGACTAATCACTGCGAGAGGCATCTAAAGCTTCCTCCCAGTGCATTGTGGTTGGTCGCCAACTGGAGCAGGCACTCAATCGATTTGAGTGAAAAATGATGTATTTCACTGATTTTGATGACAATAAAAATATGGGAGTGTGAAACATTAGTTGATCATCATTCAATCCCGGGCAACGTCAGGTCTCTCTGCTAGTACACACGCACACATACACACACACACATATATATATATATATATATATATATATATATATATATATATATATATATATATATATCAACATTGTGAATATAATAACCAATATATATATATATATATATATATATATATATATATATATATATATATATATATATATATATACTTCATTTACTCACATAAAATTAATATACGAAAGTATAAATTTATGCGAAAACTTTAAGTATTTACTTCAAAAGTGCTCGATACGTAGGTAGAGCTAGTTAGTAATTTATATATTTATTTTATTCATCAGGCTTATGCGCATAAGCCTGAGGAATCCTAGAGTGGATGAAACGCCGAATATTCAGTGTAGCTTAATCGACATATATATTTTATAAATTACTATATATATATATATATATATATATATATATATATATATTGGTTACTATATTCACAATGTTTTGGCCGATATAACCTCCACCTTCTACAGGCACAACTTTTTAAACTTGGGGAAAAAATTAATCCATCTTAAGAGTTTTTATGTGAAATTTAGTAACCTGGACAGAATTTCGAACTGAGCCATGAAGGTAAATTATCCTCATTTCGTCAGCCATGAAAAAGTACAAGTCTTAGTTTTATGTTATGCTCAGAAAAAAAGGCCATATATTTTATAGCAAAATTTTTACAACAAGAATTAGTTTTTATTTTTATTTTTTTTTAAAAAGAAGACAAAAACGAAGATGAAGAAGAAGTAGACGAAAAAGAAGACAAAGGAATTAGAGAAAAGCAACAACGAAAAAGAAGTAGACAAAAAGGAAAAAAGAAACGAAAGTACAGAAGTAGAGAAAGAAGATGAAAAAAACGAAGATAGAATCTTAAAATGCACTTGTTTACATTGGACTTGAAGACGACCATGTCTGGAAAGCAGGCCAACAGAACAGAGTTCCACGGGTTGACAGTTCTAGGAAAGAAACTTTGTTCATGAAATTTATGTTTAAATCTACAGGGTGGTCAAAAAGTCAGGTAACATGTTAAAGGTAGAAAAAACAATATGATCCATTATAATCTCTATTCGTTTAATATTATTTCTTGGATGGATATATCATTTAAGATTCAAACGAGTGCACATAAAACTATTCGTTTAATATTATTTGTTTAAATATTTGAGTGTAATATATAAACTACCCCTCCTGATTTCTGGCTTTGGGGCTATGTAAAGGATAGCGTTTATGGCAAGAAGCCTGATACAATAGCGTCTTTAAAGTTATTTATTGAAGAGGAGATTGCGCGGATATCAGCTGACATGATTACACGTGTTACACAATCAGTGGTTAATCGCTTCCAGCGATTGATAGAGAGAAATGGACGACAATTAACAAAATAAACATATTTCATGTTTGTTTCATTTTATATTTCAATGTATGGCACTTAAATATACGTGTATTGCTAATATCGTTTTTCTTTAAAATGTTACCTGACTTTTTGACCAGCCTGTAGATACAGATAGAGAGTGATGGGAATTGTTTACGTGGTTGTAGCTAGATGAGTGCTTGTTTTGAAAAGTTTGCAGGGGGAACCATAGATTGGAGTTCAGTCGAGCACTTGTCATGAAAATAACGATAGAGCAGAGTCAGACTTGCAACGTCTCTTCTGTGGGAAAGAAGTTGCAGAGAAAAGAAAATGGGCATCTTTTACTAGATTTCGAATTTGGTTTTGAACGCTGTCAAGATAGAAAAGAGTGATCTGAGTGGCCCCTCCCCAGATGTGGCAATATGCCGGAAGAGGATTGGAGTGGAAGTCAGATAATTTCTGGTGTTGTAGAACGATCCACCCATTTACTCAGTGACCTTAGCAATCGACTGAGTGGAATGGAGGCATGAATGGATGGTAACATTAAATGCTGCTAAGACTAAACATCTTTCTTTTAATAATAACAAGATGTCTTCTCAACCACTGAAAGCCATGGCTAATGATACACTAATGATACACTAATGATACACTACCTGAAACTCCTCATTAAAACTCCTCAGCTTAATGTTCACAGGGAACGTGAATTCGAACAAATACATTGAGGGCATTGCCAAGGCTGCTGCAAAGAAGGTGGGCTCCCTTTACCGTACTAGAAAATTACTCACATCTGAGGGTATCCTATATATCCTACAAGGCTACCATTCACCCATGCATGAAGTATTGTTGGCCATTGAGCTGGTGCATCTGCTACTAGTCTCCCGCTTTTAGACAGGTTTTTTTTTTTTTTACATAGGCATTACCACTTATCAAGGCCAAGAGGCCACTCAAGGATAAGGGTTAAAGAGCATACAGTAGAAATTTGACAATATAGTAATCGTTAGTAATAGAAATTCGGTAACTTTGTTAACTATACTAATGGCGTATCAAGAACTTGTTTACGTTAGACTTGAACACAACCATATTGTAGTCAGTTAGAAAGCAGGAAAACGGAAGACAATTCCATAGGCGTGTAGTTCTAAGAAAGAAGCCTTGCTCATGGAATCTACGTTTAGGTTTAGGCACAGATAAAGGGTGGGGGGAAATTAGTGATGGTGTTTTCTGGAATTCCCTTCTGGGTCCCTGCTTCCCCGACTGTACTGACATGCAGAAGTTCAAGTGTAACATGAAGCGACATCTTGCTGCCCAACTCCCTACACAGTACCCCTGATGCTTATGTCCCTGATAGTAGCCCCCTACAACAAAGTGACAATGTACCTTGTTTGGGGTGAAAATGTAATACCCCCCCCCCCCCAAAAAAAAAAAAAAAAAAAAAACAGTTGCCATATTCCTTGCCTTGGAAACTTAAAATAAATACTTCACTGGAAGCTGTTTTATTTTATTTTGGAAGTTATTTTAAACATCTTTTTGAACATTTTTCTGATCCTATTTTCTTCACTTTCAGATATTTTATTTTTTTATCTATTCATTCCGTATCCCCTATTTACTGTTTTTATCTTTTTTTTTTTTTTTTACATGGTAGTCACCACTTATCAAGGCCCGGAAGCCACTCGGGGATAAGGATTAATCTCTTCCCCTTCTTTCTCCACTTTCTCTTCTTACTTCCCTATTTTTTCCATTTTTATTTAATTATTGGTTCTTCTTTAATGATCCCGAGTATTTCATGGTGACTTTGTATATATATATATATATATATATATATATATATATATATATATATATATATATATATATATATATATATATATCAATATTCTGATATGCTTGTTTGAAAACAAAGGAGACGTACATCCTGGACAGGGCTGGGGCGAGCACGCAGCCCTGTTTGATTCTGCGATTGATCGGAAACTGGTCAGACAAGTCTCCCCCATACTGAACTCACCCATGCATGTTCTCGTGAAGTGCTTTGATGAGGGACAGCAGGGTAGAGGGACAGCAGGGTAGAGGGACAGCAGGGTAGAGGGACAGCAGGGTAGAGGGACAGCAGGGTAGAGGGACAGCCTACTTTCTCAAGGACAAGGAATAGAGCTACATTGTCGAATGTTTTTTTTGTTTTTTTTTTACATGGAGTTCACCACTTATCAAGGCCCAATGGCCACTCGGGGATAAGGGTTATTGTGTGTACAGTAATCAAAGGGATAGTGTAGCAATAGTATTGGAGGATTGGTAAGGTGTCATTACTTAGGGGGGGGCGGTTCATCAGGAATTTGTTTGTGTTGGACTTGAAGACATCCAGGTTGTAGTTGGGATGGAAACAGGCAAGCGGAACAGAGTTCCACAGGCGTGCAGTTCTAAGAAAGAAGCTTTGTTCATGGAATCTACGTTTTTGTCAGGTCTATGAAAGCCATATGTAGTGGTTGTCACTGTTCTTGTCAGGTCTATGAAAGCCATATGTAGTGGTTGTCACTGTTCTTGTGTCTTCTCTTGGAGTTGTCTCTTACAAAAGATCATGTCCGTAGTTTACCGACCTGCCCTAAAACCATATTGCGATTCAGGATACACAGTTTCAACAATTTTCTGTAGACGTGAGATGAGCAGACGGACCATCAATTTCCCAGTGAGATGCCACGATAATTGTTGCAATTCCCTCTTGAACCTTTGTTTTTGAAAAGTGTTGAACTTTTTGCATCTTTGAAATCTTGTGGGACAGTTTTGTGGCCCCCAGCAGTTGGGATAAGCCGATGGATGTGTTTGGTAAGAATTTCTGAGCCTGCTTTGAGAAGCTGCAGATATTCCATCCTCACCTGCAGCTTTATTGTTATGGAGAGCAAATGTAACTTTGCCTACCTCTTGGATGGCTGGTTCTTCGTCTAGTTCATTTAGAGTTGGGAAAGGATTGACTGATTGAATGACCTGGTGAGACACATTGTTGTCACCATTATACAAGTCAGTGTAATACTCAATCCATCGATCTAATTTCTTAGAATTATCCATGATTGTCGTACCGTCTTTATGCTAAAGGATACCGAGTGATTGCTTGGAGGGTCCTAATGCAGACTTTATTCCAGAGTACATTCCTCGAATGTTTCCTGCATCACAGACTGTTTCAATTGCAGAGTAAAGAGAATCCCAATACTCCTTCACACATTTTCTAGTGACTCTTTTTAGCTTCAGTATTTCCTGTGGTATTCTTTACTCTTCCAAGTTGGTCTGATTTTATGGGAGAGAAGGGCATGTTGTTTTCCTTCGAGAACTGGCTGGATGGTCAGAAGTGAGGCAGAAAACCAATCTTGGTTTCTCCTGGCCTGTCTCCCAAAAACATCAGCACAGTCTTTGATTTCTTCATTGTAGCCCAGTACTGTTCTGGATTGGTCACCTCGTCTGTGGCTGTTTTCAACTTTCCAGACAAGGTCTCACAGAACTCATCCCATTTGGAGGAAATGTTGGTTTAGGAGAGGTCAATCTTAAGCGATTTAACAACTCTCTTATGGTAGGGCTTTGGCTGAAGCACCATTCGAGACACCATAATGCTGTGATCAGTATCACAGTCTGCACTGTGGTATGTTTGTGTGTTGTGTACTTCGCTCTTGTTATTTATTTTGGTTATGACGAAGTCAAGTTTATGCTAGCGAGATGATCTTGGATGACACCAGGACACCTTATGAAAAGGATTACCTGGGAATAGCATGTTTGTAATGATTAGGTTGTTACTGCAGCAAAGCTCAAGGAGGCGTTGCCCATTTTCATTTATCCTTCCAACTCCGAACTTTCCGAGGCATTGTAGCCAGCTTGCATGATCAGCACCTGTGAGGGTTTCGATCCTCACCTGTAACGATGGGAATTTCTTTACCCTCTCACGATACAAAACCAAGTCGAGAGTTCAGGAACTGATGCTGCTGCTTTTTTGCACATTTTCTGCTGAGGATCTTTGATGACCTCTAGATTCTTTCTCAAACTCACTAACACATTTCGTACTAACAATCAGTCTTAAGAAAACCGCCATCCTCTCCCAATCGCATGCGTAGAACCGCTCGTCGTCACGAGAAGACCGTTTTTGTTGACCCCCCGTCGAAAATTGTCGATTTCGGGGTGAAAAAAATGAACGTTTTTGGTCAATATTTCGATATTTTTCGAGCGAAGGATGGGGCTCCGATATGATAGCAAGTTTGTGAATTTTCGTCGTGTCTGTCGAAAGTTTTTAGCAGACATACAAACATACACACATACATACATACATTTTCGCTTTTATATATATAGATAATACAACCCTGAAGAATGTGGATAAATTGAAATACCTTGGTGCGACCATCGTCAAAAACATTTATCTTGACCTCGAACTTAGCATGTGACTTGGTCTAACTTCTATCACTTTTCGGAGGTTCACGCAGTGCGTTTGAAAGAACAAGCACCTGAAAATCAAGACGAGAGTCCATGCGTACGAAGCGTGTGTGTTGAGTGTCCTTCTCTGTGGAGGTGAGATGTGGTCTGCATATCGTCCTCAAGAGTTCAGGGTTAGTGCCTTCTATACAAAATGTCTCTGATCAATCATTGGCGTATCGTGAAAGGACAGAATGACAAACGACGAGCTTTTCAGATGGACAGGTGCGGGTGCACTTTCCTTGAGACTTAAGTTTATAAGACTCTAGTGGGCAGGCCATGTAAACCAAATGTCATGTGAATGCCTACCTCACAATGTATTACATGGTGTTTTGAAAAAGGGTACTTAGTCTGTTGGTCGTCCGCGTCTCAGATTCAAGGATGTGTTAAAGCGAGATCTCAGGGATATCGGTGTGGAATGTGAGCAATGGACAGCACGATCCTAGGATCGGGATGCTTCCGTTTTCCAGCTGACTACAATATGGTTGTCTTCAAGTCTAATGTAAACAAGTTTTTGATGAGCCGTTCCATATAAGTTAACAAGTTTACCGAATCTCCATTACTAACGGTTACTATATTGTCCAATTTCTACTGTACACTTTTTAACCCTTATCTTCGAGTGGCCTCTTGGCCTTAATAAGTGGTGATGCCTATGTAAAAAAAGCAAACAACCCCCCCTCAAAATACGTCATTCCAAGAGGCCATAGTTTTGACCTCTATAGCATTGTATGTCACGACAGACGCTTGCAAAAGATATACATATATATGTGTGTGTGTGTGTGTGCGTATGTGTGTGTGTGTGTAACCTACATATATTTCACCCTTCCGATTTACCCTTATATGTCGTACTTACTTTTACTTCCTATTTACATTTTATCCTAATTCTTCATTCTCATTTTATAGCTAAATATGATTAAGCCATTTTATTTTTTTTTTATTTGCATTTTGTATAATTTTGGCGCTTCTCTTCTTCAGATATATAAAGTACTATATGCTAGTTTGGGTGCCCGGCGTTGCCGAAGGTGTGTGCTGAGCAAAAAAAAAAAAAAAAAAAAAAGGCAGATAGGCTCGAACCCGTACTGTGAAGAAGGGAAAGAATGTAAAAAAAAAAACAAGAAAAACGCCATATATTTGCCGTTGCGTCCATCGTAAATATCGGCGAAAAAATCGACCCCTCCCTATAGAAAAGTGCCCAGTTGAGGGTGAAGGAATAAATGTTTTTAGCCAATTTTTCGGTATTTGTCGTCTGAATGGTCGAGCTTCAAAATGATACCGATCTCGTGAAAATCTCTCGCCTTTATCGAAAGTTTTAGGCAGATATACATACATACATACATACGTTTAAACAGGTGAGATTTATCTCTATATTTATAAAAGCGAAAATGTATTATGTATGTATGTATGTATGTATGTACGCTTTTCCTCGATGTCCACAAAAGGCTTATTTCAGAGAAGCGCTTGCTCGGTTCACAACTTCTTAAAACTTTTTATATCATCTATAAATTGTAATGTCTCAGAGTTACCCACGGAGCTCGCCTGTCTATTTAATTTTATTGACTTTCAAACGTTAATTATTCCACATTTCCCGCATCGGCACGCGTAACATTCGGTTTTCGGTATATAAAAAAAAAGCGAAACTCGACTCGAATCACAGGCCCAGAGCCAGTGGTCTCTAGAGAGCTAAGTAACGTTTGGTAAATGTCGACTTCGTCATATAAGACTGTAGCTTTCATTTCGCTCCTCCTAATAAACAGGGAGAGGGTTTTTAAAAACAAACAAACCGATTTATTCACCTCATTCAAAACTGTCCCGCACAAAATGCTTACTGCTGAATACCTATCGCCGTCACGTCAATCAAGAACGCGCACCTGTTTGATTTTTAACACTTTACTATTTTCCAACTGCACGTCGTGAAGGCTTCGTTTTTTTTCAAGGGCACCTGTTTTTTTTCACATACCCCGAAAAACACCCGGGCAACGCCGGGTACCCCTCGCTAGTATTATATATATATATACATACACACGAATCTGTTTATTACGTAATATTGTTTTCATGACCTGTATTAGTTTTGTCGAACTTGTTTTACTTTCAAGTAAATAGTGAATGGGATTAACGGGATTAAGAAGATTAGTTGGATTAAGAAAGTTGCGATTGGCTGGCTAATCCGTCTATTGTGAGTTAAAATAAATGTAGACTTAAGCTCTGAGGAAGACAATGACTTAAAATGAATGGACTTTTATAAACACACGTGTATCGGTCGAATACTGTTCTTATTTAGCTTATTATTATCGAAACATTTCAGTTCCGTCTCGTAGAACTCTGGAATCTTCATGTCAAACTCAGAAATCTGTATGGAATTTTCAAAGGAGTGGAGTCCGTTATTTACTCAACAGGGGGAGATTATTCTCGTTCCACAAGCCAAGATAGGCTACAAGTTTTAACTACTTCGTGTTTGTATTCTTAGTATCGTCTGCATTAAATAAAGCTTTCTCTTTGAAACTACATGAAGATTTCAGGCAAGAAGCACATGAAGAAGGCCAGACTGGACATACAAGGGTCGTTCCAAAAGTAACTACTCAATCACGGCGATCGAAAACGCTAGAGCCATGGCCGCAATAAGAACCCTCAGAGCCATATTATACCAACTACCACGAGAGACCCAAAAACTTGTTTGCCACATCGAGAACATTAGTATGAAAATTGTAAAACGCAAAAATTCTGAAGTATCCAACCAAATGTGTACACACACACACACACACACACACACACACACACACACACACACACACACACACACACACACACACACACACACATATCCTCCTCCTCCTTCCTTCCTTTTCCATTCCCCTTTTCCCCATGCATGCTCATACTTTCACTACACCGATGAAGACTGAAGGATCGGTCGAAAATTATGCACCTGTAAAAAAAGGTTTTTAATTTTTTTTCATAATATTTTGTATTCCTGCACGTCACCAATTGAAAACGAATAAAGAAAAGCTATAAGCTTTTATACTTTTCGTATTCTTTTTTATACATTTCCATTCATATATATATATATATATATATATATATATATATATATATATCCACTTATCTAGTGTTTCCTTTTCAGATTAAATATGTTTTTAACTCATTTCAAAGTGTTTTTTTTAACATGTTTTATTAACTGTTTGCTCGTATTATAAGCTCTATCTCCTATTTGGTTTTATCGAGATAACTTTATGAATATTAATTCTTTAATATTCATAATATACTTTAATTTTACCATCTTGGATCATTTTGGTAAATTTAATTGTAATTTTTTTATTTAATTTATATATATATATATATATATATATATATATATATATATATATATATATATATATATATATATATATATATATATATATATATATATATATATATAGCATAATCGCATTGACACAATGGTTCTTGTCAGATCACCAAAGTTAAGCAACATTGAGCCTGGTTAGTGTCAGATGGGTGACCATTTAGGAATTCTAGGCGCTGTATGTGCTCTCCGCTTATCTCGGCATTTGCTTCCAAATAGCATGGTATAAAGAGTTCTCACCTATACTACACCCCTTATTAGTGTATAATCCTTATTGAATAAACGAATAAATCTGTATAAATCAAGGATTCGCGCCACATGGTACTATTAAGCCAGTCGGGTTAGGATTCCCTTAGTAAAAGTGGGTAGTAAAAAAAATGTATGTCTTCACCATTTTGATAAATAGTGAAGGAAGGAATGTTATAGAATTACGAGAGAGAGAGAGGGAGAGAGAGGGAGGGAGATGTGTAAATTATATTGAGACACGCTGACCGGAAGTAAGGGTCAGCTGATCGGATTGCGTGTGAGTCACGTGATCAGGTTAGCTGAATCGCAGAGATTTGGTTTAGACTTAGAAGCGGACGGACGACTTCACCGTTGTCTCCTCCCCTTCACTGGCGGGGAGGGGGACGCTGACGTGTGTAGAACAGGACCACACAAGCCAGAGATTCACTTTTCATCTTCTGCGAGACATCTAGAAAGTGAAATAAACTATAAAACCAATTCCTTGTCTTGGAGTGAAATGAATCTTCGTCCAAAACAGGTACCAAGTCTCCCCTCCAAGACGAGATGTTTCCAGATGGACCAACATCGACGACGCAGAAGGTATGTCCGAAAACACATATCTTCCGTATCCTCACTTTCCTTCTCCACGAAATTCTTTATTTGGCCAATCAACTCTGGTGTCCTGGCTTTCTGACTCCTTCCACACCTCTCATCATCCCTCACAGACACCCTCCCGTACTTTAATCTCTTTTGCCACTCCAAAACTGATGCTGGATTCATGCAAGATGGTCCAAAAGCAGTCTGAAGCATTCCATACGATTCTGTGACATTTATCAGTTCAGAATTTTAAAACAAAATTTTATTGCATATCGTTCTTCTAAAGTGTTCTCACGTCAAGATTGCATTTTTGAAATTCACCAGCTATGAAAATCAGGCTTTAGTAGAGTGTATTCCAATTTCTTCTGTAGCTGTTCATTTGAACCTGAAATCATAAAAATTGGTCAGTCATCTCATGTATAGCAATAGCATCCTGAATTTTCAAGAGTCTTCGACCATTTTAAATGCTTGTACAAAAATAGTCTTGAAGTCTTATTGAAGGCACCTCGTACAAAAAATATATTTTATTTTCTTATAATATTTGATATTTAAGAAGCTCAATGTAATTACAGAGCAATATAATGAATGAATGACAAAAGTCTATATTCCAAAATTCATGATGTTGACCATCTTACAATTTATTCCTTTAATTCAGTTGACATTTACAAAGAATCGTAAATGTCAACTGAATTAAAGGAATACATTATAAGATGGTCAACATCATGAATTTTGGAATATAGACTTTTGTCATTCATTCATTCATTCATTCATTATATATATATATATATATATATATATATATATATATATATATATATATATATGTGTGTGTGTGTGTGTGTGTTCAGAATGTGAGAGATTGTACAAAATTATTTCCACAGCCAAACAACGTCGTAGCCTACAAGAGCTATGACAGCCAACAAACCGGAAGTCCAAGACTCGAGTTTAGCTTTCATTCGAGTCTTGGACTTCCGGTTTGTTGGGTGTCATGGCTCTCATAGGCTGCGACATTATTTGGCTGGAAATAGTCATATAAGGAAAGAGGAAAAGGAGAGAGAAAGGGGGAAAGATGAAGGACAAACAGATGAAGAGGAAGAAAGGAAAGGTCAAGGTCATAGAAAAGAGGGAAAGAAAAGAAAGGCGGAGAAGATTGAATGGAAAGAAAAAGGAGAAAAAAACAAGAGTAAAGAGTGAGTGAGAGAAGAAGAAAGAGAGAGAGAGAAGTGGGAGAGAGAGAAGGGGAGAGATAGAAAGAAAAGAGAGGGTGAGAGAGAGAAGGGGGAGAGATAGAAAGAAAAGAGAGGGAGAGTGAATGAGTGGGACAAAGAGAGAGATTAATATCAAATTTATACGAGTAAAATGTGTGTGTGTGTGTGAGAGAGAGAGAGAGAGAGAGAGAGAATGAGAGAAAAAAAGGAAAAGAGAAAAAACGAGAGGAAAGAGAAGAAACAGCGGGAGAGGAGGAGAGAGGGATGAGAGAGAGAAAGAGGGGGAAGAAGAGAAATAGAAAGAAGAAAGAGCACGATAGAGAGGAACAGAGAAAGAGAGGGCGAAGAGAGAAGGAGGGAAAAGAGAAAAAGGAAAGAAAATCATAGACGTAAAGGGAAAAAGAAAAGAGAGAAAATGATTGGGAGGAAAAGAAAGAGAGGTTCGATAGATAGATAGATAGATAGATAGATAGATAGATAGATATCAAATTTGTAGGGGTGAAAAGTTAGAGAGAGAGATAGAGGGGAATGAGGGGAAAGAGAAAGCGAGAAAAAGGGAAGGGAAGGAGGAAGGAAGGGACGGAAAGAGAAAACGATAGAGAAGAAAGGAGAGGGTAAAGCCAGATAGATAGAAAGGATTGAGAAAGAGAGAGAGAGAGAGAGAGAGAGAGAGAGAGAGAGAGAGAGAGAGATCATATCAGGACAAAAACAATTGATGAGCAACACAGTAAGAGATAAATGCGAACTTCACAACGTTAAACACACACACAAAAAAAAAAAAAAAAGACAAAAAACGTCACCAAGATGTCAACACTTACAGCGGTAAATTCATGGCGAAGTCGTAGCGAGGAGAAAGCGTCGAAACATTAAACAGATTCTATCGGCGCTGAAAATTCATTGTATCCAATTGAAACAACGATTACCGACAAATAACAACAACAAAACAGAAAACTAAAAACAACCTATTCAATTTCACGCCATCATCATCATCATCATCATCATCATCATCATCATCATTATCATCTACAGCAGCAGCAGGTGTCGCCGCTGCTGTTACTAATAAAGATGGCTGCCGATAAAACAACTCATCAATCAAGCTTTGTATCTGTTTATTGGACATTATAAAATCTATAACACAAACAGTTTTTTTTTCTGAAAGCAATTCATTAAACTTAACCGCTAAGTAATATATATATATATATATATATATATATATATATATATATATATATATATATATAGTAAGTTATAAAATGCATATGGCGATTAAGCTACACTGAATATTCCGCGTTTCATCCACTCTAGGATTAATATATATGGCGATTAAGCTACACTGAATATTCCGCGTTTCATCCACTAATCCTAGAGTGGATGAAATGCGGAATATTCAGTGTAGCTTAATCGCCATATACATTTTATAACTTACTAACTAACTCTACCTACGTATTGAGCACTTTTGAAGTAAATACTTAAAGTTTACGCATAAATCTATACTTTCGTATATTAATTTTTATTTATTTATTTTATCCTTTTTTTTTTTTGCATGCTACTTCAATAAGGTAATACATTTGAAGCAATAAATTAAAAAGTATGGGATGATGCCTTCTATATTATTATTTTTCTTTAAGCATCCCCCCCTATCATTCAGTTTTAGTCTCGTTTAAGAGCGTTTTAAAAGTTCATTTTGAAGTTATGTCTAATCTCGTTTCAAAATAGGGTAATAAAATTTAGATTAAAATAGACCTAGGAAGTGCCCAGGGGATGGTATATACTAACATTTAAGTATCGCTTTGCGTTTAAAAACGTTTAAGATTTATTTTAAAATAATCTCTAGTTTCGTTTTAATTACGGTAATAATATTTAGTTAAAATAGACTTAAAATGTGTAAAAATATGGCATATGTTTATATTTAAGTATCGTTTCACGTTTAAAATTATTTAAAACGTTATTTTAAAGTTATATGTAATTTCGTTTTAAAAACGGTAATAAATCTTAGATTGAAACAGGTCTAAACGGTGTCAAAAATTGGCGTTTTTATATTTAAGTATATTAATTATAACATGATCTCGGTCTATTTAAAAACACGTTTTAAAACATTTAAAATTTTAAACTTAAAATTACTCTCTAGATCTCGTTTAAAATGGGTGATAAGATCTACAATAATATAAAATAAAATATTTTGACATGTGTCTATAACTAAACCCTTTTTTTTATCTTCACGTTTTATCTTTTTTTCTATCCCAATTTATAAGAAGCGATCCTCTTCTATGTATACATTCTTTCAAGCATTCATTTCTTACATTTAGGCATCCATCTTCTTGGGTTGCTTTTAAAATATAATATTTTTCGGCATTGCAGAGCGAGCATTGTTTTAGCTCTGGGGATTATGAAGGTTTTTGCTCGATTTTTTTCCATTTCACCGTAAAAGGTGCACCTTCTTCTTTTAACTGCCAGATCTTGTTTGCTAAAGCCGTACTACTTCTCTCTTTTACTCTAAAGGAGCTCATGTGCATGTAATATCGCTGTTTAAACGTCCCCTTCGTCATTCCAATGTATTTATTAGTTACGTTTGTGGTTGTATTCGTTACAGTTGCTTCATATAGAAGTGACTCTGCTTTACAATTCCCTTCAAGCGGGCACTCATTTTTGGCTCTGCAAGAGCAAATTGCATTATCCCTCTCTATTGGTTCTCTAGAGATGATGGATTAAGAAGGTGCACCATATATATATATATATATATATATATATATATATATATATATATATATATATATACATATACTAGCATGTTTGGAGGTGTATGCCGAGCAAAAAAAAAGATCAATTTTTTTAAACTTTGACCCCTATTATGACCCCTTAACATTTATTGTTTTAGGGCTCAAATCGAGTTATTAAGTTAAATACATGTCCAAGGAACCTATATCTAAAATTTCAAGTGTTTAGACCAAAAATTGTCGGAGGAGTTTGGTAGTTCTCAACGGTCAAATCGTTGAACTTTAACCCGTTAACAGCCACATTTCTGGCCGAAAACCGATCACATAGATTTTCTTAAATCTCAGTACCCTGTATATCAAATTTCGAGTCTGTAGACTAAAAATTGACAGAGTTATTGCGTAGGGAAATGTACACAGACACACAGACACGTTCACTTTTATAGATATATAGATATTTCTTTCCGGTGGGAAGATATCCAAAAATTGAAAATAATTGAATGAATTGAAATAATTGAATTACGACAAGAGCCGTTGATAGCGCTCAATCATAAGAGAGCAAGTTATATATTTAAAAAATATTTTTTTATGTAAATGCAATCATATCTTGCTGCGATGTGCAGACCGTTTCAATCATATTAGATATCATCAGGCAAGACAAATTAAGGCACAAAACCTAAAAAGGTTCCAGACCTTTTCAAATTTTGAGGAGAGAAAATTTGCCATGAGTGGCGATGAGCAAAAATTAAAGTTCTTATGAGGGAGTAGTAAGGAGGAGGGGTAATATAATAATATAGAGGGGGGGGGTTGAAGACAGTAGGGGAGAGAGGAATGGAAGCTGAGTAACCATGGTTGTCATGGTTACCGACGGGGCGGTAGTGAGGATCCAAACTTCATCTATTGACAACTAAATTTGGTCAACTGGTCCGTTGATAAAAATTTGATATACTCTTTATCTGAATTTACATGAGCAGAAATATGTTGCTACCCAGTCATGAGCATGTTTCGGTCAGCTAGCTACTAGTAACTCCAAACCTTTTCAAGCGATACAGCTTATACGAAAGCAAAGTTTGTAATGAAAATATCAGATCTTCCTTGTCATAGGGAGTTAATATCAGAAAGTTCGTCCAGATGTTGCGAAAAATAAGATTTGGTTGTATGTAAATAAGATCCAATAGGGACGCAGATCTGCGTTGAGATATGGAAAAGGGTGGAGGGTGGGTTTGAATAATGGTATTTATATGCTTTCGTATAAGCTGTATCGCCTGAAAATGTCTCTAGTTATTACTAGCTAGCAGACCGAAACAAGCTCGTTACTGTGTAGCATCATATTACTGCTTGTGTAAAAACAAATAAAGAGTATACCCTGCTCTACTTTGGTATTGAGCACTCTTATTTAATCTCATTATATTTCGTTGTTTACTTAACCTCTGGAAAACAATAACCTCAGATTATATATATATATATATATATATATATATATATATATATATATATATATATATATGATGAAAATAATGGAAATAGTATTCCGAAAAAATAGAGAAAATAAAAAGGAACAAACCGTATTATGTGTTCATCAACGTTTCGTCTTCATTTCGAGACTTCCTCTGACGTTGATGAACACATAATACGGTTTGTTCCTTTTTATTTTCTCTCTCTATATATATAATATATGTGTGTGTGTGTGTGTGTGTGTGTGAAATAGAGCTGCTAGCGTATTTAGCAACCGCATGACACATATACAAATAACCAAGCCGGTGCACGATGTGACGTTACAGGGAAAGAAAAAGAGAAAAAAATGCCCACGTGGTGAGGGCGAGAAAGAAGAAGCATGTGTCAACGTGAGAAGAATGTGTGGCAAGATACTTTTAAGCCCATGTCGAGGCGGCAGGGTTTTGTTAACTACATGACAGACGAGATGAACAAAGAAGATCTTTAAAGCAATGCGTTAGTTTGGAAAGTGCCATGAGTAAATGCCTTTCCTTTCAACTAAGTTGAATTTCGTTTGCGACTGTTTCAGAGACAACGTGTGAGTCTGAGTGCTAAATTGTGACGACACTGTTTAAGAAGGTTAACGGCCACGTTACATAAGAATGCTGGAGCAATGCAGAATACCGGGTGTTGAAGGGATGTGATGCACGAACAAATAAAACAAACAGACAAACGAACAAAGATTTAAAATCTTCGTATATCTATTTTTTTCAGCATTGATCATATATAAATCAGTACACATGAACTCACTGTTTGTTACAACGAGAATGGTAAATATCTTTGATATTTCGAGAATAAAATCTCTTTTTCAAAATGGAAGCCAGACCAACAGTATGCCGTAATAAAAAAGAAATATGCGGTAAGAACAAGAATGAAAGTAGGATTAAAAAAAAAATCTAATTAGTTTACTGTTATTTCGGATGTTCTTGTTATTATTATTATTATTTGCATATATCAATTAATTATAATTATTAATATATAATGTTCCATTATTTTAATTTATGTTTACCAGTAATGCTTTATTCAAACTACCTTTTCCTTATCTCTCTCTCTCTCTCAGTGTGAATGTGCATGTGTGAGGACAATTCTCAACCTATATACTCAACGAATGTTTGATTTACAGATTTGAAATTTGGTATATAAGGTATTCAGACATGTGGAAAACTTTTAATCGGTTTGCATACGGAAAAAAGCACTGCTAAGGGGCAAGAATTGAAAAATTGGAACATGTGAGTCATCAAATTTTTAACTGTTTGTCAATTGCTCCACAAATACGCATGTGTGAATCGTTCACATGGCAGATTCCTTATGTTAAGAAGAAGTAGGGTTGAAATGACTTTTTAAAGATCATGTCAAGATGGTGTCAAGTTGGCCTGATGGTTATCGTTCTTGATTCACTGTCTTTAGGTTTGGTTTCGATCACAGCTTGAGTATTTTTTTTACTTACAAAAATGAACTGCTTAGAAAAAAAAACATAATACTGGCATGCATATGTTTCAGTTTCTAAATTAAAATTTTAATATTCATGCGTATTTTACGACTGGGCAATGCCGGGTGCTCTGCTATATATATATATATATATATATATATATATATATATATATATATATATATATATATATATACATCTTAGGTATATGTACATGATAATCTCCCAAGTTATCGAACAAATTATTATGAATTTTAGAATAAATATTCTAAGCAACCTGGTGAGTAACCTGAAGAAATTATTTAAAACTTTAATATTCAGATAAAGTCAGGTGTGTGTATGTAATCATTTTTGGGCTATCTCAACATAAATGGCTCTAACCATCAACAAAATCTTACTCCTTCACACTGTAGAGATTACCACGAGTCGGAAAACTTTCCCCATTAGTGGCTTCTTTCCTAGAATTGCTTACATTCGGAAATCCCTCCTTCTCCCAGTTTCCATGACTGTACTAACATGCAAAGAATTGTACTATAATATAAACAAGTGGCTCGTTGTTCAACTTCCTTGCTAAATCTGACCGTCGTTCACTGTAGCTTATTTGTTTGGGACGAGTTTTATGACGAGATCCCTGGCGACACCAGATGATCTTTCTTTTCAAATAGAGGAAGAGAAGATGGGAGAGGATTAGGTATGGTTGGTGGGGGCCATGCTGACACTTGGTCAAGAAAAAACAGATGTTTATGAGATTCCTGTCCACCAGAGAAGAAATAGTAAATATTTCAATGAGGAAAAAAAATATAAATAAATATGATAATAGATAATAGTTGTTCTTAAGCGATTTTAATTTCCATTTTGTACTTATGTAGCGATAGGAAGACGCAAAAATGTCCAGAAGAAATAAAATATTTCAATGGGGGGAAAAAAAAATATGATAATGAGATTCTCGAGTTGGCAGAAAAAAACAATACCGGGTCGTTTTTTAGGTTAGAACAACAATTAAAATTATTAAAGAAACAATGTTCTGTTGAAAGGTACGTGGGGGGGATGCAATCTCACTGGCCGACATCTATAGGAAGTTTAGGGTCAGAAAAAAGGAAAAAGGGTCGCCAGCCGAAAATGTTTGACTCAGATGATGAATCACTCATGGAAATAAATAGTTATCGCTTATCACATCAGTGCCGGGGTGGGGTTTTTAAGAGAAAGACAAACGAGAATTGTTCCTATATCACGGCTGTTATACATCTATCAACAACGGAAGGGTTGGTTTAAAACCCCTGCGAGCAATAGGAAGAGAATTCAGAACTTAGTGACAGCTTGAGGTGGGAACTGAGGGGTGAGGGGTCGCCGTCAGGCCTTGTTCGACCTAAGGACTAACAACTCCTAATTTGATAAGTTAGTTGGACTGATAAATAAATAAATTGAACCTAGGGAGAGATATTGTCATGAACGAGGAAGAAGAAGAAAATGAAAAGAATAAAATAATGAGTTCACGAGAGGAGATAAAGAATAAGATAATGGAAAAGAGAAAGAATAACTCCAAAAAGGTAGAGGGAGGAATGTCTGATTTGATAAAAACGATTGTCTTTTTTAGAATTAGGATCCTTTTACTGGCTGGCATGGAGGCGTCCACATCGTTCTCACCCCCCCTGGGGGGGGGGCACAAGAGCTAAGTTGAAAAGCTCTTGTTCTTAGCTGGAAAATAAATTAGAGGAACTTAAGTTATACAACCTGCACCATGAAGCTTGGATCAAAGAACTCGACTATAAACAAGTGTAAAACGATTTATGAATAATTATTTTGTTTCGTTATATAAAAATGTCCCAGAGTTTTTCCTTGTTTCTCGATTGCCGGCCTGAATGAAGGTACAGTTTATTTCAGGTATGCCCTTATGCCAGATGATAAAAGAAATAGACTGGATCCAGCACAAAGCCAGAGTGACGGCCGAAATCGACAATGTTGCCACACGGACTTAGGGTCATGTACATTTCGCATGCCCTGAGCAGCAGAAGGATATTTTCCAGTGACCAGTGAGAGTCTGGTCACCCTTGAGGGGGTCCACCACTAGACAAGTAAGAATTTAGCCCTGCTGGGTTGCATCTATGGTCCTGTGAGCTGGGAGCGACGAACATGGCCAGAAGTACATCACAAGTATGCTCCCGTGAACCAGGATAGCGACGGATGCGGCCCGGCCCTCGGACAAGAGAGGGTGTTAGGGTTATATTTTAAAAAGAATTAGACTTTGTGGAAATTCAAAAAGAGAGGAGGATTTTGATCCGCTATGAAGCGTTTTTTTTTTTTCGGAAGATCAAATGCGTTTCACAAAAACAAACAAACAAACAACAAACAAACAAACAGATGACAAAGAAAAAGTCTATCAACAAGAATGCGACGTTTTCCGGTTGGAAAGTTGTCATTCATTTCCGTGACCGGAAATTACAATAGTGGATGAAAATTTATTGCATACAGGTGGAACTGGAATATATATTTAGGAGTGGTCGTTGTTGTCAGTGTCATTATTATTATTATTATTGGCTCACATGGAGCTTTCACACAAGTCAGCAAACGATCTGATTGGACACCTGTGGTGCTCTCTGGAAGCTGAGTGACAACAAGTCTCCTCAGACATCCAACTCCCTCCTTCTCCTTCGGTAGCATTTGCAAATAAATTTGCATCATCACAACAGCCGCTTACCATTGATTTCTCACTGGCAGTGGCCATTGGTTTATACTGGAATTTGAGTGGCACTAAGCCTCCCCAAGATCCCAGTTTTCTTTGCACTTGTCCAGCGGAGGTCTGGCCAGTGCTCCCTCTTCGGTTTTTCCATCCACTTTGACCCTTCTCGGCTCTTTGGTATCACTTTTTTTTTGGGGGGGGGAACGGTGGTGAAACAATGGAGAGATGCATGATGGGGAGGGTGTAAAACATGTAGATATGCAGCTTCAGTGTTCTCCATTCCCTGTAACGCTTCTTCGTTATATTGTCTTGTGTTATTCTCCGCATTCAAGGGTTTTCCTTAATATTTCAACTGTTTTCCTTATCGTTAGGCGTTGTATTTTTGCAGCTATTCCTCTGATTCCAATTTCTGCCATTCTTTTTTCCAGGTTTTTCAGGATTGTTCCTAGTGCTTCGACTATTATCGGTACTATTTTGATTTTCTTCATCATCCAAATCCCTTTTAACTCTCTGGCTAGTTCTGTGTATTTGCTTCGTTTCTCCTTTTCTTTCATACTCACCCTGTGGTCAGCTGGGACAGCAAAGTCTACGATTTGACAGGATTTCTCTTTCTTGTTAATTATTACGACATCTGGTCTTCTTGCTTGGATGGGTTTGTCCGTCTGTATGTTCATGTCCCATAGGATTTTGTGGTTCTCGTTTTCGAGTGCTGTTGCAGGTTTATGCTTGAACCATTTATCTGTATGCTCAAAATGCAGCCGTTTGCACAATTCCCAGTGCACCACCCTCCCCACTTGGTCATGCCTGTTTTTGTATTCCTTTTGGGCAAGTTTGCTGCATTCACTTACTATATGGTTTATCGTTTCGATTATCATTATTATTATTACTATTATTATTCCATTAACTTCACAATGGTGTGATGTTTTAGACCGCCCCCCCCCCAATAGCGTTCTTTTACACCAAAGCTAGTGAGGATAATCAAACAGTCAATTCGATGGAAAGCACCTTGATAGGATGTTTTCTGAACCAAGCAGAACCGACTTCTGGAGTACAGTGATGTTGTATCTGATTCCCAAGGAGTTCAGCTGTTTCATAAGATTCTTTGGAATTGAGACAAGCGCACCTATGATTATTGGTACGATGGTAGTTTTCTTATTCCACAATCTAGCAATCTCCGCCCTCAATTTCTGATAGTTCCATAGTTTCTCATTTTTTTTTTTTTTGCCTATTAAGTTGATTTCATTTGGGCAAACTATATCAATAATCTGGCATTCATTGTATTTTTGTTCACAACTAGAATATCTGGTTTCATGTGAATTATCTCTCGATCACACTGAATCATGAAATCCCAGAGAATCTTAACGTCCTCATTTTTCACTACGCCCTCCTGGGTGATGTTGGTACCATTTGTCTGTCACTTGATTCCAAACTTTTGACAAAAACTCTAGTGCAAATTTGTACAAACTTTGTCATGACATGTTTCAGGAGATATTACACATAATCTCCACTTATAAGAACAGTCCTTTCAATAAATATTTTTATTTATTGCATTTGTATTTAGTGCCTGAGCAGCAAATATAAGATTTTTTTGTTTCTCTTTTCAATTCACCTTTAGACAGAAAATTCCACGCGTCCTGACATTTTTGTGTCTTAGTATCTCACTCAAACTGACCATGAAGTTTTATTCTAACCAACTCAGTCAACTTTTCTGCTTCGATTCTTTCCTTGTGTAATGTTATGACCCTTTAGGCTGTGATCATTGCGTAGTATCTGTTAACTGTGGCAAGCGGGGTCAATGGTCAAAACATTATTATTATTGTTATTGTATTATTATTAATTGATTTGAGCGACGGATGGTCGCTGGATCAGGTATTATGATTAGAAAAATAAACAATTAAATTGGGAGAAGAAATGATTGACGTGTGAATCGCAAAAGGAATGTGAAAATAGAAAATATATGTAAACATTATTTTGGGGTTTTGAATAAACAAATAACTAGTTGTGGACATTAGGTTGGTCTGAGACACGTAATTAGGCGACGTAAGAGAACACGTGATGTAGTTAGTTTTGGAGAGATTCAGAGAGTTGAGAATTGACCACAAAAGCGGACAGACATCTAGACAGGGGTGGACAGACAGTTAGGAGCGGGCTGTAAGAATAGAAAATGTAGACGAACTGCAGATCTTGTAAAAACCATTTGAGACAACTGTAATAAATTTATATTATAAAAATATAAAGAGTTGTTTTAATGGTTTCACAAATAAGAACAGATGTCTCAATTGGATGGTGCTGATCGCTTCATGGTTCGTCACAGATCAGTGGGAAGATACAGAAGAACTCTTCAAGAAAAAAGGTATGAGGCATATATTATTCTTCTTACATATGAATTGTAAAAATATCCTGTGTGATAAGTCTTTTTTTTTTTTCTTTTTTTTTTTACATGGGTGTCACCACTTATCAAGGCCTAGAGGCCACTCAAGGATAAGGGTTAATAGGTATACATTAGTCATTGTGATTTTAGCATAGTAAACAGTGGGAATTTTGAAACTTGGATTACTTAGGGGGACGATTCAATTAGAACTTGTTCACATTGGACTTTTTCTTTTTTTTTTTTTTTCATAGGTATCAACACATTATCAAGGCCAAAAGGCCACTCAAGGATAAGGGTTAAAGAGTGTACAGTAGAAATTGGCCTATATAATAATCATTAGTAATGAAAATTTGTTAAATTTGATAACTTATATGGAACGGCTCATCAAGAACTTATTTACGTTAGACTTGAAGACAACCATATTGTAGTCAGCCGGAAAGCAGGAAAACGGAAGACAATTCCACAGGCGTGCAGTTCTAATAAAAAAGCTTTGTTCATGGAATCTACGTTTAGGTTTAGGCACAGATAAAGAGTGGGGGAAATTATTGATAGTGTTTACAGCTAGACGAGTGTTTCTTGTGAAAGTTTTGCAAGGGGGGGACCATAGATTGAAGCTTAGTCGAACACTTTCCATGGAAATAATGATACATCAGAGACAAACTCGCAACATCTCTTCTGTGAGATAGAGGTTGCAAGGAAGAGAAAAGGACATCTCCTACGAGGCCACAAAGTCTATTTTGAACTCTATCAAGGCAGGACAAGTCCTTTCTAGCAGCTCCTGCCCAGATGTGGCAACAGTATTCCATCCTTGGACGTACCTGGCTCTTATATAGATAGAGAATTGCATCAGCAGTGAGATATCTACTGGATCGATAGAAAGATCCCACCATTTTTCCAGCGGCCTTGGCAACAGATTTGATGTACGTGTTCCATTTAAGATCAGGAGTAATGGTCAAGCCCAGAAGCCTGTCAAAACTTGAGGCCTCCTGAAGACGAGAGCCATTCATTTCAATTGATGCCAGATGGGGATCAGAATGTTGATGATGTAAAGAGAGAAGCTTGGTTTTAGATGCATTAAAAGTAACCAGCCACTCCTTTCCCCATTGTACTACATGCTCAAGATCAGAGGAGAGAGAATTGGAAAGAACTTGGTCGTTTACTGTCTTAGATGTGCTACCATAAATGGTAGTGTCGTCAGCATAAATGTCTACAAATGATGTAAGGATGTGATTTGGAAGATCATTAATGTAGATCAGGAAAAGAGTTGGGCCCAGGATGGACCCCTGAGGGACACCGGCATTAATACTGTGGGCTTCTGATTTTTGCCCCTCAACTACTACTCTTATGAACCTATCAGAAAGAAATGATTTAATAATTGAGAAGACATTTCCAGCTATACCATAGCTAGAGATCTTATGAAGTAAACCTTTATGCCATACCCTATCAAAGGCGTTAGATATGTCAAGAGCAATTGCCCTAGAAAGGTTGCCTCCATCGAGAGATTTGCTAATCCTATGAGATATAACTGTAAGCACATCTGCTGTAGATCTAGCAGAACGGAAACCATATTGAGTGTCACTAAGAAGGTTATTTTTGTTGAGATGGTTGATTACTTCTGTATTTAACACAGATTCCAGCAACTTACTCATGACGCACAGGAGACTTATTGGCCTGTACTGAGAGGGGGATGAGCGATCACCTGAATTCTTAAATACAGGGCATACTGATGAAATTTTCCAGGGAGATGGGAAACTATTCTCCTTAAGACAGCGTTTAAATAGTTTTGTAAGTATGGGTGCTAGTTCAGATTGAAGTTTTTTGAGTACTATAATTCGAATACCGTCCGGGCCAGTTGCTTTACTGGAATCAAGGTTTTTGATTAGCTTGGCAACATCACGTAAAGATATACGTATATCACATAGTGTGTTATCAGATACAGGAGAAAATATTGGGGGTTGGCGGCCTTGATCGCAAAAGGTAGAATTAGCTGCAAAGTTCTTGACAAAGAGTTTGGCTTTGTCTGATGCTGACGAGATTACCTCAGGTCCATTGATGATAGTTGGGATGGAGCACATGCTTCTGTTCAGAATTCTGTTTGCTATTTGCCAAAACTGGTGGGAACCAAGCCGCTGCTCAGCTACTTTGGACTTAACAGATTGAGCATACAACCATCTTGCGCTCTTTATTACTTTCTTACAATGGTTGCTGGCAGTCCTGAAAGCGGCTTTAGTTTCCATACATCTATTACGTTGGAAACAGTGGAAAAAGTGATTTCTGTGCGCAATGGCAGCAGCACATTCTGGAGAGAACCATGGCTGGCTGTTAGGTTTTTGCTGAAACTTTTTCGAGGGTATGAAACGATCAATACCTACAATTAACCATTCCGTCATGTCTAATACCATAGAGGACACATCCTTTTTAAATATGGAATGCAGAGGTAGATCAGTTATAAATGTACGGAAGCTATCCCAGTCAGCCTTAGTGTATCGATATACTGTACAATGGAGAGGTACGTCTGGGGACCTATTACATTTCATTTTTATCTTAACTGATACAACAGAGTGGTCGGAAGATCCAAGAGGCGACAGAACAGAAACTGAACATAGTTCAGGGCAAGTTGTGAGAAAAAGGTCTAGTAGGCTCGCATACTGGCCGTCATTGTCGGGCACACGGGTGGGTTCCTGAACAATCTGAGTGAGGTCATAGGCAATGGAAAAATCCTGACAGAACCTCCCCTCATCATCGGTCTTGTTTGAGTGGGTCAACCATTCGACGTTGTGAACATTGAAGTCTCCACATACGTGAATGTTTGCTGAAGGATAAGCAGATAGGACTTGGTCAATTTTCTCAGATATGCTTTTAAAGATAGTAACTCCGCTGTTGTGGGGGCGATAGAGAGTAAATAAAAATGCCGTAGTGTGAGCTAAAGCAACCCGGAAGCACATATAGGGTAAGTTAGGATCTTCCCTGGAGATGTCCCTACCACATGGAAAGCTATCTTTAATATAGGCACATATTCCATGCCCATGGCGATCTTGGGGATCAGATTTAGAAGTTAAGTTAGAGTATCCTTTAATTGCGAACTCTTCTAGGGAAATAGCCTGTCCAATGCCAGTTTCACTTAAAAATAAAAGGTCTGGTTTAGTCTCCTGTAATTGGGTTTCAACCTCTGGAAGGTTAGAACGTAGACCCCTGATGTTGGAGAAGGAGACATGGTAGTAGGGGTCTACGTTGGAAGTTGGAGAACCGGGTTTAATCGTGTATTTTTTCTTGAAACTTGTCATGATGAAATTTTGAAATTTGTGGACTAGGTCGTCTGATTTACTTAGAGCAGGACAGAGAGGGGAAATTAAGAGAGAAAAAGAAACGAAGAATTTTTTTTTTTTATTTGTAGCTAATGATAAGGTAAAGCCGTAACAATTACCCACTAGTATGGCATCGAGAGGCCCCACCAGAAGCTACTAGTCTGATACAACATGACTCTGTTTACACGTCAACATCATGTCCTCCTGGCTAAACGACATAATACAATTTATACGTTTATTATTTGTCTGTTAAAAGAACAATATCTTACATCCACTAGATAACACATGACACGTTTTAATATATCATCTCCTCAAATATAAATTAATATACAACACTTGTACTTCTGTTTATCTTCCAATGAATCTTTATCTAGCTCTTCCCTTTTTGCCACTGCTGTGAGTAAAATTTTGTGACTGTTAGTCAAGTATTCGTGAACACTTCTAAGCTCTCCCTTGACACATTCTTCAATCTCAATCAGTCCTCTTCCTCCTTTTTTTCCTTGTGATATACAGCTTGAGCACATTACAATTTGGGTGAAGTGCTCCATACTTGACTAACAGTTTCTATGTGAGTCTATCCAGCTTTTTCATTTCTTCCATTGTCCATCCTTCAAAAGCTGCACTGTATCGGATCACAGCAACCATCCATAAATTGACAGCTGAGAACAGGTCCGCACTATTCAGTCTAGATTTCAGGAGCAATTTGAGGCTCCTCATGTACACCTCTTTCGTCTTCTCTTTTACTTAATGGCATCAGAATCTCCTAATCTTTTACCATTTGCAGAATTATGCCTTTCATGGCTCCTCTTGTCTCTCGTTTAAGACTAACTACTGCACATTTGTAAATTTCAAACTCCATATTTATATCTTCCCTCCACTGCTATACAGTTTGAACCAGGGAGTAAATTCAAAACTCCATATTTATATCTTCCCTCCACTACTATTTAGTTTGAACCAGGGAGTAAATTCAAAACTCCATATTTATATCTTCAATTCGCTGCTATAATGTTTGAACAAAGGAGTAAATTTAAAACTCCATATTTATATCTTCACTCCACTACTATAATGTTTGAACCAGGGAGTAAATTTCAAACTCCATATTTATATCTTCACTCCACTACTATTAAGTTTGAACCAGGGAGTAAATTCAAAACTCCATATTTATATCTTCAATTCGCTGCTATAATGTTTGAACAAAGGAGTAAATTTAAAACTCCATATTTATATCTTCACTCCACTACTATAATGTTTGAACCAGGGAGTAAATTCAAAACTCCATATTTATATCTTCACTCCACTGCTATAATGTTTGAACCAGGGAGTAAATTCAAAACTCCATATTTATATCTTCACTCCACTACTATAATGTTTGAACCAGGGAGTAAATTCAAAACTCCATATTTATATCTTCACTCCACTGCTATACAGTTTGAACCAAGGAGTAAATTTCAAACTCCATATTTATATCTTCACTCCACTGCTATAATGTTTGAACCAGGGAGTAAATTCAAAACTCCATATTTATATCTTCACTCCACTACTATAATGTTTGAACCAGGGAGTAAATTCAAAACTCCATATTTATATCTTCACTTCACTGCTATAATGTTTGAACCAGGGAGTAAATTTAAAACTCCATATTTATATCTTCACTCCACTGCTATAATGTTTGAACCAGGGAGTAAATTCAAAACTCCATATTTATATCTTCACTCCACTACTATAATGTTTGAACCAGGGAGTAAATTCAAAACTCCATATTTATATCTTCACTCCACTACTATTAAGTTTGAACCAGGGAGTAAATTCAAAACTCCATATTTATATCTTCAATTCGCTGCTATAATGTTTGAACAAAGGAGTAAATTTAAAACTCCATATTTATATCTTCACTCCACTACTATAATGTTTGAACCAGGGAGTAAATTCAAAACTCCATATTTATATCTTCAATTCGCTGCTATAATGTTTGAACAAAGGAGTAAATTTAAAACTCCATATTTATATCTTCACTCCACTACTATAATGTTTGAACCAGGGAGTAAATTTCAAACTCCATATTTATATCTTCACTCCACTACTATTAAGTTTGAACCAGGGAGTAAATTCAAAACTCCATATTTATATCTTCAATTCGCTGCTATAATGTTTGAACAAAGGAGTAAATTTAAAACTCCATATTTATATCTTCACTCCACTACTATAATGTTTGAACCAGGGAGTAAATTCAAAACTCCATATTTATATCTTCACTCCACTGCTATAATGTTTGAACCAGGGAGTAAATTCAAAACTCCATATTTATATCTTCACTCCACTACTATAATGTTTGAACCAGGGAGTAAATTCAAAACTCCATATTTATATCTTCACTCCACTGCTATACAGTTTGAACCAAGGAGTAAATTTCAAACTCCATATTTATATCTTCACTCCACTGCTATAATGTTTGAACCAGGGAGTAAATTCAAAACTCCATATTTATATCTTCACTCCACTGCTATAATGTTTGAACCAGGGAGTAAATTCAAAACTCCATATTTATATCTTCACTCCACTACTATAGTGTTTGAACCAGGGAGTAAATTCAAAACTCCATATTTATATCTTCACTTCACTGCTATAATGTTTGAACCAGGGAGTAAATTTAAAACTCCATATTTATATCTTCACTCCACTGCTATAATGTTTGAACCAGGGAGTAAATTCAAAACTCCATATTTATATCTTCACTCCACTACTATAATGTTTGAACCAGGGAGTAAATTCAAAACTCCATATTTATATCTTCACTCCACTGCTATAATGTTTGAACCAGGGAGTAAATTCAAAACTCCATATTTATATCTTCACTCCACTACTATAATGTTTGAACCAGGGAGTAAATTCAAAACTCCATATTTATATCTTCACTCCACTGCTATACAGTTTGAACCAAGGAGTAAATTTCAAACTCCATATTTATATCTTCAATTCGCTGCTATACAGTTTGAACCAGGGAGTAAATTTAAAACTCCATATTTATATCTGCTATACAGTTTTAACCAGGGAGTAAAGTTAAAACTCCATATTTATATTTTCACTCCAGTGCTATACAGTTTGAACAAGGGAGTCAATTTCCTTTTCTGTTTTACCAACCAATTTCAGATCGTCCATAAATAACATGTGGCTGATCTTCGGTCCATTCCTCACCAGTTGGTACCCCATCTTTGTCTCTCTTCATACATGTGTCAATGGTAAGAGTGCTGTTATGGATAGAAATGACGAAAAGGAATCTCCTTGCAAGATAATGCGTCTGATGTTGTCCCTAATATTTTCCCATCTGACTCAATTATATTTTCAGCCACTCCTACCATTTTCAACGTCCTAAATAAAACCAACACAAAGTCAAGTATCTGCAGAATGTCTTCTTGGTTCCTCCTCTTCTCTTTTCTCCCTCCCAACAATCGAACACAGCATATAATAACAAAACTCTAAAGCACGTCTGACAGCACTGACTTCTGCCAACAGTCTGCCCCTCCTCTTAACAACACAGGCTTTTTATATCGCAAAATCGTTCACCTCTATTTGCATATTCTTCTAACTCACGTGATCACTACTCTATAAATAAGAGTCTTGACCATTTCTTTTCTTTCTTTTTATTTATTTTTGGTGACCGACCCGCACGTGGTCTATCCAGGTAAGTCACGCATTTCTCCACACTCCCCCCTGATCTCATGATCACAAACAGGACATGCGGGCAATCGTCGTTGGCGGGTACTCCTTCGAAGAAGCACTTCCTCATTGCTGTTTTCTTCATTACCACCATCATTACTACCAGTCTGTTCCATTATCCCGTCTCGTGGTTCCATAGGCGGTGTCTCACAATCAGGGCAGGGGGGCAGTATCCGTCTTTGTCGGGTACTTCTCCGAAGAATCGGAGGCGTCATCTCCTCGGTATGCTCCATCATCCCTTCTTGCTGGGTTTCGCAATCACGGGGGGTGGGCAGTATTCGTCTCTGTCGAGTATTTCGATGAGGCATTACTTCCTTGTGTCCATCGCTCTCCTCACTATTGTCATCAGTATGTCCCATCATTCCCTCATCTGGTTCTGTTGGTGGTGTTTCTATGCTCACCTGAAGGGGCAGTAAGTGATCAGGATCATCTCTGAACGGTGTGTGATCCTCCTCATCGTCCTCAGAATCAGAAGAGGTATAACAAGGGCGGATATCTTTTACGTGACGTGGTATGCCACCAATCAACATGGTCTGAGGACTTATGATTTCATCTATTTTTCCCCGGAAAAATTTCGTAGTGCACCCAGCATTTGGGGGTTTTATCCAAACAAGGTCTCCCACCTGATATGGTGTATTGACAACACTCACCACTGATGGTATGGCATCAACTCCTTTCACACGCTGTTCATATTGGTAAATCCCATTGGCTGGTGCAGTTGCTGGTGTTGCATTGTCCTTGGGTGTTATATTATACCAGTACACAGCTTCTGGAATAGAGCACTGCGTCCTGGCTGCAATTCTTTTGATGGTGCGGTGACACCGTTCTGCTATACCATTACCCTCGGGATAATATGCACACCGATAATGCATTTTAATCCCCCATTCGTGCACGAATTTCTGAAATTCTTGACATCGAAATGTGGCGGCATTATCAGTCAGAATTTCAATCGGGGCACCACGTTCAAAAAAGACGGCTCTCAACTGTTGTATAATGCTGGCTGCATCCTGTCGTGTCAACAGGCGCCATATTGTGAAACGCGTCGGGCCACAATCCGTCATGGTCAAAAAATGTTTGCCCCCATAATGTGTTATGTCCATCCCTACTCGCTGCCAGTTGCCCTCCACCTCGAGCTTCCCTTTTTGCTATTGGGATGGTGCCGGATCAATTCTCTGACACTCTTCACACGAACGTATGGCTGCTTTCACTGATGCTTTTGTAGTTGCAGGGCATACTCTTCGGACAAAATATGCAGTCCTCTGAATTCCAGGATGTCCATTGTTAGTAACCGCACACCAAGCGCCGAGATAGCTTAAAACCAACACAAAGTCAAGTATCTGCAGAATGTCTTCTTGGTTCCTCCTCTTCTCTTTTCTCTCTCCCAACAATCGAACACAGCATATAATAACAAAACTCTAAAGCACGTCTGACAGCACTGACTTCTGCCAACAGTCTGCCCCTCCTCTTAACAACACAGGCTTTTTATATCGCAAAATCGTTCACCTCTATTTGCATATTCTTCTAACTCACGTGATCACTACTCTATAAATAAGAGTCTTGACCATTTCTTTTCTTTCTTTTTATTTATTTTTGGTGACCGACCCGCACGTGGTCTATCCAGGTAAGTCACGCATTTCTCCACACTAAATACCCACAAATGCGGCACCATATCATAAGCTTTCTTGTATTCTATCCAAGCTACATTCAAGTTTGTCTTTCTTCTTTTACAGTTCTTTAAAATACATTTATCCATCGATAGTTGGTCTTTTCTTCCTAAACACCTTTTCTTCCTAAACACCTTTTCTTCCTAAACATCTTTTCTTCCTAAACAACTTTTCTTCCTAAACACCTTTTCTTCCTAAACATCTTTTCTTCCTAAACACCTTTTCTTCCTAAATACCTTTTCTTCCTAAACACCTTTTCTTCCTAAACAACTTTTCTTCCTAAACACCTTTTCTTCCTAAATACCTTTTCTTCCTAAACAACTTTTCTTCCTAAACAACTTTTCTTCCTAAACACCTTTTCTTCCTAAATACCTTTTCTTCCTAAACACCTTTTCTTCCTAAACACCTTTTCTTCCTAAACACCTTTTCTTCCTAAACACCTTTTCTTCCTAAACACCTTTTCTTCCTAAACACCTTTTCTTCCTAAATACCTTTTCTTCCCGCCTTTTTGTTCCACTTGTAATGAACCATTTACTTCAAGACTGTCACATCATTTTTAATTTATCATCCCTCTCAGTGTCTTCCAAAGCAAGTTCAAGCAAGGAATTGGTCTATAATTTCCAATCTTTGACTCTTTAGCAGGGGTTTTCATTATTAAAATAGTCCTTCTCACTACAAACCATTCTGGTATCTGGCACAATCTGACACAATCATCCAGAGAAACGGCAAGCCTCTCATGGGTTCATGTGAAAGATCGCAACCAGTACCCATTAATTCCAACTTGAGAGAGACGAAAATGAGAAGTGGAGCAATTCGTTAACTTTGGAGATAAGGCGTATACAAATTGGTCTATAATTTGCCACATCTGGCGCTTTAGTAAGATGTTTCATTCTGGTATCTGGAACAAATTGACACAATCATCCAAAGAAACAGCAAGTCTCTCATGAATTTCTGTTAAAAATCGCAATTAGCACTCATGAATTCCATCCGGGTCCTTTCCACTTTTTTTTTTTTTTTTACATTTTCACCCCAAACAAGCCAAATTGCTACTTTGGTGTAGGGGGCTACTATCAGGGGTAACAACTACTGGGGTACTATGTAGGGATTTGTGCAGCAAGATGTCGGTTCATGTTACACTTGAACTTCTGCACGTCAGTACTGTTGGAGAAGCAGGGACCTGGAATGGAATTCCAAAGTCTAGCGGTTCTGGGGAAGAAACTATTGCAGTAGAAAGATCTTTTACATCTAGGGATCTCTACAGTGTGGGGGTGGGATTTAGCAGCATGCATGAACTTCATTTGTTTTCTCAAATCTTCAACAGAAATGTGGATATCCTCTTGTTTGTGCCTTTCCAGCTTTTCACTTACTCCAGCGAACCAGTCAGCATCAACCTTGTTGGAAGTCTCGCCTGATCAAAGTGTTGTAGCTTCTCCAGGGTTAGGAGCCACTGTTTTGGTTTCACCTCCTTTTAGATTTCTAAAAAAAACCTTGACTGATTTGTTTCATATAATTCGTTGTCGTTAAACTGCTGAATTCTGTTATTTATACCTCCTCATCTTGGAACCTTTTGTCATAATCTGCTGTTTTATCTCTTCCATAGTGGTATTAACCCCCTTGGCTTTCAATCTGTATCGTCTATCCATTTCTTCTTTTTCTCCTAGTTTGCATTTTCCCACTGTCCTTTGTACCATGCCTGAATTTGACCTTGGTCTCTTCAGGTCATCTTTAATTTCCCTTCTTCAACATGGTTCTTTATTAAAATTTTATTTTTGGGTTCTTTCGCTCCTACTATCTTACCAACCAATACAGCTCTGCTATCTTACCAACCAATACAGCTCTTTTGAGTGGCAAAAAGGCTCCCCAAGGTCCTAGTCTTTTTTACACTCATCCAGTGGAGGTCTGACTAGTTCTTTTTCTCATTTATTGGTCTTTCCATCCTCCTTGATTTTCCTCGATTATTTGGTGTGGTGTTAGTTTATGGTTGCATACATACACATACACACAAAATAAATAAATAAGAATAAAAAAAAATTGAAATTAAAAAAAAAAATTATTAAAAAAATAAAGGGGAAGGGAGGAGCAGAGGGGGTTAACTTACAATTATTTCAGTTTTTATGATTCCATGTAATGTTCCTTGTAATGTAACTTGATTGTGTCTGTTTTTTGAGCTAGTTTGCTACATTCGCTTATGATGTGCTTTATTGTTTCGTCTCTTTGTTCACAGAGACTGCATTTGCTGTTTTCGTGAATCTTTTCGATCAGTGCTGTGATGTGTTTGCTTCTGATTGTGTTATCTTGTGCGGCTCTTATTAGAGATTCAGTTTCTCTGTTTAAGTTTCCTTTTTGTAGCCATGTCCAAGTGTTTTTATTAGTCTCATCTTTTGTCATCCATATGAATTGTCCATTGTTTCTCAATTTTCTTTTATCGTCTTATCCATTGGCTCTTGTTTGTTTTTTGAGTTTTTCTTACTGCAGCAATTATTCTTTCAGCGTTCTGCATGATGTAATTCATTTCAGTGTCATTTACACAGTTTTCTATACAAACCAGCCCTCTTCCTCCGGCGTTCCTTTTCACATAGAGTCATTTAGTATCATCCTTTGGGTGTGCTACTAGTTGGCCAGTTATGCACAAATTCCAAGAGCGATAGGAGCCTTCTATCATGTCTAAAAGTGACACAATATTCACTGAACGAGATTGGAGATGCGCCACTGTACAACTCATGCTCTCTACTGATTCAAGTTATGACAATAGGACCATTGCCAGCATCCTCAATATGCAAATCCAGACACATGAGGACACAGCTTATGGTCATTGGTATGTTTTTAACTGATGACCACATCATGCCACCTCACATCTTCGAAGTTGGCTTGAAAGTCAACACCAAATTGTAGCTGGACGTACTGAAGGGTGTGGTGATTCTCTAGTGCAATCAGGTGGTCACTAGACCCTTGGTGTTGCAGCAGGACTCGGTGCTGGCCTACGTTCAATTAGACTTGGGCTTGGCTTCAATAGAAGTACTACGACTTGTACCCTCCTCTCACTGCCCCCCACCGCCTCCTGAACCTGCTGGACTACGTCGTTTAGTCATAGGTGTAGAACATCACCAACATGACCTCTCACAACACCAATGCCAGCCTGAGCGCCACCATTTGTCGAGTATTCGCCAAGCTCAGGCCGGCGCTTGTGGAAAAGGCATACTCCCAGTCGCGGACCTGTATGGAGGCAGTGGTTGAGACTGAAGGCTGGTATATTTAATAGATGTAATCTCTCCTACATAATCAAGTTACCCGAATTGATTTTTTCAATAAAAGGTTTCTTTAGGGGGACAAATTCAGCTCCCCTAAAAGTAGGGTAAAAAGGGGGCACTCTGGTTGTGACCAAAAATAATAATTGTTCCAGTATAGAGGGTTTTCCCTTCCATTGACTGGTACAAATTATCTTAAGTGCAGCATCTGTAGAAAAGGGTATTTATTTGCTTCCCCACTGAGCAAATTAGGCACAAGGCCGATTTTTAATGTGAGGAGTGAAGGGTTAATGGGGACCAACTCCCGGGGAGTAGGGGAGCTGGATATTGACAATTGGTATGAAAGGTTGCCCCTACATTGACAGAAGTTTATATGTGGGGTTGCCCCCACATATGGTCTTTGCTTGCAGTATCTGCCGGAACAGATACTACACTTTGATCCCAGTCTGAAGGCCAAGAAGTATTTATTTGCTTCCCCACTGAGCAAATTAGGCACAAGGCCGTTTTTTAATGTGGAGACAGAGGGAGGGGGGAGGGAAAAGGGGACCAGCTCCCGATGGGTGGGAAATGGGAGCTGTATAGTGACAATTGGTATGAAGGATTGCCCCTACATTGACCAAGGTCTTATATGTGGGGTTGCCCCCACATATGGTCTTTGCTTGCAGTATCTGCCGGAACAGATACTACACTTTGATCCTGGCCCGAAGGCCAAGATATTTATTTGCTCCCCCACCAAGCAAATTAGGCACAAGGCCGATTTTTAATGTGAGGAGTGAAGGGGAAATGGGAACCAACTCCCCGGGGAGTAAGGGAGCTGGATAGTGACAATTGGTATGAAGGGTTGCCCCTACATTGACCAAGGTCTTATATGTGGGGTCGCGCCCACATATGATCTTTGCTTGCAGTATCTGCCAGAACAGATGGTATTTATTTGTTCCCCCACCGAGCAAATTAGGCACAAGGCCGATTTTTAATGTGAGGAGTGAAGGGGAAATGGGGACCAACTCCCCGGGGAGTAGGGGAGCTGGATAGTGACAATTGGTATGAAGGGTTGCCCCTACATTGACCAAGGTCTTATCTGTGGGGTCGCCCCCACATAGGGTCTTTGCTTGCAGTATCTGCCAGAACAGATGGTATTTATTTGCTCCCCCACCGAGCAAATTAGGCACAAGGCCGATTTTTAATGTGAGGAGTGAAGGGAGGGGGAAGGGAAAAAGGGGACCAGCTCCCGAGAGGTGGGAAATGGGAGCTGGTTAAAGGTCAGGCATGTGGGGTTGCCTCCACATCTGGTCTTTGTTTGTAGTATCTGCCGGAACAGATGGTATTTATTTGCTCCCCCACCGAGCAAATTAGGCACAAGGCCGATTTTTAATGTGAGGAGTGAAGGGGAAATGGGGACCAACTCCCCGGGGAGTAGGGGAGCTGGATAGTGACAATTGATATGAAGGGTTGCCCCTACATTGACCAAGGTCTTATATGTGGAGTTGCCCCCACATATGGTCTTTGCTTGCAGTATCTGCCGGAACAGATACTACACTTTGATCTTTTCCTGAAGGCCAAGAACGAACTTTGATCCCGGCTCGAAGGCCAAGAACAACAGAAAAAAAGGCAACCCTACTTTTCTATGTATTTATACCCTAAATTAGGTTTCTAGTAAATAGTTTAGTTTCGAAGAGTTTTCTTTGTTCTTTTAGAGATGTTTTATTCTCGTTCATAAGTCATTTGATGTTTTCCAATTTCTACGATTACTTGCCGAAGATATTAACACCTGCATGTGCTTGTTTTAAATGCAACAGACTCAGTTGCAACACGCTTTTCCAATGACCTTTTCAAGAAATGACCTTTGATTGATATCAGTTAATACTTCAACTAATCTCTTCAGATAAACACACCGCTTCATTAAGAACGAAAAGGTTGCTGTATAATAGGCATTATCTTTAAATTTGTATAAATCTCTCTTGTATATATATTAGCGGGCCTCCTGGCGTTGTCCAGTTGTAAGATACGTTTAAATATGATAGTTTAACGTTTAAATATGACATTTTAACGTTTAAATATGATATTTTAACGTTTAAATATGATTCTTTAATTCATGCAGATTACGTATTTATAATTATAGGGACATTTCTCTATCGATTATGTTGAACCTAATATATAGTAGTGAGATCCAAACTATATATATATATATATATATATATATATATATATATATATATATATATATATATATATGCTATTTTATATGGTTTAAATTAATTCAATTATTTATAGGAAAGTGCATTTTTACCGAAATACGAGTTGGGAATAATTTTCCCTTTGACCAATTTGGTACTCCCAAATGGGAAGCGCCATATATATATTTTTTTTTTAATATAATTATCCATTGACACGTGCTTCGTCGTCTACGACTTATCAGAGTGGCTGAATCAATCTCTCTCTCTCTCTCTCTCTCTCTCTCTCTCTCCCTATATATATATATATATATATATATATATATATATATATATATATATGCATATATATGCACAAGTAACGGATCTGGTAGGGATCTACCTATTAAAAGAGCTTAAACACAGATTCAGCAATAGCGACCTGCAAGGAGGCCTGTATAGGGACGACACTCTATTAATAACTGGGGCTAGACCCAGAATGTACAATAGGACCATAATCAAACTAAGAGCATTTTTTTAAAGTTTCGATTAGATTAGAGAATGAAAAAAGCACCTTAAACTTCTTAGACGTAACATTAAACCTAAAGGAAGAAACATACTACCCCTACTATAAACCAAATTTGTTGCTGCACTATGTCCACAAATTCTCCAATCACCCCAGATCCGTCATTAAGGCAACCCCTACCTCGGTGTCCAAAAGAATTTCTAATCTCTCTGCAAACCATAAAATTTTTAATGACAGCTCTACCTTTTATAACAACGCACTAGCAAACTCGGGATACAAAGACGCAATTAAGTATGATATGAATAATGCTAAAAAAATATCCAGCCCCTTAGGCATAGTGACCCACAACATGACTAAACACAAGTCAAGGTAAAATAATAAGGCAAGATCGAATCATTATAAGTATCATATGCCAAATACTCCTAGCAATGAAAAGCTCATACAAGTTGAACAGACACTCCCAAAAAAACGGATCAGAAGAAAGTCCAATATTGGGTTCAACCCCCATATAATAATAACGTCCAAACTAATATCCCAAAAAGAATTCTTTAAATTAGTAGAAGATTCTTTCAAGCATCCTCACATATACAACACGATCCTAAATAAAAACTCTATTAAATTATCCTTCTCAACTATGCCTAATGTAGCACAAACTATATTAAGCACTAATAATAGGAAAATAGAATCAGCACAGAAAATAATTAATGGCAACCCTAGTCTAGCCCAACCAAACTGCAATTGTAACAATCCAAATAGCTGCCCACTGGAGAATGACTGTGTACACTCAGAACTCATATATTCATGTACAGTAACAGAACTCCTGCCTACTACGACAACTAATAATCTGACAGCCCAAACCTATAGTACCAGTTACACCGGAGAGAATCCACATAACCCAATAAGCAACAGTACACAATCTGAACAAGTGACCACACAGCAGGTAGGTATAAGCTCCACAGAACCTGAACATAGAAACTCAGGCCACCCCCAGATAAATGAAGAACCTCTAGATACACCATGCACAAGCTCTATAATACATACCTACATAGGATTATCCTTCTTCCCGATAAAGGCCAGAATTGCGAACCATTTACAATCATTCTCAAAGGAGAACCCTAAAACAAAAACTACCCTATCTAACCTAGTTAGAAATTTAAAACAAAACAAAATAGACTTTACATTAAAATGGAAAATACTAAGAAAACCCAAGTCATACAACCCAGGATCTAAATACTGCATCCTATGTAACGCAGAGGCGACCGAGATTATAACGGCGCCTAAAAAATTAAACATCCTCAATTCAAAACAAGAGATAATTTGCAGTTGTAGAAAGTTCGGGTACGTAAATGCAATTAACCCCACTGAAAATGCACCACCGGACAGGAACTAGTTTATTGCGCTTCCTTGCCGTCCATAAAATGCAACAATATCCATCACCAACTGCTTCCCCTAGTATAGGGCTATTGGACAACACTCCAAACCAATTTTGTTTTTCAAACCACTCATAAGCACTCGCGATCTGAAAAAATCGCCATAAAAACTTCAATTTTTTAATATAAAATATTAGCACACCCTCTGAATACATAACCATTACATAACTTCTTAGATAAGAGAAAAATCCAGGTTGTCCTTGACGTTCGTACATCTAAACAATATGATATAAATGCGGGGGTGCCCCAGGGTTCTATTCTTGGACCTCTATTGTTCCTGATATTCATAAATGACCTCCCCGACAACATTGCCTCTGAGATGGGTATATATGCTGATGACACTACACTCTATGGCAGGCACAACTGGAAGACGAATGAACACATTTCTAAAGAAATGGCAGAAACACTAGAGGAAGACCTCCAATCTGTAGTGGAATGGGGACAAAAGTGGTTGGTCGCGTTCAATGCTGCCAAGACTAAACTAGTTTCATTCAATAATTACAAGAAACCCTCTCTACCACCCATAGCAATGGCCAACGACTCTTTATCTGAGAGCCCATCTTTCAAACTCCTTGGCCTAACGTTCACAGGAAACATGAGTTGGAACAATTACATTGAAGGCATTGCCAGGGCCGCTGCAAGAAAGGTGGGCTCTCTCTACCGTGCTAGAAAACTACTAACACCCGAAAGTATCCTGTACCTCTATAAGGCCACCATTCGCCCATGTATGGAGTATTGCTGCCACATCTGGGCTGGTGCATCTGCTACTAGTCTATCGCTCCTTGACAAGGTTCAAAAGAGAGTCCCAAACCTGATAGGCCCTGAACTGGCATCTAAGCTTCAGCCTCTGTCCCATCGACGAAATGTTGCATCCCTCTGCCTTTTCTACAAGTATTTTAGTGGTGAATGCTCTGACGAACTGCAATCACTTGTGCCCCCACGACGTGAGCACCCTCGACAAACCCGACAGGCTGCTAAATCCCACCCCCACACTGTAGAGATCCCTAGATGTAAAAGATCTTTTTACTCCAATAGTTTCTTCCCCAGAACCGCTAGACTCTGGAATTCCATTCCAGGTCCCTGCTTCCCCAACAGTACTGACGTGCAGAAGTTCAAGTGTAACGTGAACCGACACCTTGCTGCCCAAATCCCTACATAGTACCCCAGTAGTTGTTGCCCCTGATAGTAGTCCCCTACATCAAAGTGGCAATTTGCCTTGTTTGGGGTGAAAATGTAATAAAAAAAAAAATTTTTTAAAAAATAACTTTAAATAAATTACCAACCTAGAATCGCCTGCATCTTGGCAATGCCTAATTAACAATATATCTACTTTAAACATAAGCCCTCAGACAACTTTGCCTAAAAAATCCTATCCCTGTAAATATGTACACTAAACACAACCTGTTAAACTGCAACCAAACCACCAATTAGCACACGATGCAACGAGAATATAACCTAAGCAATATAAAACCTAGGCTGAATGAAAATATAGCTTAGAAAACCTTTCCCAGGGTTAAAGACTTAAAGCCTAAATTTAGAACCATCTAACCACCACCCCTAAACCCCACTGGCAAGCCCCCCCCCCCAATAAGAAATTATTTAAAAATCAGCGCATTTGGTCTCCACTCTTCGATTTACACTAAAACTTTTAAATGTACCGAAAATATAACCTAAGAAAAGCGCCCCCGGTTCAACCCAATCTACCCCCGTCACCCATACAGACATATCCCCATCCCTCTTCTACCCCCTCGACTACCGGCCAAGCGCGTTCCTAACTCCTCACAAGCAAACACGTGTATTTTCCAAATTCCTTCTAGTTGCCACTTTTCTACCGATAATATAACTTTAATTTGAACACAGTTGAACCAGTCCAGTTTCGGTTAATTTCCATCGCAAGAGTCTCCGTTGAACAAATACAGTTTTTTTGCCATCCAAATTAGGAGGAATAAAGAATTCACCAGACCAACGCATCTACGCAAGACCATCCTAACAAAATATTTGGAGAAATATGGATCTTGCATCTCTTGGAGATTAGAACTAATATATTAAGTAGTTACGCCGATTGGATGGACCTGTGTTTCGTGTTCATAAACGAGAAAGTATGTATTCAAATTTCTAGACCTTGCTTGTTCATAAAAACATAAATTTGATGGCCTTTATAATAGAACTTCAAGAAATTTAAAGTTTTAAGGTGGACTCTTGAAACTATCGTCCCCAGTGAAGCAATCCTTTAATTTAATTTAAACCCAAGGGCTTTTTGTTCACCAAACTCTTATGCTTTCCCGGCTTATTCTACATCTATTTTTTTTTATATATTTTTAAAAATCTATTTTTATCTGTGTTTGTATATATGGATATATGTTTGTGTATATGCGCATGTGTGTGTGTGTATATATATATATATATATATATATATATATATATTTCATAAGTTTTGGTTTCGGTTTCGATTTAAGCTGACTCACCCCAAATCATGGATATATATATATTTTTTTTTTTTCTTTTATTTTACTTTATTTTTTACGGGATCACTTACCCCTCACTCCACAACCCCATTTTCCGCTGCTCTGACCCCCTCACTTGTCTGTATCCCTTTCTTTTACACACCCCTAATAATTATTATTAACAGTATTATCATTATTATTAGTAGTAGTCGTGGTGGTGATGGTGGAGGTAGTGGTAGTAGTATTGTTACTACTATCTTTATTATTATCATTATTATTACTGCATTGTTTTTTAACGCTATTACTATTGTTATTATTATTATTGTTTTTATCATTATTATTATTATTATTATCATCATCATTATAATTGCTGTTATTATTATTATCCCCGTTATTATCCCCATCATTGCTCCCATAATATCTTCATATTTACTGTTATTAACATTAACTTTTAATTTACTTTTATCACAACTATTGGTAATATTATCTTTAATGTTTATTTTTAATGTTTATCTTTAATTTTTTCTTTATCTTTATCTTTATTTTTATCTTCAATTTTACTTCTATTATATTTTCATCTTTATTATTACTACTATTATTATAATTTTCATTATTATTATCTTTAATTACCCTACTATTATTTGGTATATTTTTACCACTCTTATAAGAAGTAATGGTCTTCTTACTCCTCCACTTTTCCATCTATATGTATTCTTAACCCTTTGCATCAAGTTAAATGCACTCATAGTCATTGCCATCCTAATCTCCGACCGCCCCCTTATAATCATACTCCCTATATCATAACGGAAGGAACTTATAAATATATTGCCGCATATTACCTTTCAATTTTACAACCTTGCATAACCCCCCACCCCCAAATTATAAGCGATTTTATAGCCGCCATTTGCCGTTTAGGTCGCACCAATCAAAATTATCACTCCATAGAAAATAGACACCTCACAAACCGTTATTATAAATTACCACGCAGCAACAATACACCCCCAATTAAACCCTAATACATATACCCCTTAATCTTAATACTATGTTAAAGACCATATATAATCTTATATATCATACTATATATAACAAGCTTCTCTTTATTTATTTAGAATTCAATAAAGGTTTTTTTTCGTCCCTAATGAACCCTACGCTACCTAGCACCTTCTCTACTCTTCTAATGAGAAGCATTAGGCTTCGAAATGCCCTGGCATAAAGAGTCCTTTCTATCCCCCAAATTTTGCCTGTATTCCATTATTCAATAACTGATCCGTTCTATATCTACCAATATATAGTTTTGTGTCTTCATTTCATACTATTGTTGTCCTATTGTATAAGTTCCAATAATTATTGTTGAGCTTGGCATTATCCGGATAAGTTTCCTTTTGTGGAATTTAACTTTCTCTTTTCCTCTTACGCATTAAGATATATATATATATATATATATATATATATATATATATATATATATATATATATATATATATATATATATATATATGTTATTTGATTTTGTTTTTGAGGTATTTTTTAAATTAATTCAATTATTTATATGAAAGTGCATTTTTACCTAAATACGAGTTGGGAATAATTTTCCCTTTGACTAATTTGGTACTCCCAAATGGGAAGCGCCATATATATATATATATATATATATATATATATATATATATATATATATATATATATATATATATATATTAATATGATTATTCACTGACACGTGCTTAGTCGTCTACGACTTATCAGAATGGCTGAATCTCTCTCTCTCTCTCTCTCTCTCTATATATATATATATATATATATATATATATATATATATATATATATAATTCTTTTAACTTTCTTGAAGTTTTACATTTGGATTTTACCATCACTGGATATTTTATCTTCCACCAGACTATCCATTCATGTTTAATCACCTTTTTCTTCACCATATTCCCTCTGCTTCACTTTTTTTGTTTTCAAGTAAGATCTTTAACTTACTTGTTGTTTCATCAAATACTTCTGCATGCAAAATCCGATCCTGCATTTTGCTAATTCCTACCCTCTGATGAGAAGGAGAGTATTTCTTCAAAACTCCGCGGATTAAGGACTATCCATTTATCTAGTGTTTCCTTTTCAGATTAAATATGTTTTTAACTCATTTCCAAGTGTTTTTAAACATATTTTATTAACTGTTTGTTCATATATATATATATATATATATATATATATATATATATATATATAATTTGGATCTCACCAGATTCAGCAACTCCGTGTCATTGGGAAATTATATTTTAAAAACTAACGGAAGACTTAAAATTATGATTAAAAACGTTTAAAATAAAGTCAACGTTTAAAATAAAGTTAACAAGGTGAAGAAAAGAAAAAAATTGGGAAGTCAGCTGACCGGTTTCGCCCTCACTTTCTCAAAGTTGTATTGTTGCGTTACATTATGTATGGGGTAAAAAATTTGGGGGAAAGCGATTGGAATGCACCAACGTTATATTACTCAAAGATCCTAGAGACTAATCACGCCCGGGGGTCCTTACTACACCACCTTTCTACACCTGGAGAACACCGGGTACCTCACTAGTATATAGTAATTTAAGGAGATAAAGTGTCAAATTACATAGGAGCTTTATTACATTATCAAGTCAATAAGTGTTACAGAAAGAGAAATAAGGGAGAAATCTCTTTAGGCCATGCCATTTCAAAGCTAAATGCTTTTCGTCAGAAGAGGAGAAAAAACGGGCATTATCTATCTTCTTCTATCATATAAAAGAGAGTCATCTGTGTGTGTGTGTGTGTGTGTTCGTATGTTCGCTAAAAACTTTTGTCATCCGCATCAAACAGGTGCGAACGTGGTATTGTTCGAAAGATCAATCTCTCAGGCACATAATATCGAAAATTTAGGAAATATCGACAGTTATTTCGTCTTGAAATGTCGTTTTGTTTGAAGTGGGGTCAGATAAAACCCTTGATTTCGATGCAGTTTGCAAAGCAGGCATGTGTGAATGGTCGTTTCGTTCTTTCGTTTTAAAAAGCTAAATTAGCAGCGACATGACATCTGTGTTATCATAGTCATGTTCTGTGCTTTTAAATATATTTTACTCCATTTCTTCTGTTTGTTATTCTATGACCAGAAAAACTCAATATGTCTGTCAGTCTGTTTATGTCCATTTTATTGCTTGCAAATTTTGCTTTCGTTTTCCATTCTGCCTGATGGCACCCAGGGCACAATTTTTTTTTTATCACAAATATATATTATAAATAAAAATATCATATTTAAGCGGATTTCACGACAGGGCAACGCCCCCTCCTCCTCCGCTGTCTCAGTTTTTTTTACGATCGGGCAATGCCAGGCACCTCACCCCCCCCCGTTCTTGGTTAGTTTGCATCCAGTAGGCGGCACTTTTTTTTTGTTGTTGTCGGTTTCCCTTTTTATTTTTTTTTTACGACTGCCCCCCCCCCCTCCCGCTAGTACAAATATAAAGGCAAAATCAACTTTGAAAACATTCAGATTAAAGATGGAAATACTTTTTAGATTAGAATTGAAAAACTTATTTTATAGTGGGGAGGGGGGAAGGGGCGATGTGATGAGAATTAAAGAAAGAACTGAGCAATAAATCCGAAAAGAATATATATATATATATATATATATATATATATATATATATATATATATATATATATATAATTTAAAGGTTAGAACAATAGTCTAAAGAGCTGAGTGTATTTTAATGTAACAGTGAAATTACTAGTTTAATTAAAATACAGGAAATAGAAAGTGCTCGTTGTAATTTAGATATATAATGAGCTCGATAGTTAAATGTCCTAGAGCTAATTCAATTATTGTACATAACTTGATGTATACCACAATAAAAAGCATTGTTTTCCGAAACGATCGTACAGATAATTGATTTTGTTGTTGTTCCTTCTTATGAAACGGATTTTTAATTTAATTATAATTTGATTTTTATATTTTAAATTATCAATCACATTACTTAATATATATATATATATATATATATATATATATATATATATATATATATATAATAAATCCGAAAAGAATATATATATATATATATATATATATATATATATATATATATATATATATATATATATAACAACGTAAGGATACAATTGTGAGGGATGATCTATCGATTTTAGTTTTACCGATAGGTTAAACTCGATAGATATTCACTATTTTAGTATTGCTATCAGCGGTAGAATATTTTTCTTTAAAGAAAATCAAATAAAAAAAAGCCAATTGAAAGAATTTTTGTTGACATCGGAAAATAGACACAAATTTTTCCGATTCCCCCCCCCCTTTTCCGATAGCGATTCCAATACCCCCCCTCCCAAAAAAAAGAAATTCCGATTTTTTCGATTCCGGATTCCGATTCATCGATCGACCATATATATATATATATATATATATATATATATATATATATATATATATATATATATGTGTGTGTGTGTGTGTGTGTGTGTGTGTGTTAAAAGACTGGCCACGAGTAAGAGGTTTATTATCGCCTGACGATATCGTTTTTTAGATTAAAACAGTAGATTTATTGTAGCGACTTATGGTAATTTTGCTTACCTAAATTGAATAAAGTAATATCCTGCTCTTTTTATTGAGCACTATTAACGACCTCGTTGAAATTCAATGGTTTTTACTACTGAGTATTTTAAACCTAGAATATATATACATATATATATATATATATATATATATATATATAACAAGATGAAGTACTAAGGATTTTTTTAATGTATAAAAATATACACATTAAAAAAAAACCCTTTAAAAATTGTTATAAAAACTTAAAATTAAAAAAAAAAAAATCAAGAATTTCAAAAAAGTTCACAAATAAAAAAAAAAACTTTCGATAAAGTCCTAATAAGAACAAGTGAAGCACATTGAACGAGGCATAAAAAAATGACTAAGTTCAGCCCCCCCCCCCCATTTAGCACCAAAAGTCCCCAGAGGACGTCAGATCCTGGTGAAAATCAACAAACGGTACAGTAAATTTGAGTTCTGTACCATGCAAAAAAAGAAATGACTAAGCGTTTTTTTTTTTTACAAAGGCATCGCCACTTATCAAGGCCCAGAGGTCACTCGAGGATAAGGGCTCATCACCATGCAAGACTGCTAAATAGACATACTCAGAAAATTTTGGACAAATATGGTAAAATAGTCCCAAAAATGGAGTGTTTTTATTAAGCCCTAAAAGAGTCCCTGGGACACACCCAAGAGTTATCACGAAGTATAGACAAACAAAATTATATAGAAATCCGTTAGTTACAACTTTTTAGAAAGTTTTCTAAAAATCCAAGGCATCAATTTGTTTTTAATAAGCACAAAAGTGTCAATTGTAGCCATTTTAACCCAAAACGCAGCCCTAGGTACGTTTTGGGTTATATAATTTTGTTTGTTTATACTTAGCTATAACTCTTGGGTGTGCCCCAGGGACTGTTTTAGAGCTTAATAAAAACACTAAATTTTTGGGACTATTTTACCATATTTGTCCAAAATTTTCTGTGTATGTCTATTTAGCAGTTTTGCATGGTTCTAAACTCAAATTTAAATATGTTAAGACCTTGAGGACATTTGGGGCTAAATGGCGCGGGGGGGAGGAGCAGTGATGGACTTAGTCATTTCTTTTTTTTTTTGCATGGTGCAGAATTCAAGTTTACATATGTTAAAGCCTAAAACTGCACCGGTTTGTTCATTGTCACCAGGATTTGACGTCCCCTGGGGACTTTTGGGGCTAAATGGAAGGGGGGGATGCTGAACTTAGTCATTTTTTTGTGCACGCAGGGGAACTATGTCTGCTTCACTTGTTTTTACTTCAACGGTCCCACAATCATCAAAATGGTAGTCCTTGCGAGAAGTTGGCAGGCAGTACATGATAATGTAAGAAAACATAACACAGAAATCAGCATTAGTGATCTTCACTTGTTTTTCTCCCTCAAGGAGTAAGGATTAACAAAAAAGATGACATTGAAGACGTTCTTGAATTTGCACTGACTCCATGGTGTAATTCTGCGTACGATGATGAAGTTTGGATTCACCAACAAGATGGTGCGACAAGACACACTGCTCTTGTAATACAGCAGCAGATTAGAGACACTTGTCCGTCCTGGATCAGAAAAGAAAAATGGCCCTCCCCATTAGCTGATCTTCATATTCTTGCTTATTTGGTCATTCCTAAAAAGTGAAGTCTGCCTTACTCATTGCAAAATATTGAAGCTTTTAAGATAAAATTGAACAGTATAACTGGAAATGTTTTCTCAATAATTCTCTTTGATATGCTCATAAGAGTTGTGGTTGATGGGCAGAAATCAGAGGCGCACAGTATTGATGCTGGAGTCCTCCAAGGGGCCATCCTGGGCCCAACTTTCTTCCTGATCTACATCAATGATCTCCCAAAACACATACTTAAATCATTCGGTGACATCTATGCTGATGACACGACCATCTATGGCAACACATCAAAGGCCGTAAATGACAAAGCTCTCTCTGATTCTCTCTCCTCTGATCTTGAGTGCGTGGTACAGTGGGGAAAAGGTGGCTGGTTACTTTTAATGCTTCTAAAACTAAGCTCCTATCTTTACATCATCAACGCTCTGATCTCCATCAAGCATCAATTGAAACAGGTGGCTTTCGTCTTGGGGAGGCTTCATGTTTTGACAAGCTCCTGGGTTTGACGTTTACTCCTGATCTGAAATAGAACACGTATATCAAGTCTGTTGCTCGGGCTGCTGAGAAAATGGTAGGATCCTTCTACCGCTCCAGAAGATATCTCACTACTGACGCAACTCTCTATCTGTATAAAAGCCAAGTACGTCCAAAGATGGAGTACTGCTACCACATCTGGGCTGGATCTTGTAAAAACAGCCTATCCTGCTTTGACAAAGTACAAAATAGATTTCGTGGCTTAGTGGGGGATGCCCTTTTCTTTTCTGTGCAACCTCTCTCCCACAGAAGAGACGTTGCGAGCCTGTCTTTGTATTATCATTATTTCCATGGCAAGTGCTCGTCCGAGCTTCAATCTCTGGTCCCCCTCCCCTCGCCAATCTTTCATGATAAACACCCGTCTAGCTAAAACCACTGTCAATAATTTCCCCCACTCTTTATCTGTGCCTAAATCAAAACGTAGATTCCATGAACTATCGTTTGTTCGCGCGTGGGAAGAGAAGTGAGTAATGTAGTGGAAATGAGAATGATAGTCCAGCGTGTAGACAAAGACATGTTAGCAGTCAGCTACGCGGAGGTGTTCTCAGGGACAAGTTGTATATATAGAGAGAAAGATTGAGGATGTCAATCCAGTTCATGGAGAGAGAAAGCGTATAAAGTGTACGTACGGTTTGTTAGCTTTTTGCCCCCCCCCCCTGAGAAGTGCACGCCTGTGGAACTCTCTTCTGTTTGCCTGTTTCCCACCTGACTACAACTTGGATATCTTCAAGTCTAACATAAACAAATTCCTGATTAATCACCCCCTTAAGCAAGACACTTTATCAAATCTCCAATACCAACTATTACTACGATATTATCCCATTAATTACTCGGCCTCGATAAGTGATGATCCCCCATCTAAAAAACCCTTATCCCTGAGTGGCTTCCGGGCCTTGATAAGTGGTGATCACTGTGTAAAAATAAAAAAAAATAATAATGAAAAAAAAGAACAACAAATGCTGGGAGAAAATACTCTTAGATGTTGTGTGTGGTGCTATAGAGGATTTCTTCAAAGGACTTCCTTGAGTTGATTGTTTTTGTTTTACGGCATATCAACCCTTTTCATGCTATTTAATGCCGAATCTAGTGATTTTGAAGAAAAATTTTTTAATAGAATATATTTGTAATTTTCAAGTGGGTTTCTATTCAACCCACAGTTGGGACCCTAACAGGTACTACCTCTCCGGGTCAGAATGGATCTGGAAGCAATGGCAATTAAAGGGTGGCTGCACAATCTCCAAAGCCCGCAAGCTGGGGCCTCACCATTGGATATAGTTTAAGGTCATATCCAGAACCTTCCTTGCGTAGTGAAGGTTCGAGTTAAACATTTTGAATAATACTTCTGCCATTTTATTCCTTCAGTATTTGCTAACCATTTTCTGTAATTGGGTTTTGTAATAAATTATTTTGTTGGGATAAATCTTAGTTTTATTTTGGATCGCTATTTATGCCTCACTTTCATTAAATGTTTTTTGTTTCAATATTAATATTTTATTCTTTCAATGTTTATATTATTTTAATTGGATTCCATTAAGATGAGTATCATTTATTAATTTTATTCATTGCAGACTTTTATCCTGCGCGAGCCTTTTCTAGTGTCACACAAAAACATTTCAAGCCAGATTACTTGTCACAAACATACACGCGCACGTCCACACACGTACATACATTCACATTCGCGTACATACACTCACATTCACGTGCATATACACACATGCTAATGTATACACATGTACTCACATGTACGCACACGAACGCACACATGGACGACGTCACTTCCCCTTTCAAAGGAAATCCACACATGTGCAAAAGACCACCGGAAACAACTATAAAAGCAAGAGACAAGCTGTTTCCAACCCTTTTCAGACCAGCTTCCAAGCTGGGCGGTCTATGGACCGACAGCGTGCCTTTTCGGCAGGTGCGTGCATGCACGTGCCTCACACCACCTGCTACCATGTGGGGCAAAAAGCTAACAAACCGTACGTACACTTTATACGCTTTCTCTCTCCATGAATTTTTTTTTTTATTTTTACACAGTGATCACCACTTATCAAGGCCCGGAAGCCACTCAGGGATAAGGGTTTTTTACATGGGGGATCATCACTTATCAAGGCCGAGTAATCGATATAATAATATCGTAGTAATAGTTGGTATTTGAGATTTGATAAAGTGTCTTACTTAAGGGGGTGATTAATCAGGAATTTGTTTATGTTCTTGAAGGCATCCAAGTTGTAGTCAGGTGGGAAGCAGAAGAGAGTTCCACAGGCGTGCACTTCTCAGGGGGGGGGCAAAAAGCTAACAAACCGTATGTACACTTTATACGCTTTCTCTCTCCATGAACTGGATTGACATTCTCACTCTTTCTCTCTATATATACAACTTGTCCCTGAGAACACCTCCGCGTAGCTGACTGCTAACATGTCTTTGTCTACACGCTGGACTATCATTCTCATTTCCACTACATTACTCACTTCTCTTCCCACGCGCGAACAAACGATAGTGACCCGAACATGAGATGAACACACATTTCCTTTTCTTTCTACACCACCAGTCCCGCAACAAATGATGGTTACACCCGAACGCGGACATGAACACGTGTTACACATAAAGCATTCACTTTTCAACAGTAAATAAACGACACGTTTATCTTATCCATCAATTGAGTTTTTGTTTCCTTCTTTCCATTTGTTTCATTATTTTTCTTTTGTAACGGGATTAGGATTTATATATCCTAGTCCTCTACAATCCTCATCTTTTTTTTTTTAAGTTGTTGTTTCGTGACATTTCGGACAACTATTCGTCTGGCCTTTGTCAGGTGGTAACTGCGATGGATAGGGCCCCTGAATCTCCTAACTGCATCTTCCGTAGTTGCTGTCGTCTCATCACGTATTTGCCACGTAATCCTCAGGCTGGCTTTGGGTAGGATTGAAACCGCTATCTTCAGACAATTCTTATCTGGAACCGTAAAGATTCAACGTCTCTATCCACTGCGCCAAGGGCCCCGATGAATGCAGTTAGGAGATTCAGAGTTCCTATCCCATCGCAGTTATCATCTGACGAAGGCCAGAGGAATAGTTGGCTGAAACGTCGGGAAACAACATCTAAGAAAAGATGAGGATAAAAGTCCGCAATAAATAATACTCATCTCAATAATGAATTCCAATTAAAATAAAATTTACCTGTGTTATATATTTATCATTTTTTTCATGATTCTTTCTTCGTTTTAATATTTTTCTTTTTGATGTACAAATATATGCAATTGGAGAATACTAGCAGAGAGACCTGACGTTGCCCGCCATTGCCTTTCACACTCCCATATTTTTATTGTCATCGAAATCTGTCAAGTCGCCATTTTTAAATCAAATTGATTCATTGTGTACTCTGAAGGAACCAAACTGAAAAGAAACTTCACCTGCCTCCCTGCAATTACTTAGTCCACAAAACATTTTAGTCTTAGTTGCAGCATAGAAAACCTACTGTTGATTTTATAAAAATATTTTTATATAATGCCTTGAATTTAAGTTTAAAATGCAAAAGTCAAGTATTATAGTCCAATTTTGATCTAAACAGAAACATTCATTTCAAACGCGCTCTTGTCATATAAAGGATCTTACTGTTGATTCTATATTTCGGGCCTTTCTACTTGTGCAGTGGTAATGGCTTGAATTTAAGTTTAAAATGCAAAAGTCAAGTATCATGGTTCAATTATGCTTTGAACAGAAACATTCATATCGAACGCGTCCCTGTCATATACAAGAAGCTGCTGCTGAATTTATATGCCGAGCCTTTCTGCTTGTGCGGTAAAAAATTATATGAAATTAATGGTAGATTTAACGTTGAAAGGTAAAAGTCATTTTATTTATTGATATTAAAATTCAAAAGTGAATATGAGTCATTTTATTTATTGGTATTAAAATTTAAAAATTAATATTAGTCATTCAATTTATTGATATCAGAGTTTAAATGTATATATTAGTCATTTATTTATTGGTATTCAAATTTAAAAGTCAATATTAGTCGTCTAATTAATGCTTACTAAAATTTAAAAGTTATTATTATTCATTTAATTTATTGATATCAAAATTTAAAAGTTAATATTAGTCATTTTATTTATTGAATTAAAATTTAATTTTTTTTTTTTATTATTACATTTTCACCCCAAACAAGGCAAATTGTCACTTTGGTATAGGGAGCTACTATCAAGTGCAGCAACTACTGGGGCACTATATGGGATTTGGGCAGTAAGATGTCGGTTCACGTTACACTTGAACTTCTGCATGTAAGTACAGTCGGGGAAGCAGGGACCTTGAATGGAGTAGAAAGATCTTTTACACCTAGGGATTTCTACTGTGTGGGGGTGGGATTTAGTTGCCTGTTGGGTTTGTCGAGGGTGTTTACGTCGTGGGGGCACAAGTGTCTGCAGTTCGTCAGAGCATTCACCATTAAAATACTTGTAGAACAGGCAGAGGGATGCAACGTTTCGTCGATGGGACAGAGGCTGAAGCTTAGACGCCAGTTCAGGGCCTATCAGATTGGCGACTCTTTTTTGAACCTTGTCTAGGAGCGAGAGACTAGCAGCAGATGCACCAGCCCAAATGTGACAACAATACTCCATACATGAGCGAATGGTGGCCTTATAGAGGTATAGGATACTTTCAGGGGTCAGTAGTTTTCTAGCACGGTAGAGAGAGCCTACCTTTTTCGCAGCGGCCCTGGCAATGTTTTCAATAATTGTTAATATTACTCATTTTATCCATTGTTATTCAAATGTAAAAGTTAATTAGTAATTTTAATTATTGGTAACAAAAACTAAAAGTTAAAATTAATCATTTTATTTATTTGTATTAAAATTTAAAAGTTAATATTAATCATTTAATTTATTAATATTAAAATTTAATAGCTAATATTAGTCATTTTATTTATTGATATTAAAATTTAAAAGTTAATATTAATCATTTTATTTATTGGTATAAAAATTTAAAAGTTAATATTAGTCATTTTATTTATTGATATAAAAATTTAATAGCTAATATTAATTTGGGTTGACGATATATTACTCGCTTCAAACTGTGACAACACTTTAAAAGATGTTAAAAATGAATTAAATAAAAAATTTAAAATGGCAGATCTTGGACGACTGTCATGGTTTCTCGGTATAAAATTTACCTGTGAAAATGAAACTATGACTATGAACCAATCACGATTCATTGAAAAAATTCTGCTCAAGTTCGGAATGCAATATTGCAAGCCGCGTTCAACTCCCCTTGAAATTAAAAAAAAAATTAAAAGTTAACATTAATCGTTTGATTAATTGGTATTAAAATTTAAAAGTTAGTATTAGTCATTTTATTTATTTATATTAAAATCTAAAAGTTAATATTAATCATTTTATTTATTGTTATTAAAGTGTAAAATATATTATTAGTCATTTTATTTATTAGTATTAAAATTTAAAAGTTATTAATAATCATTTAATTTATTGTTAATAAAATTTAAAAGTTAATATAAGTCATTTTGTTTATAGATATTAATATTTAAAAGGTTATATTAGTCATTAATTTATTGTTATTCAAATTTGAATGCTAATTTTAGTCATTTTAATTATTGGCACTAAATTTTAAAAGTTAATATTAAACATTTTGTTTATTGGTATTAAAATTTAAAAGTCAATATTAATCATTTTATTTATTGGTATTAAATTTTAAAAGTTAATATTAAACATTTTGTTTATTGCTATTAAAATTTAAAAGTCAATATTAATCATTTTATTTATTTGTATTAAATTTTAAAAGTTAATATTAGTCATCCATTTGTTGATATTATAATTTAAAAGTTAATATTATTAGTTTTATTTATTGGTATTAAAATTTAAAATTTAATATTAGTCATTTTATGTATTGGTATTCAAATTTAAAATCAATATGTGTCATTTTATTTATTGGTATTAAATTTTAAAAGTTAATATTAGTCATTTTATTTATTAGTATTAAATTTTAAAAGTTAATATCAGGCATTTTATTTATTGGTATTAAATTTTAAAAGTTAATATTAGTCATTTTATATATTGGTATTAAATTTTAAAATCAATATGTGTCATTTTATTTATTGGTATTAAATTTTGAAAGTTAATATTAGTCATTTTATTTATTAGTATTAAATTTTAAAAGTTAATATCAGGCATTTTATTTATTAGTATTAAATTTTAAAAGTTAATATTAGTCATTTTATATATTGGTATTAAATTTTAAAATCAATATGTGTCATTTTATTTATTGGTATTAAATTTTGAAAGTTAATATTAGTCATTTTATTTATTGGTATTAAAGTTTAAAAGTTAATATTAATCATTTCTCGATGTATATAAAGTAATTTTTTACATTTCTTTAACAAGGTTATTAGTATATAAAAACACGAACAGGGGAGACCCGATGTTGCCCGGGATTGAATGATGATCAACGAATGTTTCACACTCTCATATTTTATTGTCATCGAAATTGGTAAAATTGCCCATTTTTTAATCAAATCAATTGATTGCCTATTCTAGTAGAGGACCCATCCTGGTGCACCGGAAGAAAGCTTCCCACGCCTCTCTGTGGTGACTTAGTTTACAATACATTGCAGATTACATTTCATGGTAGACAACCTACTGTTGATTTTATGAAATTAAGTATTTAGTTGTGCTCTAAACAAAAACATTCATTTCAAATGCGCCTTTTCATATCAAAGAACCTACTGTTGATTTTATACGTCGAGTCTTTCGGCTCGTGTGGTAATAAAACTTCTCAAATGCATTTGTGATGTTAGGCTGTGTAAGGTGTTAACTTTAGTCAAAATCGCCGGTTCGTTCTTTCATCGGATTGTTTTCGATTATCGATGATTATCAAATACATTCCAATACAAACATATCTAAGAACACTGCCAGATACATAAAGTACATTTTCTGAAATTTTATAAAAATCGGCCCAGCCGTTTTGGAGTCCGTAAGGAACGAACACACACACACACACACACACACACACACACACACACACACACACACACACACACACACACACACACACAAAGTTCCTTTTATATGATAGATAGATAGATAGATAGATAAAAGTTATTTATTTATTTATGAACTGCTTTCTCGTTCCGTCGTTGATATTAAAAGTTATTAAAACAAAACTCTTAATACAGTATAACTCGGATATAAGATACCTTTCTCGGTGGGGAGGCTCTTATATCCGGGTTCTTATATTCGGGTTACATTGTACATTACCACAGGCTCTAATTTGGGAGCGGAGAACATCTCTTATATCCGGGTTGCACTGTATATACAGCGATGGATATAGGATCGACTTTATGTAGCACGTGCCCAACAGGTTAATAGCTTAACACTAGAAATACATGTAAAAAAAAAAAATACTCTTACCGATACTTTTTCGTATTTACTGTTGTCCGAGTTGCCGTTTGTTCGTCGTTTTGGTCACTAGCGCTCTCCATGGCACAACTTAAATGTTTATCACAGACAATAATAAACGATAGATGTTCCCAAGGAAGCAGAAAGAGGATTTTATGTCGACTGTCGTTGGCCCACCGTCAGAACTAGAATTGAATCCGCGTGAAAGAACCCGGATGACCATAAAAATACAAGTGGGCAGTGACTACTTGTCTTTCTGACGCGGAAATGTGACATTGTTTTAGAAATCACTTAAGACCGACACATTGTTATCTTTAAAAGCGGTGACCTTTCATATCTGTCAGAGGTGCAAGCTATGTACCTTTGTAACACACACACACACACACACACACACACACACACACACACACACACACACACACACACACACACACACACACACACATATGATAACTTCATTTAATCACATAAATTAATATACGAAGATATACTTTTATGCGTAAATTTTTCAGTATTTACTTCAACAGTGCTCAATACATAGGTAGAGCTAGGTAGTAAGTTATGAAAATATATATGCCAATTAAGCTACACAGAATATTCCGGTCCTGGATATGACCTAAAACTATATCCGATGGTGAGACCCCACCTTGCGGGCCTTGGGGAGTGTGGAGCCACCCTTTAATTGCCATTGCTCCCAGGTCCACTCCGACCCGGAGTGGTAGTACCTGTTAGGTCCCAACTATGGGTTAAATAGAATCTGACTTTAAAAAAAAATATACTCCATTAAAAATCTTTCCTCAAAATAACTAGATTCGGCATTAAATAACCTGAAAAAGGTTGATATGCCGTAAAACAAAAACAACCAACCAACCAACAGAATATTCCGCGTTTCATTCTCGTGAGAATTCGTCAGGCATAACTTTGCATATATATATATATATATATATATATATATATATATATATATATATATATATATACAGTGATGATCATATTTATTGGCACGGTAAAATAAAAGTTAAATTTTGTCTAATAAATTCTAAAAAAGGGATTAAATTAAAGAAAATAACAAAGTATATTATGTATTTTTAACTGGCCTTTCCGATGCAGCAATCGGATTTTAGAAAAAATAAATAACAAAGGAACAACAAACATAATTGCAAAAAACCCTTGTTCAAAATTATTGGCACGATTTATTTAATAATCAATTGTATAGCCTTTGGCCTTGATTACCTTCCTCAGTCGCTTTTCATAGTTTACAACCAAGTTGTTGCACTCTTCAGTAGTAATTTTAGCCCACTCTTCCTGACAATAATCCTCCAATTGAATAAGATTCTTAGGCTTCCTTTGCATTACCCTCAATTTTCATGTTCTCCATAAATTTTCAATTGGATTAAGGTCTGGGCTTTGTGATGGCCACTCCAAAACATTAATATGATTGTCTTCAAGCCATTTCTTAGTCAGTTTAGCCGAATGCTTTGGGTCATTATCTTGCATGAACCACCAACGACGACCAAGTGAGAGCTCTTTAGCAGAGTCTTTCAGGTTTTCATTCAATATTTTAACATAATCTTCCTTTTTTATGCTACCTGTGACCTTAACAAGTCGCCCTGGTCCAGAGACAGCAAAGGATCCCCAAAACATCAACTGCCTCCACCGTGCTTCACTGTGGGTATGGTGTTCTTAGGCAGGAAAGCTTCGCCAGATTTTCTGTAAATATAAGACACTTTATTATGGCCAAATAACTCTATTTTCGTTTCGTCAGTCCATAGAACACGTTTCCAGAATGCAACATCTTTATCAATATGACGTTTTGCAAAGGCTAGCCTTGCTTTCAGGTGCATAGGCTTCAATAAGGGAGTCTTTCTCGGACGACATGCTTTTAAACCAGCTCTCTTCAAAACTCTACCAACTGTATGTCGAGATACATTCACTCCAGAGGTGCTCTGTTCATCAACAATCTCCCCAACAGAGATCCTTGGGTTTTGTTTTACTTGTCGAACAATTTTCCGTTCATCTCTTGGGGAAAGAATCCTTTTTCTCCCTCTACCCTCTAAACTCATAACGTGGCCTTGCGATTTGAACTGTATATGCATATATATTATGGCAGTGTAGTTTGGTTACCTAGAAGTACATCCACTGAAACAACATGTGTCTACCAGAAAGTGCTCAATGATTTATCAGAGCAGGTATATTAAATTTATTTATACAAACATTATTGGCTACATATGTGTAGACATGTTTCTGTATTCTGTAATCAGCCGTTTTAGGGAGACCACGTCTTCAGGCCAAGAATCTACCTTTAAATGTCACTCAAGATACAAAACCATCTATATTACTTACAATAAACTCTTATCTCAGATTAGGGAGGGGACACAGGGAAGTATCTTATTTGGAATAGGGGGTAGGGGTTTGGTTTGCTGGAGGATAAATATAAATAAGGACATGACGCTGGTCTATTAAAAATACTTAAGTTCGCCAATTTGGCGTCAGTATACATATATATATATATATATATATATATATATATATATATATATATATATATATATACATATATATGTATGTATGTGTGTGTGTGTGTGTGTGTGTGTGTGCAGTCAGCACCAACCCTATTCAGGGTTTAACCGGCTTCCTCCGAAGGAGGAAGTTTCATCGGAGTATGAAATTCAAAACGGTCCCTAGTCACATGTATATCCCTGGTAGGGAAGACGACGACCTTAGGTTTTTGCGACTTTTTGCAGGGAGGTGTCGACGTCCTCCTACATACAGCACCTCTACTTCCCAAATTAGTCACCTACTTTAGTAATGACCAGGCTCAACGCTGCTTAACTTCGCTGATCTGATGGGAACTGGTGTGTCAACGTGATTATGCCGTATATATATATATATATATATATATATATATATATATATATATATATATATATATATATATATATCTTTTCTAAAATTATATAAATGCAACTTTCTGTGTGTGAGTTTGTTCCTTATAGACTCTGAAACGGCTGAACATATTTTCTTTAAAATTTACAGAACTGTAATGTATAAGTCTGGGAGTGATCTTAGTTAAGTTCTGTCTCAAAATACCCTCGATGATAATCGATAATCAAAACTGTTATTGTAATTTATCTCTCATCGGTAAAGCCATTTATCCCATGTCGTTAGTTAGCAACAATGCTAGAACTACGGGCCGTGAAAATTCTACTGTGGGTAAGTTGATGCCATGTTTTTTTTTGTTTTTTTTTTGTATGACGTGGTCTATAAGTTCAAACCCCTGCACGTAAATTTCTTTTCTTTTTTTTTTCATTAAGAATTTTATAAGACTTGAAAATTTACGTGTTTTCTTTTTTTTTTTTTGCATGACGTGGTCTGTAGGTTCAGACCCCGCACGTAAATGTCTTTATGTTTTTTTTTGTTTAATGGGAAAGAAGTTTATATAAAATAATTTTATAAAAGAAACAGTAGGTTCTCTAGAGTGCAATGTAGAATAACATATTTTGGACTAAGTTACTGCATGGAGGCACGCGAAGCTTTGTCCCGGGCGGATATCGATGACAATAAAACTATAAGAGTGTGAAATATCCATTGACCAAGCAACGTCGGGGTTCCCTACTAGTTTATAATAAAACTAGCAGGCCCCAGGCGTTGCCCAATTGTAAAATGCGTATGAATATTAGGGTTTGTATTACTGTACACATAGATTCAAAAAAGTTGTCAAAAAAAACAAATATATAACAAATAAATGTTATCAAAGGCAAGATAAGTTACTTTCTACCAAACTGGATATATTTTTCGTGTTTTTATTCAATGTAACATGTTTATTCAGCTCGAAAACCATACAGTGTTTACCGATGTATTGGAAAATTAAAAATGGCGTCTGACTCCCCCTTTAACACGGTAAGTTTGGGAAAAGGTATCATAAATAAAAAACTGGATAAAATACTGTTAAAAACTCGCTCAATATATGTTACCGTGACATAGGTTGACATATATTCGGCGGGGTTTTAATAGTATTTTTTCTGGTTTTTTATTTATAACACCTTTTCCCAAACTTACCGTGTTAAAGAGAGAGCGAGGCGCCATCTTGAATTTTCCAATACATCGGTAAACACTGTATGTTTTTCGAGCTGAATAAACATGTTACATTGAATAAAAATACGGAAAATATATCCAGTTACGTAGAAAAGTAAATTATCTTGCCTTTGATAACATTTATTTGTTATATATTTGTTTTTAATGCATATTTCTTATTACAGAGCCAATCCTTTATTGATTATTATCTAATATAACGTAATGGTTTCAAAAGGTGTAAAAAATATGACTTAGGCACTATCCGCTTAAATTGGACCAGAACGTTTAACGCTTCGGCCTAGGTCGTTAAGTACCTCTCCATCGTCGTTACCGTCTGAGCTACCGACGGATAGATACGAAAGATTAAAAATCAATCGACTTTGAGCTATGAATGCTAAATTTTGCGTACGCACAAAAGTAACAACAGCATTAACGTTTTATTCAACTTACCTTGCCAAATATTTGTTTTGTTTATAATTTTGACTCGATTAGCAGCAATTTTTGCCGGCTAAAAACCAAATCGAAAGTTCTGAATTCCCTATTTATCAAATTTCAACACTGTAGACCAAATATTCAGAGAGGAGTTTGGTACAAACTTATCGCACACACACTGACAGGATCACTTTTATACACACACACATATTTCCGTGTATACAACGTTTTCATCTGGAATTCCACACAATTATGCAGAATGTAGAAACTATGCATAAATAGAATTCAGCGTAATAATAAAATGAAGCCTAATAAGAAAACATAAAAATAAATAAGTAATTTTCCAAAAGAATATGCAAATTAGTTAACCTTCATGTGGTCGCTCATATATCCATGACTGATGATTAGACCTGGCCTTCGGGCTAAAATTACAGTGTAGTATCTGTTCTGAAGCTACATTTAAGGTAATTTGTCCTAGTCAAGAAAAAGCAACAAAAAAAAAATTAAATCTATTATCTATTTATCTATCTATCTATCTATCTATATATATATATATATATATATATATATATATATATATATATATATATATATATATATATATAAGTAAACGTGTCTGTCTGTGTACATTTTTCTTCGCATTAACTCTGTCAATTTTCAGTCTACAGACTCGAAATTTGATATACAGGGTACTGAGATTTGGGAAAATCAATGTGATCGGATTTCGGCCAGAAATTTGGCCGTTAAGGGGTCAAAGTTCAACGATTTGACCTTTGAGAACTCTACCAAACTGCTCCGACAATTTAGGGTCTAAACACTTGAAATTTTAGATATAGGTTCCTTGGACATGTATCTAACTTAATATCTGAATTTGAGCCCCAAAACAATAAATGTTAAGGGGTCATGATAGGAGTCAAAGTTAAAAGAAATTACCGCTTTTCTTTTTTTTTTTGCTCAACATAACCTCCAAACACCCGGGCAACGCCGGGCTGTAATGCTAGTAAATAAATAAATAAAAAAAAAATGAAAAAAGCAAAGTAAGAGAAAAAAAGGTGTGGTTGTGTGTATGTGCATCGTAGGGTATTCTATCCTGTCTCAGCCGTCTTTCCTTTCCCCACCTCCTTCCTAGCTCACTTTCGTTAGCCGTTCATCTGTAGAGACACGATAAATGCTGTTCTTTAAGGACACGATAGATAGTGTTCTATAGAGGCTTGATGAATTGTATTCTGTAGCGACGTTATAGGTTGCATTTTGCAGTAAAATGTACTTTTTTTTACATAGGCATCACCAACTATCAAGGCCAAGAGGCCACTCGAGGATAACGGCTAAAGAGTGTACAGTAGAAATTGGACAATATAGTAATCGTTAATAATGGAAATTCGGTAAATGTGTTAACTTATATGGAACGGTTCATCAAAAACTTCTTTACGTTTGACTTGAACACAACCATATTGTAGTCAGCTGGAAAGCAGGAAAACGGAAGATAATTCCACAGGCGTGCAGTTCTAAGAAAGAAGCTTTGTTCATGGAATCTAAATTTAGGTTTAGGCACAGATAAAGAGTGGGGGGGAATTAGTGATAGTTTTTTATGCTAGACGGGCGTTTCTTGTGAAATGCATATGCAATTTATCAAACTATATCACGATTTCATCTGATTGTTCGTATTTCTTCGCGATTTTTACAATGTTTGTGACTGATGTAACATGTTACAATGACAATAGTTTTAAAGATGCGTCATAAAACATGTAACATGTCAAAATGACACCCACTTAGTTTTATATAAAAAAAGGGTCATTTTTTAACGTGGAGAAAAGGAACAAAAATAAAAATTGTCTCAGTCGTGAAGGATTTCTCCTCCACTGACAGAGAACAAGAAATTGAAGTGCAGCATCTGAAGAACAGATGCTACACTTTGATCTTGGCCCGAAGGCCAAGAAATCGTTATGTATTTATGTATTTATTTGCTTCCCCACGAAAGCAAATGTGACACAAGGTCGTTTTTAATGTGAGGTTAAACCAGCTCCCCTAAAACAAGGGTAAAAAGGGGGAACTCTGTCAGTATCCCAAAAAATAGTAATTGTCTCAGTATGAAGGGTTTCTCCTACATTGACCAAGGACCAATTAACTTATGTGCAGCATCTGCAGATAAGATACTACACTTTGATCAGAGCCCGAAGGCCAAGAACAACAGGGTATTTATTTGCTCCCCCACCGAGCAAATTAGGCACAAGGCCAATTTTTAATGTGAGGAGTGAAGGGGAAATGGGGACCAACTCCCCGGGGAGTAGGGGAGCTGGATAGTGACAATTGGTATGAAGGATTGCCCCTACATTGACCAAGGTCTTATATGTGGGGTTTCCCCCACATATGGTCTTTGCTTGCAGTATCTTCTGGAACAGATACTACACTTTGAGGTATTTATTTGCTCCCCCACTGAGCAAATTAGGCACAAGGCCGATTTTTAATGTGAGGAGTGAAGGGGAAATGGGGACCAACTCCCCGGAGAGTAGGGGAGCTGGATAGTGACAATTGGTATGAAGGGTTGCCCCTACATTGACCAAGGTCTTATATGTGGGGTCGCCCCCACATATGGTCTTTGCTTGCAGTATCTGCCGGAACAGATGGTATTTATTTGCTCCGCCACCGAGCAAATTAGGCACAAGGCCAATTTTTAATGTGAGGAGTGAAGGGAGGGGGAAGGGAAAAAGGGGACCAGCTCCCGAGAGGTGGGAAATGGTAGCTGGTTAAAGGTGAGGCATGTGGGGTTGCCCCCACATCTGGTCTTTGCTAGTCATAGCTTGCAGCATCTGTCGGAACAGATGGTATTTATTTGCTCTCCCACCGAGCAAATTAGGCACAAGGCCAATTTTTAATGTGAGGAGTGAAGGGAGGGGGAAGGGAAAAAGGGGACCAGCTCCCGAGAGGTGGGAAATGGGAGCTGGTTAAAGGTCAGGCATGTGGGGTTGCCCCCACATCTGGTCTTTGCTAGTCATAGCTAGTCATAGCTTGCAGTATCTGTCGGAACAGATGGTATTTATTTGCTCCCCCATTGAGCAAATTAGGCACAAGGCCAATTTTTAATGTGAGGAGTGAAGGGAGGGGGAAGGGAAAAAGGGGGCCAGCTCCCGAGAGGTGGGAAATGGGAGCTGGTTAAAGGTCAGGCATGTGGGGTTGCCCCCACATCTGGTCTTTGCTAGTCATAGCTAGTCCTAGCTAGTCATAGCTTGCAGTATCTGTCGGAACAGATGCTACACTTTGATCCTTGCCCGGAAAGCCAAGAAATCGTTTTCATAAACTAAAAAGTCAAAGACACACTAAGGTTTGTGGTTAACTTTGGTTCCAAGGCTATGCTATTCTGCCTCACCCCTCTTTCCTTGACCCACTCTCTTCCTAGTTAGCCTTTGTCTTTGGTTCATCTATATAGACACAGTAGATCGTGTTTTTTAGAGACACGATAGATTGTATTCTGTGGAGAGAACTTGAATGCCTACTGGAGAGAACTTGAATGCCATCTAGACACTGTCCTCGAGTGACTATTGTCTCTCTGTAAAGGGTTTGTCTGGCACGAGGATACTTTTCCCTAGAAGTAAACCCTGATCAAATATTCAAAATCACATGGTGTTTGCTGCCCAAATAAGATCTCCTCACTATGGCTAACCCATATTAGCTTTTACGAGGAATGCTACACTTTCTCCAAGTGATGTTACCTCAAGTAATAGCACGAAGCAGGATAGTCCACCAGACTAGATAAATTCTTGTCCTGGAATCCAGTAAGACCAAGACACCAAAATGAAAGATATACCACAACATATGAAATGGTTAATTTGGGGAGAGGAAAATTATGTTCTAAATGTCTTTCCTAACTCAGTTGTCGAGAGATAAAGAACTTAAATGGAACATTCGAATATCTATGTATCTCATATAGAGGTCAAGTGTTAGCCCCACGTTGTGGGCCCCTTGATATTTGAGAACTTCGACTGAAGTAAAATAAAACAAAGAATAGAGGCGTTATAGATTGCATTTTGTAATAGAAGTACTTAAACTACCTTTTACTATGCATATCAATGAGTGAAACTCCAACTCAAACTATATCACAATTTCATCAGATTTTTATTATCTCTTCGCGATTTCTACAATGTTTGTGACTGATATAACATGTCAAGTTGACACTAGCTTACAATAGTTCTATATAAAACATGATTACTTGACAACAAAAATATTATCATAAAATAAAATCAAACACATAATAAGGTTAGTTATTAACTTTGATTCCAAAGTAAGATAATGTCAAATACGGGGTGTCCCAAACGAAGCTGACGGATTTAAAATTTGATTAACTTTCTCAATATTTAAGTTATGCTTACCAATTTTCAGATGTAGGTAGATGAGCCTCTCCGTGATTTTTTGAGTCTACTTATTCTAATTTTATTTACACAACTTAATCTAGGGTATGTTTTTCACAATGTCTAATTTTAGTTATGAAAAATGATGTTACTCAAATGTCCACCATTTTCATTTTAACACTCTTGGCATTGTCTAGCACATCACTTAATGTTTCAGGGCTTATTTCCCTAATTTCCTCCTCTATATTGTTTTTAAGGACATTTATTGTGGCTGGTTTTATTGTATTGGGAGTAGGGGAATTTCTTATGTTGAAGTTTCGTCGAAATTCTTTTTGAGTTTCTGATATTGACTCATTTAACCGAAAATACAACTATACAATAAATATCCGCTCTTTGGTAGTGTAACGATGCATGATGACCTTGGAAGGGTTACTCTAGAGGATCTGAAAAACTAAAAGAAAAATATAAAAAATCAAGTTATGAATTTTTTTTAACCATCAGCTTCTTTTGGGACACCCCATATATATATATATATATATATATATATATATATATATATATATATATATATATATATATATATATAGAGAGAGTAAGAGAGAGAGAGAGAGAGAGAGAGAGAGAAAGAGAGAGAGAGAGAGAGAGAGAGAGAGAGAGGAAAATGATTCATAATTTTGAATGAAAAATCATTTTATTCAATATTAATATAGCTCTAGGATACTTATACCTATTGAGCTTATCGTATATCTACAGTATGATAAGAATTTTTTTCTTTTAATAGTATTAATACATTTACTGATACATTAAAATAAACTCTGCTCTTTAGATTCCAGGTCTAATTCCCTATAAATAAATATATATATGTGAATAAAAAGGAAAAACCTAAAAGAGTAAAAACAAAAATAAAATCAACGTTTCGTCCCTATTTCAGGGGACATCATCAGGATTTCTAGGCGAGGATGTACTTATACCTATTGAGCTTATCGTATATCTACAGTATGATAAGGATTTTTTCTTTTAATAGTATTAATACATTTACTGATACATTAAATACTAATTGAAAAGCTTACTTTAGATGAAAAATATAAAAAAATTAAGAAAGTTATTAATTTTTTTTTAACCATCAGCTTCTTTTGGGACACCCTGTACTTCACAAGCCATACAAAAAAGAATCTGTTGAAAAGACATTAGAAATATAGCGAGAGTAATTTTTAGTCTCACAAACGCAACTACCCCAAAGAAGTCGCAGAAAATATATACAGTGTGAAAAGTGTATAAATATACTTGTTTTTATTAATTTCTTACCATGTGAATCAATCATCTACAATTAATCAGACTATATCACAATTACATCTGATTGTAATCTTTTCATCTTACATTCTGAAATTTGTCTCCATCGTAAACTGATTACAATTTTATTTTTTACTTTTTTATTCGTCCTTTCTGTGAGTACAACTCTATTTTTTATTGTTTTTATAATAATTTATCATTATATATTATTTTTTTTATTCATCCTTTCTGCTACATTAAGACTTAAATATTAAGCATTTAGTAAATTAATTTAGTAAGCTCATTCAACGTTTTTAATTGTGCATAATATTGACCCTTTTTAGTTACCATATCGTCTGTGTGTGATGGCCTTGCTTCACCCCCTTCCTCTTCTTTGCATGTATTCCGTATGCTAGCACTTGCCTGAGTGGTTAGTACAATTCTATTTTTTTGTTTTCATAATAATTTATTATTATATATTAATTAGCGCGTCATTACTGCTAGTAATTGTTGAGCATTTTTTTTTACTCTTGAAACGGATTCATTCTTTTAAACTAAACGGAAATAATTACGAATTTTTTTCGAGATATGTTGACGGTCACAGAACAAAATAAATTCGCGTTTCAAGCTATCAAAAAATACAAAAAAAACAAAAAACCCCAAACCAATTCTTTGATGATCGAAATAAAAATCTGATGTCGTAATATTTGCTAAATGTCAGATGAGTGAAGATTTGCTGTCATAATAATTTTGCATTGTCGCAAAAATAAATCATTTTTTTTAATGTTTTTCTCTAAGAATATTTGGTCGGATCTTCTTACTGATTCCAGACGTCTTTCATCGATTGATATCTTCACGAAAACAAACCTGGAATAAGGGGAGATGGAGACCGAGCAATATTTCTTCATACTTATATTAGGGGACGAAATTACAAACTATTTCTATGAAACTCAAACATGTGCAAATGTTGAAGATACCATATATAAATAATTGCATTCAAGGAATTTCTAGCTAAATTACGTAAATTTGAAAACATCTATAACATAAATCTCACCTGTCTGTTTAAATGTATGTATGTATGTATGTATGTATGTATGTATGTATGTATGTATGTCAGGTCATGTCATATGCTACTGGTACCATGTAACCCAGTACTACCTGCCTCATGGTCGGGTCACCGGCGACTAAACTGGTTTCCCCACCAGACTTGTTTGATGAGGAGGGCGGCTAGTCTCCCTGAAGGATTAAAAACAAGACCTTCCAAAGGGCGAATGAACTCTTTTTCTAGGTCAACGGCCAACTAGCACCGTGTATATTTGTGTGTGCGTATATGTGTATTGGGGTAGAGAGGGCTCCCGTAAGCCGTGGTGAAGGCAACCTTTCTAGGAGAAGCAAATCTCTGATTTAAAAAACCATAACGCGGAAGACCAGTACCCGCATTAAGCTGGTCTGCAGTTTAATTTGTTGCTGGCTATCTTGCTCTTGCTTGTTGCTGGATCTCAACATTTTGAACCGAGAGAGAGACTTAGTTGTCGTACAAAGCTAAGACTCTGTAACATCATATTTGTATAGATACTCCCTCAGCCATTTGGGCTCCTGGATTTTAAATGTCTGAGGGAGTGGCACTCGTCTGACAAGACGTTTCAATCATCATGTGTGTATGTATGCATGTATGTATGTATGGTGTGTGTGGGTATACTTAAAACTTTCGACAGAAGCAACGGATTTTCACAAGATCGGTATCGTTTTTATGCTCGACCCTTCGGATGACAAATATAAAAAAATTGGATAAAAACATTAATTCCTTCACCCTCAACTGGGCAGGTTTCTACAAGGAGAGGTCGCCGATATTTTCGAAAGTCATCCCCTCTTTTCGATTGACTAGCCTTAATTTAAACCTTCGCCACTTTCGGTTTGGCGATGGATGCAACAGCAAAGACGTCACTTTTCTTTTCTTCCAAACACCCGGGCAACGCCGGGAACCTAGGCTAGTAACTTATAAGCCGCAGTTTCGTTATTCTTGTGGTTCGTGTAGTAACAAGATCAAACATATAAAATCAACAGTAAGTTCTTTGATACAACAGGGGCACGTTCGAAATGAGTGTTTCTATTTAGAGCACAACTGAAGCATGATACTTGACTTTTGCGTTTTAAACTTTAATTCAAGCCACTGCATGAATTTTTTTAAAAATGAAATCAACAGTAGGTTCTCTACAGTGCAATGTAGACTACAATATAATGTGGACTAAGTCACTGTGAGAGACATATGGGCTTCCTCTTGGTGCGCGGCAATGGGTCCCCAACTAGAGCAGGCAACCAATCAATTTAATTGAAAAATAGAGTATTTCACTAATTCCGTTGACAATAAAAATATGGGAGTGTGAGACATTTGTTGATCATCATTCAATCCCGGGCAAATCCGGGTCTCCCTGCTAGTTCTGTTTAATACTGGTAATGCTGGATTTTAGAATGAATACACTGAGTATATTCGATTTTATTCAACCGTGAATTTGAAGACATAACTTATAACCCGCGGTTTCGTTAGTGCTGTTGTTGTTGTTGTTGAGAATTATTCATGATGGTTTCTGTTGGCATTCGCTCCCCGAAATGTTCCTGTGGAACGAACTGGGCTCGAACTTAAGTCCAATAGAAAAAATAGGATCTAGCCATCGGGCTGAGATCCTAGTGTAGTATCTGTTCTGATGCTATACTTTATTCTGTTTCTACACTTGTCAATGTAGAGGATACCCTTCTATACTAAGGCAATTTTTTTTGCCTACTGTCAGGTGTCCCTTTTTGGGGAGCTGGTTTTCCCTCACATTACTATGACAACAGCATATTCTTATCATTGTTTTGACTCTCGAGTATATACCCGCCACAGTTAATCAACCGACAACCACATCACTCTATATAAAATCATATAAGATATCAACGGATACACACTCGAGAGTCAACACAATCAAAAAGAATATGCTGTTGTCCTAGCCGTACACATTAAACTTACTGTATCTTATTGTTACTTTATGTTATTCACTTTTTCTGGATGACCATGTAGTCTAGATAATTCTTTTTAGCTCGAGTGTCAAAGTGCGTGCAGGTATATATCGGCGATCTATCTGTTTTTACAAAAGAAATACGATGACAAGTTGTTTATACAAAACTTCGTTTATTTCACCAATGGCTCGGCGCATAGAGAGAGAGAGAGAGAGAGAGAGAGAGAGAGAGAGAGAGAGAGAGATAGAGAGAGAGAGAGAGAGAGAGAGGAAGGGCACAAGGCTATGACAACAGCATATTCTTTTCATTGTTTTGACTCTCTAGTATATATCCAACACACAGACGCAGTTAATCAACTGAGAACCACATTACTCTATATAAAAGCATATAAGATATCAACGGATAAAGACTCAAAGAACTGCTCGTAAAAATAATCCAACCATTTGAGGCCCCTACCGTCGCTCTGCGATTTTTAGTTTCGGGGGGGGGGGCATAGAATTTGAAAATAGGACAGACAAACATATACGATTTTATCCATTAGATTTTTTTTTAATCGGTCGATTTATTTGTTTCCAGCTTTTCTCGAATGTGAGCTGAAAAATGTGGTCGCCTTTGCTATGATAAGCAAACTAAATATTACGATATTTGTTCGATGCGAGTAAGTGTCACTTGGGCTATGACAACAGCATATTCTTTTCATTGTTTTGACTCTCTAGTGTGTATTCGACAAACTTAGAACAGGTTAATCAACCGAGAACCAGATTATTCTATATAAAAACATATAAGATATCAACGGATACACACTAGAGAGTCAAAACAGTGAAAAGAATATGCTGTTGTCCTAGCCCTTCACATTAAGCGTTTTCTATCAAACTCATCATATCATCTATAAATAATTGCATTTAATGAATTTCTAGCTAAATTACACTTACTGCTTGAATAGGAATCTCTATCTTTCCTCTCTGCTATTATATCTAAATATATAAAAGTCTGTCCGTCTATTCGTCTCTCTGTCTTCATATGTTCAAACTCTATCCACCCCGAAACTAAAAGTCGCACAGCGGCGCTAGGGGGCTCAAATGATTGCATTGTTTTACAGACAGTTCTTTTATGGGTCTTTAGCCAGTTAAAATAGTTTTTAATGGGTCACATAAAGGGTCGAAATTGAAAAAAAAATCGTTATACATTATTTGTTATTAATTTTTAATCAGTTCATATGCGTGTCACGATGTTACAGTTTGAATGCTACAGTCGCGGTTTCGATTCTCACAGATAGGATTATTTTTACTTTTTAAATCACGACTATTTTTTAATATATACAAAACCTGGATACATTAAACATCATATTTAAGCATATTTTACGTCCAGGCAAAGCCGGGCGCCCCCATCCCAGTATTATATATATATAGTCATCCACATACAGTACTGTTTCGCTGTTTCACAGCTTATCAGTGCGGCTAGACAGGCAACTACCTCAAGCCAGGATTGAAATCCGACCGTCTGTACGACAGTCAAGGCTCCTAACCATTACATTATTGGCGGCTAAAGTACCCGTCGTTGACTGGCTTCAAAAACAGTCTACAGGAAATGGACTCTGATTTATGAAAGTATGATAGGTTATGAAAAGGAAGGGTTGTAAAGAGATACCTTCGAATTTGGGGGTATCAAAACCAAAGAAAAATATGATGAAAGTAAAAATAAAATAGATAAACCCCATAATTTATTATACCATACCTGTTCACACTGAAACACTTATCACAATATTCTGTGGATCTATATTAAAAAACCTCGTTAAACTTTGAGACATATTTCCATTCTATGGAGGTCAGGTGCGAACAAACACCCCATAATTTTATTATACCATATTTCTTCAAACTGAAACATAATTATCAAAGTATACTTACGCAGATAGATATGAAAAGTTTTTATTAAAGTTTGTGCCTATTTCCATTCTATGGAGGCCAGGCGCGAACGTAGACTCCACAATTTTATTATACCATCCCTATTTAAGTTAAAACATACTTATAAAAGTATTATTATGTACATCTATATCAAAAACACTTGTAAAGGTTCTTTTTTTAGTTTTTAAATTTTTTATTTCCATACTTTGTGGACCAGGCGCGAATGCAGACCCCACAATTTTAATGAACCATCGTTCTGCCAGATCAAACATACCCATTCCTGTGTCTCGATACATCTACCATTATATGTAATAAAATTTTTAAAATAGTCAACCATACAGGAGCCTATTCGTGACCACACACACACACACACACACACACACACACACACACACACACACACACACACACACACACACACACATTCAGCTTTATATTATAGATATACATATATATAAAAGGTACTTTGTCTCTGTGTGTGAGAGAACGATCGTTCTCTATGTACCGTGCAACGGCTGCACTGATTTTTATGAAATTTCATACAAATATACTTTACGTATCTTACAGTGATGAAAGAAGGAACAAGCGATTTTGACCAAAGTTAACATCCTTATACAGCCTAACATCACAAGTGCATTTGAGAAGTTTTATTACCACACAAACCGAAAAACTCGACATATAAAATCAACAGTAGTTTCTTTGATATGACATGGGCACATTCGAAATAAATGTTTCTGTTTAAAGCACAATTGCACCATGATACTTGACTTTTTCATTTTAAACTCAAATTCAAGCCATTATCACCGCACAAGCAGTAAGGTCTCTGATGTAAAATCAACAGCAGGTTTACTGATATGCCAGAAAAAGAAATTAAAATCTGATGTAATATTTAGTAAATGTCAGATGAATGAAGATTTGCTGTCATGAAAATTTTGCATAGTCGCAAAAATAAATAATTTTTCTGAGAATATTTGGTCTCTTTACTGAGTCCAGACATTTTTCATCGATTGATATCTTCACGAAGACAAACTGGGAAGAAGAACGTGAGAGATGGGGGTCGCGCGATATGTCTTCATATAAACATTAGGAGACAGAATTACTCTTTGCAGAAACTATTTCTATCAAACACAAACACGTACACATATTAAAGATCCATAAATAATTGTGTTCAAGAAATTTCTAGCTAAATTGCGTTTATTACTACGTTTAATCCTGGTAATGTTGGCTTTCAGGGCGATTTTACGGATTTTATTCAAATGTGAATTTGAAGGCATAACTTATAACTTGGGCTCGGACAACAGCATATTCTTTTCCTTGTTTTGATTCTCATGTATATATCCAATGATATCTTATATGCTTTTATGGAGAGTGATGTGGTTCTTGGGTGATTAACTGTGTCTGACTGTGTCGGATTTTTTTTTGTTTTTACGTACGAGTCACCATTATCAAGGCCCGTAGGCCACTCGAGGATAAGGGTTATAGAGTGTACAGTAGTCAATAGCATACTATTGTAGTAATCGTTAGTAATAGAAATTTTGTAAATTGGATTACTTAAGGGGGCGGTTCATCAAGAATTTGTTTATGTTGGACTTGAAGACAATCACGTTCTAGTCAGCTGGGAAGCAGGCAAATAATGTTGGCTTTCAGCATATAACACCAACACTAGGTTCTTTGATATAACAGGGGCGCTTTCGAAATGAAAGTTTCTGTTGAAAGCACAATTGAAGCATTATGCTCGACTTGTTCGATACCAGAAAGTCTTCTACTCTATAGTTTCTTTTCTTGGGCTGCTAGACTTTGGAATTCCCTCCCTGTTACCTGTTTCCCTGATTGTACTGATATGCAGAAGGTTAACTATAATGTAAACTGACATCTAGCTCAGTTCCTCTAAATATGGTTCCTAACGTCCAAGTGGCAATATGCCTTGTCTGGAGTGAAAAAAAAATAAGATGAAATAAAAAAGAAATAAAAATCTGATGTCGTAATATTTGCTAAATGTCCGATGAGTAAAGATTTGCTGTCATAATAATTTTGCATAATCGCAAAAATAAATCACTTTTATGTTTTTCTCCAAGAATATTTGATCGGGTCTCTTTACTGAGTCCAGACGTTTTTCATCGATTGATATCTTCACGAAGCCAAACTGGGAAAAAGGTGAGAGACGGGGGTCGCGCAATATTTCTTCATACAAACATTAGGAGGCAGAATTACTCTTTGTAAAAACTATTTCTATCAAACACGTACACATGTTGAAGATCCATAAATAATTGTGTTCAAGAAATTTCTAGCTACATTACACTTACTACGTTCAATCCTGGTAATGTTGGCTTTCAGGATGAATTCACAGATTTTATTCAAACGTGAATTTGAAGGCATAACTAATAACCCGCTGATAAGACAAAGTCTATGACTTTCAATGTGAAAGGAGAGATCAGGGCTCTGGTTAGAACAACACTGAAAGTAGTCGCTGAGTTTACGTATCTGGGCAGCAACATAGTTTCCACAGAGAGAGATATCGAAATTCGCATCTCAAAAGCATGGACCGCATTGGATGGGCTGCGTTCAGTATGGACTTCAAGGCTAACTGACAAACTGAGAAAGCAGTTCTTCAGGGCAGTAGTAGAGTTCGTCCTTGTTTACGGTGCAACAGCCTGGACACTCACCGAAAGATTGGAAAGAAAACTAGACAGCACATACACCTGTATGCTACGAACAGTATTACATATATCTTGGCAAATTCCTCTCATGAAGCAGCAACTTTATGGCAACCTACCTGCCATATCTAATACCATCAGGGAGAGACGCCTACGATTTGCCGGTCTGAGGAGCAAGCATGAATTGGTGGGTGATGTATTGCTATGGACTGCACGACACGGACACGCAAGCAAAGGACGACCTAGATCCACGTACATCCAGCAGGTAGCACATGACGTCAACTGTGAACCTGAAGATCTGAGGTAGCTGATGGAAGACAGGAAACTTTGGAGAGGAAGAGTCACATTGGTCAGAGCAAGGAGCCCATCATGATGATGATTATGATGATGATGATGATGATGATGATGATGATGCCCCGCAGTTTCGTTATTGTTGTTGTTCTTCTTCTTCTTTTTAAGGATCATTCATGATGGGGAATTCTTTCTAGAAATATATCAGGTCCTTACAGGTGGGATCAGGTGAAGGTTGCCAACGCCCTTAAATGAAAGTTTTTCTGTGGAATGAACTGGGTTCAAACTAAAATATCAATAGAAAAATTCCTATCTTTACATCATCAACGCTCTGATCCCCATCTTTTGAATCAATTGAAATGGATGGCTCTCGTCTAGGAGAAGCCCCATGTTTTGACAAGCTTCTGGGTTTGTCCTTTACTCCTGATCTGAAATGGAACACATACATCAAGTCTGTTGCCAAGGTCGCTGGAAAGATGGTGGGATCCTTCTACCGCTCCAGAAGATATCTCACTACTGATGCAGTTCTCTATCTATATAAAAGCTAAGTACGTCCAAGGATGGAGTACTGCTGCCATATCTGGGCAGGAGCTGCTAAAACAGCCTATTCTGCCTTGACAGAGTACAAAATAGACTTCGTGGCTTAGTGGGGGATGCCCTTTTCTCTACCCTGCAACCTCTCTCCCACAGAAGAGACGTTGCGAGCCTATCCTTGTTTTATCGTTATTTCCATGGCAGTTGCTCGTCTGAACTCCAATCTCTGGTCCCCCCTTGCCAATCTTTCATGAAAAACACCTGTCTAGCTGAATCCACTGTGAAAACTTTTCCCCACTCTTTATCTGTGCCTAAATCAAAACGTAGATTCCATGAACAAAGCTTCTTTCTTAGAAGTGCACGCCTGTGGAACTCTGTTCCGTCTGCCTGCTTCTCACCTGACTACAACCTGGATCTCTTCAAGTCCAACGTAAACAAATTCCTAATGAACCACCCACTTAAGTAAACACTTCATTAAATCTCCACACTAACGTACTGTACTTGCAATAACCCTTATCCCAGAGTGGCTTCCGGGCCTTGATAAGTGGTGGCCACCGCGTAAAAAAAAAAAAGAAAAAGTAGAATCTGCCCATCGAGATGAGATCCTAGTGTAGCCTCTGTTCTGATGCTACATTCTGTGACAAAACCTACTTAATCAATTGATTAAGTTAAAAGGTAAAAACAAAGGCTTTTTTCCTGAAAGGACCGACCGCATTTTTTTGGGTTTCTGGACTCGCAAGAACTGGTTTTATTTTGTAGTATTAGGGTAATAGTTACTGTTTATTTTTTCCTTCTTTTTGCAGATAGACTAACTCTCGACATGGTTTGGGGAGACTTACGTACCTTTTTAGGCAACGGTCCCTCTGTCTCTGAAACGGCTGGTCTCTGTTTGGGTGCTAGACAAACAGAATGGACCGGTTCGCTTCTCACCTGATAGAGGGGACACCCTCAATGCCACACCTGGAGGTGGTGAAGTTCTGGCGAGCATCGAGATTGCATCCGTAGGGATTATGCCTGATGGCATCACATGTCTGTCTGCATCCATAGGGGTGCCTGGTGGCACCCCATTGCTGAGGGCTGCAGTCTTGCCTGCACCTGGTGGTGTTCCAAGTTTGGTTAGCAAACCCAGTGTTCTGGGAGTACCATATGTCACGTCTAGTGGCATGCATGTGTTGGGAGCGCCCTTTGCACCACCCGGAGGCACATATATGCTGGGAGTAACGATTGGAGAGACAGTAATGCTCAATGCCAAGCTCAGAGTTAATTCCCAAGATAGATAAGGTGCGGGGAGGGCGGGGATAGAGGTTCGGGTAGATGTGAAAGCAGTCTATCTTATCTGATGGCTTTAATCTTGTCGGCAGGTTTTGTCTAGATCACTCAGGGAGGGAGATGTGGACGTGGCATATGAGTGCGGCCTTCTGTTCGAGTACTTTCCTGGACAGAATGTTAGTTAGAAGAGGTGACGTACATTTTCTATCTTGTCCCACGTTCCACTGGCTAGGTCATTTGGACCATAAACTGGTTATGGCCCATTTTTAGTTAAGCAATAAGCCTAGGTTTGCTGGGCACTGAAAGTTGAACGCAACCTTGCTGGAGATGGTCGACTTCTGGAAACAGCTAACGTCACTAATTCAGCAGGGAGTTAGTGAGGGATATTATCAGGCGTAGCTTATGGGTTAAGCTTAAGGCCTCAATTAGATGCTTTTGTGTTCAATATAGCCAACACCTTGCTGTAACTAGGGTTTGGACCAAAAAATATGTGGACGATAGGCTAACCTGGGGCAGTGGTTGGGGGATGCCCTAAAGATTGCATTAGTTAAGGGGACCTCAGTCACTTGGCTAGCGAGCAATATGAAGGTCAAGTAGTTAGAGCTAGTTTAATTAGAGTCTCTAACAAAGCCATTAATGTTGATGCTGTTGAGCATAAGCCTGGAAGGATGTACTTTTGTATCAATTCAAGGGTTTTGTGAGCATTTAGAGGAGCGCTCCAAGGCTCGATGGTCTGCCCTATTAAATTTTTTTGAGGCCGTCGCCCATGTGTGTTCTTCTTCTGAAGGATGTGTTTAACCACTGATTTGTTCAGATCCATCCCGAGGCAGATTACCAAAGGAGTAGTCACATTACTGAAGAAAAGAGATTGGCATGGGGAGGACTTTGATGACTATAGGCCTAACACAGAGCTGAAAAAAATGGCATGAGTTCTTACAAACTGACTGCAGGTTGTTATTGGTAGGACTGGATCAGAATTATGCTGTGAAGATCGATTCAAAGCAACTTGCACTTGGTGCGCATGATCTTAGAGGAGATAGAAGACGACATAGAAGCCACGCTGATCAATTTAGATCAGTACAAACTTTTCGATAAGGTCGACCATGGTTTCTTGGAATCTGTTATAGAGACTGCTGGTTTTGGTCTGGACTTCCACAACTGTGTTCTGTATCTCAAACCGACCGTAGCAGTGCAGATAAATCGTAGGCTCTCTGAGTAGTTTGAGGTCTCTTGGTCCGTGCATCAGGGTTGTCTACTGTCACTTCTGCTTTTTTTCTGGTGCTGAAGCCCTTCTATCGTGAGTAAAGGGACAAGGCAGTGAGACCAGTCCTGTGTGGCTTTACTCTACCTGGCAGAAAACATGCCAAAGTATCCGCTAATGATATCATCGTGTGCATTTCAAACCATAATGACTAAGGCGCTTGCTGAATATGAAAACATCACAGGGGCCAGTCAATTGTTGCAAGTCTGTTTGCCTGCAATTGGGATCCTGACACTTTCAGGCGATTTCGGCTGGTCTGATGGTCCCGGTTGGTATTCTAGGCGTTTGGTTTGGAATAGGTCTCCAGCTGGAAAAGAATTGGTCAGAGATACTGGCCAAGGTCGAATCGTCTGTGCAGAAGCATGTGCCATTTATGTCTTTCCGTTGATCCTTTGCCACATGTCTGTATTTCCTCTGCCTACAAACCACCTCAAGGCTTTTTAGCAGCTCCCCTTCTCACTTCTTTGGAAGAATGGAAAGTCGTTTGTTTGTAGACAGGTCTGTATGCAAAATGTTAGTGAGGAAGGCTTGGGGGTACGCTGAAAGAGGTGCTTTCCTAAGTCGGATCTTACTCGAAGGTTCTCCATGAGTCCCTGCGGTTGAGCACTCCTTTCCTGAACTCATACCCAACCACACCACTGAAGGTCATTGAAGACTGCATGAGAAGACGCCGTTCTTTGCTGAATGCTGGGCTACCCTTAGTGATCTGGCTATATCAGAACTTAGTAGTGGGTAGTGCAAAATGTCAAGGGAAGAGGTCTGCTTACAGTAGAATTGGGCACCAAATCGAAGCTATTTAATAAGTCAGAATCCTCAAGCACCTTGTCTGGGATGCACTGCCACTCTACGACAGATTCACCAGAGATGGAGGAAAGGAAGACGAGCTACGCTTCTGCAACGATAATCAAGATGAAACAACAGATCATGCATTCTTCTTTTGCAGTAGACTTTAGAGTCTCGGGGAGTATGTCGGAGAGGTAACATCTCGCATCAAGCCCAAGTGGTTGGTGCCTCTTGATTTACTTTACTGGGGAGAAACGAATCGTGTTTCACATGATCCTAACAGTAGCTATGTTAGTGATGTGGACTACACGTCTTGATGTAATCCATGGGTTAGATCTGTTTCTGATTGGTATCTAGTTGTTTATTTTATGCATCAGTTTAAAGCAAAAATCAGATGCGATTGGAAAAGATTACATCACATGGATTTCGATAAGAGATGGGTGCACAACACTAGTTTGTGCACCCTACAAGGTGCTAGGTTCGAATTTGTGTTCCTTCTCTAATGTATTGGGCAAGTGGTGATAAGTTCTATGGAAACCAGCCCGAACAAAAGTAATTTTAGATTAGGATAGATAGGGTTAGGAAAGTGAAAACTTTATAGGTTCTGAGCTAAGGTAAGTATGAATGTCAATCATTATTTTTCTATCGGTACTAGTGTGGTACTATTTACTAATACCACTGGTTGTCGTGGTCCTTCATCAGCCCCCTCCTCGCCATAGTCAGGAGGTAATTTGGTTGTACATGGAGCAATACAGAAAAAGAAGGGGACCATAGTGCATTGTTAACAAAACTCTTCCTTTTTTTGTTCCTGGTAGCCATGGGGCAGGAACAGATATTTTTTGACTGACTGTAAATGAGAGGAGGTGCCCCCACCTTCCTGAGCACTAGTTAAGTCTATCTAGGTAGCTAGTTCATCTAAAATGGTTAAGCTAGCTGTCATGAGTGGTTTTCCTGACTAGCTATCAGCACTCGTTAGGACTATCTAGGTGGCTAGCTGAAAGCCTAATAATTTAAAAAGTTTAAGTATTAGTTGTTTTTTATTGTTCTTTAAAAAATTATAAAATATTGTAATTGTTATGGGATTAAAGGGTAATAAACGGAAGGAACACAGGATTTGTAGGAAAGAAACATGTATTCAGATATATTACAGGCATAAACCGGTTGGGAATACCATTCTTCAACGGTAGGCGTTTGCACACGACCGGCTTCGTCCCGTACTAATCTCAGACTGTCGGGCACCGGTCTCGTTACCAGAAGTGACGTCACCAACGGAAATGAGGTCATGAGATAGTCCATTAATCCCATGGAGGGGCGTCTCCAACACCTTTCTCCCAAGCATTTTCTTCGTAAAAGCTGTCAGTACTTCTTCCTTTTAAGGTTTACCATCAATTGCTTGATAGCCTTTCTCTTACGGAACGACCGACGTAGTTCTGGTGTTGGTTGAGGAGGTTCAAGATCAAAAGTTTCGAAGACAGTGTCTAGCGGCTCATCTTCCAATCGTTAACTGTTGCTGGTTTCAACTAATCGACATCTTCTTAGTTGGTTCTGGTGACGTTTGTGGGTATATGTTGGTCCTTATATGATATATACCATGTCACCGATTCTCTTAGTAATTGTACCCACCTCTCAGAATTATGTGTTGTTTTTATAACTTTTGAAAAACACCTTTTCACCTGACATGAAACGTTTACTGGATACACAAGTGGTCACTAGTGGCCTTGACTGTTTGGGTAAGAGCTTGTCAAAAACGGATCTCACTTTCTGCGCAAACATCATTTCTGCAGGTGAGACTGCTGTTGGTGTGTTCGGGTTAGGTGTAATCCTATACACGTGTAGAAATTGTTGAAGTGCTTCATCTGTTGGGGTCCCTTGAGCCTTCTTCAGTGCTCTTTTAAGGGTGTCCATGAAGCGTTGCGCTTGCCCATTCGACCGGCTTCGTCGCATACCAATCTCAGACTGCTGGGCACTGGTCTCGTTATTTGAAGCGACGTCATGAGATAGTCCATTAATTACCTGGAGGGGCATCTCGAACAGTAAATAAAGACACTCTGGTATTATTATAAGTCTTTTGTTAAAAATGCTAAAGTATTTTGTAGAAAGACTATCAGAGACGCTCTGCGTAGCCTGCTCGTAAGTACGCTTAAATATGATATTTTAATCTTTTTTTTTTACATAGGCATCACCACATTATCAAGACCAAGAGGCCACGTGAGGTTAAGGGTTAAAGAGTGTACAGTAGAAATTGGACAATATAGTAATCAATTCGGTAAATTTGTTAACTTATATAGAACGGCTCATCAAGAACTTGTTTACGTTAGACTTGAAGATGACCATATTGTAGTCAGCCGGAAAGCAGGAAAACTGGTCGGAGGGGCGTCTCCAACAGTAATATATTTATACATAGAAATAAAATATTTACAATTGTGTTGCACGTTGTTTTGTTCTGCCTTAAATGTCGAAACTGTTCCTGAAGACGATTATGGCCCAAGGAACTCCAACCTCAAGAAGATTCCAGCTAAAAGACCATCAGAATGAGACGTCATCCTGAGAAAAGGAAGGAGCCAGCCAGAATCCTAAGGTATGCCATTACTCGTCAACTCTGACAAGAAGAAGTTTAACCGACTGATCCTCATATTCTTAATCCTAATTGGATTGGGCAATCGTGTCACAGTCTGGTACCATGTCAAGACATTTGTTGTAGCACTTGGGCAGTCACACGAGTGGCCGACTCATCGTGTTACAGATGTGCCCTAAACAAGACCGAACAAACGCAGAGTATATTCAATTTTTTGTGGACTGTTCTCCTCATCTTCATAGTTGTTTTACCACGTTTCAGCCAACTCATCCTCTGGCCTTCTTCAGGTGATTGACCATGACAGGATAGGAATGCAGAGTCTTGTAACAATATTCCAAGTAATCACTGCCTTCCATAGTTGTTGGCTCATCACATTGTTGTCCAACTAATCCTCCGGCCTGCTTTGGGTAGGATTGAAACTGTTATCTTCAGACAATCCTCACCTGGAACTGTAGAGATTAAACGCCTCTATCCACTGCGCCACGGGCCCCGAAAGGGTGATCAAGGCTGGACTTTTAGGTCTTATAAATCTATTTCTGTGTTCTTATCAATGAATGAACCATCATCCTGAGAGAAGGAAGCAGCCAGCCACATCCAGAATCCTAACCGATGTGTCTGCATATTCCCATCTTATTGATTGGCCAGTGTGTCACAGTGTGATGTGACCATCCCAGTGAGCGATTGGGCTCCCCACTGGGGGGAGGCTGAGACTACTGAGACATTGGAGAATACCAGGCAGATATAATTGTTTTATTCATTAAGTATTGTACTGTGTCCGGGCGACAGCAACTGCTGAGAGAAAGATTTGATTTATAAATTCCATTATTTTACGAAAACGACAACTTCTTGTCACTTTGAGAGGCGTAACAAAAACATAATTTCGTTTCTGATGCCAACGAGTAATGACTGAGGGTTGTTTGGCCTTTAAGTGCAGTTACCAACTGATGTGGTCACAGGGTTAACTTTTCGATCATGTAAATAGCGCATGCAATTCACAGTTACGATTGGTCCAGAAAACGAGTCCCCGCGCCGAAACCAGGAGATCGAGCTGAGATTTTGAGAGAATCAAATACAATCGAAGGGTCGTCACCTCTTCTCTTCCCACAACCTTCCACCGCCATATTCAGAGAGAGAGAGAGAGAGAGAGAGAGAGAGAGAGAGAGAGAGAGAGAGAGAAATCAATTTATTGTTGTTTTTTTGGTTCATTGGAGTCTGGCAAAATATGAACAATTCTATATAAGTATATATATTGTATATCTTATCTTGAATTAACCTGTAGAATAGAGAATCGAGTCTGTCTTTCTTTTGTGTGCATGAGGTTGATTCCCTTCCAGCGTGACAGTTTCACGAAACAGTGGCATATCAACCCGAAAGTGAAGATTCCAACCAAATCAGTTGACGGGTCCTACTATGCTGAGATACCTTGCAAAGGATCCCCTGCGAAAGAAGAGCACGGGTTACATTTGGTGACCTGTGACGGGGATAGCTTCGCATGTGGAGTCGTTTAATCAGTATCGGACCACAACAGTCTGTTACTTTTTCCAGGACAATTACGTAACTTGCAGGTCGCTCATGCCATTGACCGGCCCATAGTATTACAATATAAAATAATTTTAGAAAATAAACTGTAGGTTCTCTACAATATAATGAAACCTGCAATGTGTTGTGGACTAAATCACTACAGGGACACATGTGAATCTTCCACCCGATGCACTGCTGTGGTTCTTGAAATAAAGCAGGCAATTACTAAGTTTGATTCATAGATTTGGATGGCAATAAAAATATGAAGGTGTTAAACATTTCATTAATCCTCAGTCATACCGGGCAATGTCGGATTTCCTTGCTTGTATATATATATATATATATATATATATATATATATATATATATATATATATATAAAAGTGAACGTGTCTGTGTGTGTGCATTTCCCTACGCAATAACTCTCAATTTTAAGTCTACAGACTCGAAATTTGATATACAGGGTACTGAGATTTGGGAAAATCAATATGATCGGATTTCGGCCAGAAATTTGGCTGTTAAGGGGTCAAAGTGCAATTTTTTTTTTTTACATGGGGTCACCACTTATCAAGGCCCGAATGCCACTCAGGGATAAAGGTTATTGCGTGTACAGTAATCAATGAGATAGTATTGTAGTAATCATTAGTATTGGCAGTTTTGAGAGGGTGTCTTACTTAAGGGGGCGATTTGTCAGGAGTTTGTTTATGTTGGGCTTGAAGACGTCCAAGTTGTAGTCAGGTGGGAAACAGGAAAGCGGCAGAGAGTTCCACCGGCGTGCAGTTCTAAGAAAGAAGCTTTGCTCATGGAATCTACGTTTGGATTTAGGCACAGATAAAGAGTGAGGAAAATTATTGACAGTGGTTTCAGCCAGACGGGTGTTTCTCGTGAAAGATTGGCGAGGGGGGGGCGAAGGATTGGAGCTCAGACGAGCACCTGCCATGGAAATAACGATAAATCAAAGACTAGCTCACAACGTTTCTTCTGTGGGAGAGAGGTTGCAGGGAATAGAAAAGGGCATATATATATATATATATATATATATATATATATATATATATATATATATATATATATATATATACTTCCTGAGTTTGTACATATTTTTATTGTTTTTGTAAATAAATGTATTCCTTGTCTTTTGCAGAATTGTAAATAAAGTCGTCACATAAGTAGGTGATATTTTAAGTAGGTAAACGTCATGGAAAGAATGAGGTATTATGCTGATAGTGATTAGTTTAGGGCCAATAAAGATCAAACAATACACTAACAAAAATGGACAACAACGTCGGATATTATTGGAATTATTAAGGAGTCACTAACGGGGTGCCCTGTGATTGGATGGAAAAACAACCAATTGCAGGCCTCAGTTTTTAGATTCCTCCCAACCCCTCTCTTCTTCTTTTGCTGGTCGAGCATCGAAGACAACACATGCTGTTTTTTTCCAAGGAGGTTACCACTTATCAAGGCCCGGAAGTCACTCAGGGATAAGGGTTATTGCAAGTACAGTACGTTAGTGTGGAGATTGAATAAAGTGTCTACTTAAGGGGGCGGTTCATCAAGAATTTGTTTACGTTGGTCTTGAAGACATCCAGGTTGTAGTCAGGTGAGGAGCAGGCAGACGGAACAGAGTTCCACAGGCGTGCAGCTCTAAGAAAGAAGCTTTGTTCATGGAGTCTACGTTTTGATTTAGGCACAGAGAAAGAGTGGGGAAAATTATTGACAGTGGATTCAGCTAGACGGGTGTTTTTCATAAAAGATTTGTGAAGCGGGACCAGAGATTGGAGCTCAGACGAGCACCTGCCATGGAAATAACGATAAAACAAAGATAGACTCGTAACGTCTCTTCTGTGGGAGAGAGGTTGCAGGGAAGAGAAAAGTGCTTGTCAGTTTTCTCCGTCATTTATACCAGACACATGGGAGGAGTTTCGACAGAAATTGTAGCACCAAAGAATTCAAGGCTTTCTTTTTTTTTGTTACCTCAACTCCATAGGAAACGAACAACGTTAAAAGGACGAATCAAAGATAAGTTCCGCAAAAGCGACTGTTTTTGCAAAGAAACATTATTTCTTTTTCCTCTTTCCTATCAATACAATTTTCTCCATTTGTGTTGTGTTCCTTTTTTCTTGTTGGCGCCACATTGTTTTTTTTTTGCTGTCTATAGTGCGCGAGCCTTTCCTAGTCTCACACAAGAACACGCGTTCACATTTCAAGCTATATTACTTATCATATACATACGCCCACACAAACATACGCGCGTACGTTCACACACGTACATATATTCACGCTCGCGTACATACACTCACATTCACGTGTATACACGCAGACGCTAACGTACACACATGTACTCACACGAATGCACACATGGGCAGCATCATTTACCCTTTCAAAGGAAATCCACACATGCGCAAAAGACCACCGGAAACAACTATAAAAGGAAGAGACAAGCTGTTTCCAACCCTTTTCGGAGCAACTCTCGAGCTGAGAGGTTTGGCGAACCAGCCGCCTCTCTTTTGGGAGGAGGCGCGTGCCCATGCTTCACGCTACTCACTACCATGTGGGGCAAAAAGCTAACAAAAAGTACGTACACTTTATACGTTTTCTCTCTCTATGAACTGGATTGACATTCTCACTCTTTCTCTCTCTATATATACAATTTGTCCCTGAGAATACCTTCGTGTAGCTGACTGCTAACATGGCGCGCAGTTTAACTGATGTCAACTCTCTATCCTCTTCTTTGTCTACACGCTGGACTATCATTCCCATTTTCCACTACATCACTCACTTCTTTTCCCACGCGCGAACAAACGATAGTGACCCGAACCTGAGATGAACACACATTTCCTTTTTCCTTCTATACTACCAGTCCCGCAACAAACGATGGTTACACCCGTGTTGACATGAACACGTGTTATATCTAAGACATTCATTCTTTCAACAGTAAATAAACGACATGTTTATCTATTCCAGCAATTGAGTCTTTGTTTCCTTCATTCCATTCGTTTCATTATTTTCTTTTGTAACGGGATTAGGATTTATATATAGTCTGCTCCTCTACAATAGCTGGGAAAATCCCAACAATAGGTTCCCAAACAACAAATTATATAAATAGACCTATCATGCCGACATGATTTCTTATACTGAATATTTATGCCCCAAATTTTATTAATAATTGCAGAAAAAAAATCAAATTTTCAAGAATAAAGAATTTGACTTACCTTTAGTTTAAAGATAATTGGTTTGAAAACACCAGGATATGGAAAAGAAAAAAAATAGGAATATTAATTATGTTTTTAGGGCTTAAATTTCAAAGAAAATTTAAAATATACAACTTTTTTTTTCACAAAACTGTAGAGACCTTGTCGTATTTTCCAGTCAGCCATTTTGTTTTCAGCCATAGTAACGTTGCATGATGGGTAATTTTTTAATACTTGAGAAGACAACATTGTAGAAACTTAAAAATATTATTTCCCTTTACTTGTATAGAAGAATAAGAACGAATACTAACAACTTATATATAATACGAATAGTAATACTGCTACTATTACTACTAATATTTATACAAGTATACTTCTACTAATAATAATAATTAAACTACTATTACATAATTACACTAATAGTAATATTACTACTAATAATGATACTAACATAATACTACTACTGCTATGGATACTAATAGCAATACTACTACGAATAATAATAATGCTTATGTAATAATACCAATAATAACCATACTAATAGTAATACATCTACTAATGCTACTACTACTACTACTACTAATAAAAATAATAGTAATAATACTACTACTACTAATGATGATAATGATGTCACTCAGACTCCAGGGAACACAACCAGTTGTTGCCGGTAAGTAATCTATAATAATGACCTGTGTAAGAACTCTTAGTGAGTACAAATAATAGTAAGAATACTAATATTAATACTACTACTACTACTACTACTAATTACATTATTATTAATACTACTAATACTCATATTATTAATACTACTACTACTACTACTACTAATTACATTATTATTAATACTACTAATACTCATATTATTAATACTACTACTACTACTACTAATTACATTAATATTAATACTACTAATACTCATATTATTAATACTACTACTACTACTACTACTAATTACATTAATATTAATACTACTAATACTCATATTATTAATACTACTACTACTACTACTACTACTAATTACATTATTATTAATACTACTAATACTCATATTATTAATACTACTACTACTACTACTAATTACATTATTATTAATACTACTAATACTCATATTATTAATACTACTACTACTACTAATTACATTATTATTAATACTACTAATACTCATATTAATAATAATACTACTACTACTACTAATTACATTATTATTAATACTACTAATACTCATATTATTAATACTACTACTACTACTAATTACATTATTATTAATACTACTAATACTCATATTATTAATACTACTACTACTACTAATTACATTATTATTAATACTACTAATACTCATATTATTAATACTACTACTACTACTACTAATTACATTATTATTAATACTACTAATACTCATATTATTAATACTACTACTACTACTAATTACATTATTATTAATACTACTAATACTCATATTATTAATAATACTACTACTACTACTAATTACATTATTATTAATACTACTAATACTCATATTATTAATACTACTACTACTACTACTAATTACATTATTATTAATACTACTAATACTCATATTAATAATACTACTACTACTACTAATTACATTATTATTAATACTACTAATACTCATATTATTAATAATACTACTACTAATACTCATATTATTAATAATACTACTACTAATACTAACATTAATATTATTCATACTACTACTACTACTGCTACTATTACTAATAATACTAAATTCTAAATTTTTAAGACTATTTGAATTATTTGGACCACTGCTCTCATCTTCAGTGTGATTTTTAAACAAGGTTTCGGTCAATGTAACCGCCAATCTTCTCCAGGTGTATCTTGCAAACTCAGGAATCTGTATGGAATTTCGAACGGAACCCTTTATTTAATCCACGGGGGTAGAATGCTCTCGTTCCGTCAGCCATGGCTGTATAGAAGTCCTAAGTAATTCGCAATTGTATTTTCAATATCACCTGCACTGAGAATTGAATCTTCCACCTCCAGAAAAATGTAACTTATAACTGAATTTTACAAAGTACTCTATTCGCTATGCCACGGATAATTCTAGTATAAATTTTGGGAGCCTTATGTGGCACTAAATCTTAGTGTCTCGGTTGTAGTGGTTGTAACCCCCCCCCTGCATGGCCAGGAGGTTGGTTGGTTGGTTGTTTTTGTTTTACGGCATATCAACCCTTTACAGGTTATTTAATGCCGAATCCGGTGATTTCGAAGAAATTTTTTTTAATAGAATATATTTGTTTTTGTAAGTCGGTTTCTATTTAACCCATAGTTGGGACCCTAACAGGTACTACCACTCCGGGTCAGAGTGGACCTGGGAGCAATGGCAATTAAAGGGTGGCTCCACACTCCCCAAAGCCTGCAAGCTGGGGCCTCACCACCGGATATAGTTTAAGGTCATATCCAGTACCTGACCAGGAGGTGCTTTGGCTGTAGGCGGAGGGATACATAAGCAACCAGATTCCCTTCCTTTTCTCGATCTCTTTTTGTCCAGACAGCTATGAGGTGAGCACGTATTTTTGTCTCTCCATAAATGAGAGGAGAGGGCCCCCCCCTCAACACTAGTTAAGGTTAGTTTTAATTGTGAAAGTTAATTATCACTTGTAAATTGTTTTCGTAAAATTATTGTAATATTTTCTTGTAAAAAAAAAATAGCTAATTATATTTCTCATATATTACCATTGTGTCGTGCGTCGTGTTTTGTGCCTGCCTTAAATGTCTACATTAATAAACGAAGCAGACCTAGAGACGAAGAGTCCAACCATGTCGAACCCTCAAGGAACAAGGCATCTTCTGGGAGAAGAACGAGACAGCTGGACTCAACATTTCAGGTATGTTTTTCCCTTCACCTAGACAGAAAGACGTCTAATTGACAGATCTTCATTACGCAGACCGTTTTCAAGACATTTAATGTAACACGTGAGTCGGTCACATGCCAGTGATCTGCCTATAGGTGTACATTATGGTGCCATGACCAGGATACACCCTGAGTTATCACAAAACACAACATCGGGTCTAATCAGTAAACTATCATATCTTTAACCTATTTTTTTTCTTCCAATTTTACTACTTATCATTATTTATCACTAGCAGGACTCGTTCCTGGCACTGCCCGGAGAAATATCAAAGAATGCTAATTAAAAATATTATTAAATATTAGTTTTAATGAACATATGCTTAAAATTTATTTATTTGTATTTACATGTGAATACGTACATCAAATCTGTTGCCAAGGCCGCTGGAAAAATGGTCAGATCCTTCTATCGATCCAGTAGATATCTCACTGCTGATGCAATTCTCTATCTATATAAGAGCCAGATACGCTCAAGGATGGAATACTGTTGCCACATATGGGCAGGAGCTGCTAGAAAAGACTTGTCTTGCCTTGATAGGGTTCAAAATAGACTTTGTGGCCTGGTGGGAGATGTCCTTTTCTCTTTGCTGCAACCTCTATCTCACAGAAGAGATGTTGTGAGTTTGTCTCTGCTTTATCGTTATTTTCATGGAAAGTGTTCGACTGAGCTTCAATCTATGGTCCCCCCTGCGCCAAACTTTCACAAGAAACACTAGACTAGCTGAAAACATTATCAATAATTTTCCCCTACTCTTTATCTGTGCCTAAACCTAAACATAGATTCCATGATCAAAGCTTCTTTCTTAGAACTGCACGCCTGTGGAATTGTCTTCCGTTTTCCTGCTTTCCAGCTGTCTATAATTTGGTTGTCTTCAAGTCCACCGTGAACAAGTTTCTGATGAGCCGTTCCATTTAAGTTAACAAATTTACCGAACTTCCATTACTATCGATTACTATATTGTCCTTTTGACTACTCTACACTCTTTAACCCTTATCCTTGAGTGGCCTATCGGCCTTGATAAGTGGTGACGCCTATGTAAAAACAACAAAAAACAAAAAAAACATGTGAATTACAACAAATATGATTTATAAACCTTATTTCAGTGCGTTGGCGCAAAACGTAATTTTCATTTGAGTCTTGTAAATTATTGAAATTGTATTCTTTTGTCATAAAGTTATCAGTTGGGACTTCCAATGCTTGCCAGAGAATCGATGACGTCATCATCTTTTGCGTATTTTACGAAGATGTTTATTGACATTGTTTATTTACGAATATAGCAGAAGCAGAAAATATGAATCATGGAAATAAAGTATAATATTCGTATTATTTAGATTGTTCAGACTGCTGTTCTCAGCAGGGTGTCATTTTCACAACGCTTCAGTCGATGTAACCTCCGTCCTTCTTCAGGTGTATCTTATTTGTACTCAATAGAGTTGGACTGTGGAAAGGCGTGTGAATTATTAATTATTAAAATATGAGCCGGTTTCCATGACAACAATGATTTTGGTAGACAAGATGCAAGCAAGAACGGACGGTCCACAGACTTTTATAATTATATAGATTAATTCAAAAGCGGATATGTATCGACCATTTCGTAAAAATCTAACGATTAATTGATTTTTAACAGACTTATTGAACACATGTATGTATGCTCGTTAAAAATGGCTCTTTTGGTCAAGATCAAAGTGTAGTATCTGTTCTTCAGATGCTGCACTTCTATTTCTTGTTCTCTTTCGGTGGAGGAGAAATCCTTCACGACTGAGACAATCTTTATTTTTGTACCTTTTCTCCACGTTAAAAAACGACCCTGGTGTCTAACTCTGTCCCGTGGGGAGGCATTGTAAATAGATAGATAAAGGTTGGTTGGTTGTTTTGTTTTACGGCATATCAACCCTTTTCGGGTTATTTAATGGCGAATCTGGTGATTTTGAAGAATGATTTTTTAATATAGTATATTTGTTTTTTAATATAGTATATTTGTTTTTTAATATAGTATACTTGTTTTTTAATATAGTATATTTGTTTTTTAATATAGTATATTTGTTTTTTAATATAGTATATTTGTTTTTTAATATAGTATATTTTTTTTTTAATATAGTATATTTGTTTTTTAATATAGTATATTTGTTTTTTAATATAGTATATTTGTTTTTTAATATAGTATATTTGTTTTTTAATATAGTATATTTGTTTTTTAATATAGTATATTTGTTTTTTAATATAGTATATTTGTTTTTTAATATAGTATATTTGTTTTTTAATATAGTATATTTGTTTTTTAAGTCCCAGTTTACACTACATTACTACTTTTAAAGGGGGGGGGGTGAACGAATGACGATGTGTCGGTACAAGAGACGTTTATTTTCTTATATCGTCGTCTTTCTTCAACTTCCGGTCATTTTTTGCAAGTCTGCTAATTTGGACAACAGGACTTTGCAAAAAAAAATATAGGATGCATAGATCATAGATAGGTATCTTCCTTTATTCATAACACATCAAAGGATGGCCTATGCATCCTGAAACACAAACAGAACAAATACAGGGTTAGAAGTGCAGCACTACTAGACATTACCTGAAAGTACTTCTTTTAAACTCCTCGGCCTAACGTTTACAGGGAATATGAACTGGAATAGAGACATTGAGAGGATTGCCAAGGCTGCTGCAAGGAAGGTTGGCTCCCTCTACCGTGCTAGAAAACTACTTACGCCTGACAGTATCCTATACCTCTATAAGGCAACCATTCGCCCATGTATGGAGTACTGTTGTCACATCTGGGCTGGTGCATCTGCTGCTTGTCTCTCGCTCCTGGACAGGGTTCAAAAGAGAGTCGCCAACCTGATAGGTCCTGAACTGTCATCTAGGCTTCAGCCTCTGTCCCATCGACGAGATGTTGCATCCCTCTGCCTGTTCTACAAATACTTTAATGGTGAATGCTCTGACGAACTGCAAACACTTCCCCGACGTAACTGCCCCCGACAAACCCGACAAGCTACTAAGTCTCATCCTTTACAGTAGAGATCCCTAGGTGCAAGAAAGCCTTTTACTCCAATAGTTTGTTCCCCAGAACTGCGGGTCTTTGGAACTCCCTTCCGGGATTCTGCTTTCCCAACTGCAATGATATGCAGAAGTTCAAGTGTAATGTTAACAAACATCTTTCTACTCATCTCCCTTCATAATGACCCCGCTAATTAAGTCCCTGATAGTAGACCCCTGCTTCAAAGTGGCACTGTGCCTTGTTTGGGGTGAAAATTGAAAAAAAAAAATATCTAGTCCGTATCTATCTATTTAACCCATAGTTAGGACCCTCACAGGTACTACCATTCCGGGTCAGAATGGACCTGGGAGCAATGGCAATTAAAGGGTGGAACCACACTCCCCAAAGCCTGCAAGCTGGGGCCTCACCATCGGATATAGTTTAAGGTCATATCCGAGACCATTGCATAAAGGACATTGCAAACAAGATTAATATTATTATTAATACTACTAACATTAATATTATTATTAATACTACTAACATTAATATTATTATTAATACTACTAACATTGATATTATTATTAATACTACTAACATTAATATTATTATTAATATTACTAACATTGATATTATTATTCATACGACTAACATTAATATTATTATTAATACTACTAACATTAATATTATTATTAATACTACTAACATTGATATTATTATTAATACTACTAACATTAATATTATTATTAATACTACTAACATTAACATTATTATTAATACTACTAACATTAATATTATTATTCATACGACTAACATTAATATTATTATTAATACTACTAACATTAATATTATTATTAATACTACTAACATTGATATTATTATTAATACCACTAACATTAATATTATTATTAATACTACTAACATTAATATTATTATTAATACTACTAACATTAATATTATTATCAATACTACTAACATTAATATTATTATTAATACTACTAACATTAATATTATTATTAATACTACTAACATTAACATTATTATTAATACTACTAACATTAATATTATTATTCATACGACTAACATTAATATTATTATTAATACTACTAACATTAATATTATTATTAATACTACTAACATTGATATTATTATTAATACTACTAACATTGATATTATTATTTATACTACTAACATTAATATTATTCATACTACTACTACTACTACTATTACTAATAATACTAATAGCAATACTACTACGAATAATAATAATGCTTATGTAATAATACCCATAATAACCATACTAATAGTAATACATCTACTAAAGCTACTACTACTAATACTACTACTACTACTACTACTACTACTACTAATGATGATAATGATGTCACTCAGACTCCAGGGAACACAACCAGTTGTTGCCAGTAAGTAATCTATAATAATGACTTGTGTAAGAACTCCTAGTGAGTACAAATGATAGTAAGAATACTAATATTATTAATACTACTACAACTACTACTAATTACATTATTATTAATACTACTAATACTCATATTATTAATAATACTACTACTAATACTAACATTAATATTATACGTACTACTACTACTACTATTACTAATAATACTATTACTAATGATGATTCTAAATTTTTAAGACTATTTGAATTATTTGGACCACTGCTCTCATCTTCGGTGTGACTTTTAAACAAGGTTTCGGTCAATGTAACCTCCAATCTTCTTCAGGTGTATCTCGTCGAACTCAGGAATCTGTACGGAATTTCGAACGGAACTCTTTATTTAATCCACGGGGGTAGAATGCTCTCGTTCCGTCAGCCATGGCTGTATAGAAGTCCTAAGTGATTCGCAACTGTATATTCAATATCACCTGCACTGAGAATTGAATCTTCCACCTCCAGAAAAATGTAACTTATAACTGAATTTTACAAAGTACTCTATTCGCTGTGCCACGGATAATTCTAGTATAAATTTTGGGAGCCTTATGTGGCACTTTATTATTCCGTACATTGACATTTTTAATATTTAAATCATTAGCAAATTACGAACGGGGGGGGGCGCCCGGTTTTGCTCGGTCGTAAAATACGTTTAAATATGATATTTTTATTTCTCCAGATTTCGTATATATTATTATAGAGTCGTGATTTCAAAAGTAAAAAAAAATATATATATATGAGTGCCATAAGCTAGAATCGAAACTGAAATCAAAACTGTAGCATTCAAAGCTGGTGACGTTACCACTCTACCAACGTGACACGCATATGAACTGATTAAAAATTAAAAACAAACTAAGATGAATGTACAAAATGTATAACGATTTTTTTCAATTTTGACCAATTTTTGACCCTTAAAAACTATTTTACCAGGCTAAAAGCCCATAAAAGAATGATCCGTAAAAAGTCCAATCATTTGAGCATTGTTCTGCGACTTTTAGTATCGGAGGAGATAGAGTTTGAAGATATGGAGGCAGACAGACAGACACACAGTGACAGGCAAACATATAGCCTTTTATATATTAGATTTATGACAAATTAAGGGACAACTAATAATTCCCGCCAAATCTCTATTCGTGTGATATTTAAGCACGCCATTCGAGCAACCTGGGATTCGTATGTTAAGTACAACAAGAATTTAATTTAGACAGACGGACATGCTGGACTTTTTTCTCGCTTTTTTTTTCTGCGACTTTTAGTTTCGGAAGAGATAGAGTTTGAAAATATGGAGACAGACAGACAGACATTAGTGAGTTTTATAAATTAGATTAGCAGATTATTTAGGTTTCTTTAGAATGGTTAAAAAGGTATAATGATAGTATTAACGTGGATTCCATGAACAAAGCTTCTTTCTTAGAGCTGCACGCCTGTGGAACTCTGTTCCGTCTGCCTGCTTTCCACCTGACTACAACTTGGATGTCTTCAAGTTCAATGTAAACAAATTCCTAATGAACCGCCCCCTTAAGTAAACACTTCATCAAATCTCCACACTAACGTACTGTACTTGCAATAACCCTTATCCCTGAGTAGCTTCCTGTACCTTGATAAGTGGTGACCACCGTGTAAAAAAAAAAAAAGAAAAAAAGAAAATTACAGTTTTTCATATAGGGTGAGTTAGAATTATATGGTGTAGTTGTGAGGTACCTAATGACCAGTAAGTAAAAACATTTGTCTCTTACTTGTCATAGAATAAACATGAAATAGTCATCCTTCTCCACAGAACAGACTAAGCGTAACATCAGAACAGGTACTACACTTTGTTCCGAGGAAGAATCTATTTCCTGATGCGTCTCACATTTTCAAGGTACAATAAGCACACTCTAGAATGATATCTTGCATGAACAAAAATAATATTTGCCTTAGTTTGGAAGCATTTCTGTTCATTGACCGAGTAAAGAATAGATTACATGTAGCATCTAAACAGATACTACACTCGTCCCCCGACAAAATGGGGGTGGACATATAAATTCACCCTTGTCTGTTCGTCTGTCTATATTTTTCTCAATAACTATGCCTTGGAATTTTTTGAATTTTGCTCAAACATTAAACATGATATGAATAAAAAAAGTAACAGCATGGATTTTCTGAAAAAACTTCGATTGCTCCCCCCGAATGGTATATATTGTTTGATTGGAATTCATTGAGATGATCATGGAACATCAGATAATAAACATGGATCTATAAGACCAAAAAATTTAAACTTGATCATCCTTCGGGGCCCGTGGCGCAGTTGATAGAGACGTTGAATCTCTATGGTTTCAAGTGAAAATTGTCTGAAGATAACAGTTTCAATCCTATCCAAAGCCAGCCAGAGGCTTACTTGGCCAAAATGTGATGAGACAACGACAACTATGGAAGGCAGTAATTGTTGAGGATGCAGTCAGGAGATTCAGAGTTCCAATCCCGTCACGGTAATCACCTGACGAAGGCCAGAGGAATAGTTGGCTGAAACGTCGTGAAACAATAACTAAAAAAGATGAGGATAATAGTCCGCAATAAATACATTTATATTAGGAAGATTGTTGCTTTTGTTTTAGGCTTTGCAGAACATGATTGAGTTTTCAAATGGAAAGGAAAAACAATAACACTAATTTTAACAAAAGAACAGGGGATGGTTAACGATACAGGTTAACAATCTGGGTGCATCAAGTTCGAATCCAGTTTGTTCCACAGAAACACTTCCACTTGGGATGTTGGCAACCTTCATTTCAGTACCAAACATCGGAAAAAAGAAAAACAATAACATCATCCGATTCATACGGAATTAATAAATGAACTAAAATAAAATTTGTAAAGTAAAAAAAAAGTCAGAAAATCTGTATCTCTACTTATATATAAAACGCGAGATTGAATCTCTATGGTTCTAGAGTTCAAACCTACTCAAAGCTGGCCAGAGGCTTACTTGGCCAAAACGTGGTGAGACGACAACAACTACGAAAGGCAGTAATTGCAGTAAATGCAGTCAGGAGATTCAGAGTTCCTATCCCGTCGCGGTTACCACCTGATAAAAGCCAGAGGAATAGTTGGCCGAATCGTTGTGAAAAAACTAAGAAAAGATGAGGATAATAGTCCGCAATAAAATAAATAATTAAGAATGTTTTGGATAGACAATCTGTAATCAAGGGCGGTTGGATAGTCTACATGATTTTATGATTATAAAGAGTGTATGCATGAAATCTGTAACAGCTCTATATGGAAATGAGAGATATTTTTTGAAATTTAATTTACGTATCTGCACAATATTTGCTTGTAATTGTGTTTTGGAAATAAAGTTTCAAAGCACGAAAGGGGATGCCCTTTTCTATCCCCTGCAACCTCTCTCCCATAGAAGAGACGTTGTGAGCCTGTCTTTGTTTCAACATTATCTCCATGGCAACTTCTCGTCTGAGCTCCAATCTGTGCCCCCCCCCCACCAATCTTTCACGATAAACACCCGTCTAGTTGAAACCACTGTCAATAATTTTCCCCACTCTTTATCTGTGCCTAAATCAAAACGTAGATTCCATGAACAAAGCTTCTTTGTTAGAACTGCATACCAGTGGAACTTTCTACCGCTTGCCTGTTTCCCACCTGACTTCAACTTGGATTTCTTCAAGTCCAACATAAACAAATTCCTGCTGAACCGCCCCCTTAAGTAAGACACTTTATCGAATCTCCAATACTAACGATTACTATGACACTATCCTATTGATTACTGTACACGCAATAACCCTTATCCCCGAGTGGCTTTCAGGCCTTGATAAGTGGTGACCTCCACGTAAAAAAAAAATGTTTTTATTTTACGAAGTCGGAAATGTTAGTGTTAACGGAGGGAGTTGTTTGTTTTACACAATCTCTTATTCTGAAGACTAAGTGCATGCAATCTTAATAAATATTGTGAACTGTTAGTTTTGGTGTAATCTGTTATTCCATCAAACTATCAAGAATAAGGGAGCTGTTGTTAAATGAATCTGTAAACGTAATATAGTATGTAGTCAATATTAAGATGTAGAATGTCAAATAATAATTTGGCGATATGCGAAGAAAATTAACCTATGAATACAAGGGGCGTGCAATAAGTAATGCCCCTGACCCACTTGCCATAGCAGTAGAGTAACGAAACTTGGCACAGTTATTAGTCTTTCTCTACATAGGAACCACCCAGAGTTATGCATTTCTCCCATCGTTTGATGCAGCTCTGGAGACCGTTTTGTAGAACACCCCAGGTTGGTCATCCAACCATGACATGACTTCAGAAATCAAGGCTGCATCATTTGGGAAACGCTTTCCTTTCAAAAACAACTTCATGGCTGGGAAGAGGTGAAAGTCAGAGGGTGCAAGATCAGAAGAGTAGGGAGGATGGGGAAGGATTTCATAACTACATGCCCATGCTTCTGATCTGGCGACATGCGAGTTGTGGACGAGAGCGTTGTCCTGCAGGAGGAGGGTACCTATGCTGATGTTGCCCCTCCTCTTGCTTTTGATAGCTTGCCTTAATTTCCTCAAAAGTGAAGCATAATAGGCTCCTGTAATTGTGGTACCCTTTGCCAGGAAATCTGTCATCATTGCTTCGTCCTGGTCCCAGAAGACTGTGAGCATGACCTTGCCAGCGGAGGGCTGCACCCATGCCTCCTTTGGAGGTGGTGAGTCCAAGTGCTTCCACTGCATTGACTGGGCCTTGGTCTCTGGATCATAGTGATGGATCCAGGATTCATCCTGTGTAATCAGTCTTTTGAAAAACTTTGACTCATTTTCTTGGGACATCTCCAAATTCATCCTCGATCACTCGACGCGTTCTCGCTTCTGGAGTGGTGTGAACAACCTGGGAATCCATCTGGCAGACACCTTATGCATATGCAAATGGCAATGAATGATAGTTTCCACAGACCCTGTACTAATCTTGACATCTTGGGCTATTTGGCGTATAGTAATGCGGCAATCTTCCAAAATGGCAGCCTCAAATTCCGGGACAGATGCCTCACCAATGGCAGAAGGTCTGGGAGCTGTTTCCAAAGACTTCTGGCCATGTTTGAATTCACGATGCCAGCGTTTTACAAGGTCATATGATGGGGCATTATCATCATAAGTTTCTTTCATTTCATCAAAAGTCTCATGTGGTGTGCGTCCTTTCAAATACAAAAACCGGATCACTGCTCGATATCCAATAGACTCCACTTCACACCTGACTCAGTTCAAACACCTGTAAAACATAAACCACAATTAGTTCAGAGCTGTAATTTGCCACATAACCCGTAGAGATATAAATTATTGCACATGCAAACTTTCAGCTAGATCAGACAACTGGATGTGGGTCAGAGGCATTACGTAAAAATAGGTGGTGATCGTGAGATTCGTTAGAGGACTGAACTGGATAAGGATGAAAGCCTTTGCTAGTCTCTCGATGGGATTACATATTTGAGAGAGTAAGTCAACTAGGATAAAATATAACAATTATTAAACAGGAACGAAATGTATTGTTGGCTAGTAGTCAGTGTGAGGACTGAGCGCATGTTGTATTGTTTCTATAATGTCGGAAGTTAGAAGACAAAACCGTCTCGATTTTATTCCTGGTAATTAAGTAATTGGATTTAATAGCGCGTCCGTTTAGTTGTCCATGCAGATCTGGGTTTCTAAATAGACTTTTGGTTGATAACAGTCCTGTTGTTTGTTCTCTCTCTCCCTTTCTCTCTTTCTCTGATCCTTTCCTGTTTTTGCCTGCGTGTCTCTTTCTCTTTCTCTGTTGGTGTTTTTCTCCATCTCTCCCCTTGTCTGGATGCCTCTTGCTTTTTTTTTTTTTAATGCTTCCACATCCTTCTTTACGCCGTCACGTCTCTCTCCATCTCTCTCTCTTTTTATATCCTTCTCACTCTCTCAGTGAATGCATCTCTCTTTCCTTGTATGCCCCTCTCTCAGTATGTTTCTATATCTCCCTTTTACACCCTCTCTCTTTGTCAACATCTCTCTTTGTATATCTCTCTTCCCCTACCTCTCTCTGTATGCCTCTTTCTTTCTTTCTTTCTTTGTGTCTGTATACATTTATATGTCAGTGTGTCTCTCTTTGCATGTATTTATCTTTCCCATTCCCTCTCTCTGTATACCCCTCTCTACCCCTCTTTGTTAGTATGTATCTCTTTCTCTCTCTCTCTCTCTCTCTCTCTCTCTCTCTTTCTATGTCTTATTCTTTCTTTTTTTAAGTATTTCTCACTCTCTCTGTATATGTCTTCTTCTCTTTCCCTCTTTTTGTACGTCTGTGTATGTCTCTATCCCTCTTTCCTTTTATCTCCATATCTCTTTCTGTCTATGTCTGCACAGGGTGGAACGATAAACTTGTCGCCTTAGAAAAGACAATATGATTCCATTTCCGTTTGATCAAAACTTTTTTTAAAAAATTTGTTGCAAACCATCTACTAGTTGGCCAATTGTGTACAAATTCCAAGAGCAATACGAGTCTTCTATTATGTCTGAAAGTGACACACTGTTCAACGAACGAGATGGGAGATGAGCCGCTGTACAACTCACGCTCTTTACCGATCAAAATTATGATAATAGGACCATTGCCAGCATCCTCAAAATGCGTTGTTGGATTGCCACGAATTACAAAGACGTGCCCAAGGTGATGAAAACAAAGTTTCCGGTCACGGTTACGGTCTTTAGTGTGGTTTCAAGTGAGGGCCACATCATGCCACCTCACATCTTTGAAGTCGACTTGAAAGTCAACACCAAAGTGTACCTGGATGTGCTGATGAGTGTGGTGATCCCCTGGTGCAATCAGGTGGCCGCTGGCAGACCCTGGGTGTGACAGCAGAACTCGACGCCGGCCCACAAGTCCAAAGAGATTCAGGCTTGACTTCAGAAGAAGTACCTTCTCTCGCTGGCCCCTCATCTCCTCCGACCTGAACCAGGTGAACTAGGTTGCTTGGTCATACGTCGAGAACATCACCAACATGACCTCCCACAACACCAAAGCCAGCCTGATTTCCGCCATCCGGCGAGTATTCGCTGCGCTCCCGTTGGCGCTTGTGGAAAACGCATGCTCCCAGTTCCGTATTCGCATCGAGGTGGGGATTGAGGCGGTAGGCAGCTGCATTGAATTGATGTCAGCTCTACTACCAAATCAAGTTATCTGAATTAATTTTTAAAAATAAAATAAAGTTGTAGTGTTGCTTTTTGTAGAACGATACATTTATTGTTCTATCTTGCATCTCTCTCTCTCTCTCTCTCTCTCTCTCTCTCTCTCTCTCTTTATGCCTACATATCTCTTTTGATCTGTGTCTTTACGTCTCTATGTTTCTCCTATTCTCGATTTTTGAGTGTCTCTCCGACTCTCTCTCTCTCCCTCTTTCTCTCTCTCTATTTCTAACTCTTTTTCTCATTTTCACTCTCTCTCTTTCTCTTCTCTCGCTCTCTTTCTCTCTCTCTATTTCTTATTCTTTTTCTCATTTTCTCTTTCTCTCTTTCTCCCTCTTTCTCTCTACTTCTTACTCTTTTTCTCATTTTCGCTCTCTCTCTCTTTCTCTCCTCTCTCTCTTTCTCTCTCTCTCTCGCTCTCTTTCTCTCTTTCTATTTCTTATTCTTTTTCTCTTTCTCTCTTTCTCTCTCTTTCACTTTCTCTCTACTTCTTACTCTTTTTCTCATTTTCACTCTCTCTCTTTCTCTCTCTCTTTCTCTTTCTGTCTCCCTTTCACTCTCTCTCTCTCTCTCTCTCTCTCTCTCTGTATCTTTCTCTTACGCTCATTCTTCTTTTTTCTTTCTATCTGCCTGTCAGGGCGTCACTTCAAAAGAAACGGATTTTTTTTTCTTAATTCATAACAACAGGCTACCAACGCCACTTCATCTCCCAAGGTCAAACAGTCAACAACAATGGCGATTTGTAAATTACTTAAAAGAGACAAACTTAACATCTTCGTAAAACAAATAAAATAATTAAAAAAAAAAAAAGGAAAAAAAGAAGAGACAAAAATGACAAATATTTCACTTAGTCACACACTCCCAAAATTCAAACACTCAAGAAATATTTCCACGAGCGGCGTTGATCGTCAATTTAAAAATCATTACGATTTTTGATAAAACTAGCGAGGGAGAGGGGAACCCGGCTTTGCCCGGTCGTAAAATACGCTTAAATATGATATTTTAATTTGTCCAGATTTCGTATACATTATTTTAGAATCGTGATTTCAAAAGTTAAAAAAAAAAAATGCATTTGGGTGCCATTAGCAAAGACCGAAAGCCAAACTAGCATTCAAAGCTGATGACGTTACCACAGTACCAACGTGACACACATATGAACTGATTAAAAATTAAACATTACAAATGAACTAAGATGAATATACAAAGTGTATTATAATTTTTTCAATTTTGACCCCTTTTTTTTAACCCCTTGAAATTATTTTAACCGGCTTCAGACCAATAAAAGAATGGTTCGTAAAAAATCCAATCATTTGAAGCCTCTAGCGTTGCTCTGCGACTTTTAGTTTCGGAGGAGATAGAATTTGAAAATATGGAGACAGACAGACAGACATACAGCAAAACATATAGCCTTTTATATATTAGATTTGGATCAACTGCAGAGGGGATTTGCCTTGTAAGCTATAAAAGATAATACTTTATAGACAATTAAATCTATATATCTATAAAAGTAAAATTGTCTGTTCGTGTGTCTGTCATTTTCCTACCGAACTACTCTGTCTACAGAATCGAGATTTGACATAAGGGGCTATTGAGATTTGGGAAAATCTGTTTAATCGGTTGTCGGCCAGAAATTGGGCTGTCAAGGGGTCAAAGTTCAGCGATTTGATCTTTGAAAACTCTACCAAACTCCTCCGCCAATTTTAGTTCTAAACACTTGAAATTTCAGATGTAGTTTACTTTGACATGGGTCAAACTTTTTAATTGGATTTGTGCTCAAAAACAATAAATGTTAAGGGGGTCAAAATTGGGGTCAAATTAAAAATTTTTTTATCTCCACGGTCCCCACCAAATTACTCAGCCAATTTTTGGTCTAAACATTTGAAATTTTACATAAAGTGTATTCACACACAGCGCAAGCTTTTTAATCAGTTTTTGGCCGAAAATTTGCCTGCCAAGGCGTCAAAGTTCAAAAGATTTGACCTTTGCGGTGTCTAGCAAACTATTCAGCCAATTTTGGGTTTAAACATTTGAAATTTTACATAAAGGGTATTCAGACATGCAGCAAGCTTTTTAATCAGTTTTTGGGTATATGCACATAAAGTTATGAGCATAGGACCCGAGCAAAGCCGGGCTGAACTGCTAGTATATCCTATTTCGATGAAGTTTGCCCATAAAAGTGTTTGAACCCTTTCCTCGCTCCTTTGGGACAGAGGAAGATACTGGGTTAGCAGACAGGTCTGCATTCAACGTCAGTGTGAGGGAGGTTTGATAATGCCGGACTTGAAGTGTCATTGAGATGCCGAGAGGCTGGCCTTCCTTAGCCACTACCTTCAAGAAGAACAACCGTGGCACCCCGCGGTTACTGCCACCTTTCCCGACCCCATTCTCGACCCCTCACAGGCCGTGGGGGATTCAGCCTTCCTGAAAGAGTGCTGAGCCGCACTAAAATGACTACCAAGGTCCAGCGACCTCGAGCCGTAGGGAACTTCACAGGGATCTAGTGAGGGGGAGGGTGCCGACGATCCGTTATGCGTGCGTTTGGGTTTGGCAGCAGAGTGAGATCCGCTCCGCGTGGAGTTGGGTGCCAGGTTCGAGTCATCTGAATAATTCGGAGTTCTCTCTGACCTGGCGATTGGCCCGAAATGTACTTCCACTTAGCAACATACAATGCATTTCTTGTTTTTTTGAGTCGCTTGCTTGTCCCCGTTGCGGGGCAATGGCCGTAGAAACGACTGATCACGCTTTCTTTGATTGCCGCAAACTCCGCCAGTACTGGTCGTATGTCAGCGAGGTGACGGCTCGCATTGATCCAGAGCAACCTCGCCCGATTACCGTATCCAATGTCGTTGACAACGTGAGGCCACCCGTGGGACAGGGAAAGACAAATGGTCTACATTACTATCCTGACCGTGGCGAGAATGGTGATTATGGTGTCTCGTATGCAAGATGCCCGGGGGGGGGTCTTTTTCTGATCAGGATCTGATCGCTTTCTGTAAACACCAACTACGGGTGAAGATCAGATGTGATAGAAGAAGGCTGCGTCATGCGGCTTTTGACAGAAGATGGATACATGTAGCAAGTCTGTGTGTACGAAAAGGAGCCAGATTTGAATACGTGTTCCCCGCCTAGGTGTGGAACACGCAGTTCCATCAAGTGTAATTTTATCCTTAGTCTCTTTACTAGCTGAGTGAGTGCTCCATCCGCCCCTACCTCCCGATTAGGAAGCCTCCAAGATCCCCACCCTACCTAATTGCAATTTTTTCTTTTCACCCCTCCCTCTAAATTTCACCCATCTTGGAGAGAAAGAAATCAATCACTAACACCCCATCCCCCACCCCCAAAATTTATTTTCTCCATTTTGTCCTATCTAGAGAGCATCCCCACTTAGAGACTGGCCCGCAGGAGCTCAGGTTCCTTTACAAACCAAAGTGGAACAGGCAGTCTATCAACTAGACAGGGTTGGGAGGGCCTACTGACCACTACTTGTATTTTTTTTCTTCCCCCGCCCCAGTTGACATTTACAATTCTTGACAATATCTGTTTCGTAGCACAAAATCAATCACTTAATTATTATATCAATCAGAGAATCTATTTTGCCCTTAACTTAGCAGAAGAAGTAGCAAAAATCAATCAACCAAAAGGAATTAAAAATGCGTTTGGACATGATTAATAAATCCGAAAATCGGACGAGAAGCTGCATACTTTATACTTGGCTTACATTGCGCCATTTTGAATATATATATATATATATATATATATATATATATATATATGAAATGAAAATTACAATTGAATTTACGAAAATGATCCAAAATGGTAAAATTAAAGTAAATTATAAATATAAAACAATTAATATTTATAAAATTATCTCAGCCAGATATAAAAGCTCGATAAAACCAAATAGGAAATAGAGCTTATAATATGAGCAAACAGTTAATAAAATATGTTAAAAAAAACTTTGAAATGAGTTAAAAACATATTTAATCTGAAAAGGAAACACTAGATAAATGGATAGTCCTTAATCCGCAGAGTTTCGAAGAAATACTCTCCTTCTCATCAGAGGGTAGGAATTAGCAAAATGCGGGATCGGATTTTGCATGCAGAAGTATTTGATGAAACAACAAGTAAGTCAAAGATCTTACTTGAAAACAAAATAAGTTAAGCAGAGGGAATATGGTAAAGAAAAAGGTGATTACACATGAATGGATAGTCTGGTGGAAGATAAAAAATCCAGTGACGGTAAAATCCAAATGTAAAACTTCAAGAAAGTTAAAAGAATTTCCATTTGTACAAGTAAAATCCAAGGAAATCCCGTAATTGGAAGAAGAAGGTCCATAAGTGTTTTTAACATATTTTATTAACTGTTTGCTCATATTATAAGCTCTATTTCCTATTTGGTTTTATCGAGCTTTTATATCTGGCTGAGATAATTTTATAAATATTAATTATTTAATATTTATAATTTACATTAATTTTACCATCTTGTCTTGGATCATTTTGGTAAATTCAATTGTAATTTTCATTACATATATATATATATATATATATATATATATATATATATATATATAGTCTTCGAAGTTTTTTAACCTTTAAAACTATATACAAAAAACTTATTTAATTTTATATTTCATATTATTCGCTGCAATTAACCAACTGCAATTAATTCATCAACTTGCTCTTTCGAATTTACTTTTTTTTTTACATGGAGTTCACCACTTATCAAGGCCCAATGGCCACTCGGGGATAAGGGTTACTGTGTGTACAGTAATCAATGGGATAGTGTAGCACTAGTATTGGAGAATTGATAAGGTGTCATTACTTAGGGGGGGGTCATCAGGAATTTGTTTGTGTTGGACTTGAATACATCCAGGTTGAAGTCGGGAGGGAAACAGGCAATCGGAACAGAGTTCCACAGGCGTGCAGTTCTAAGAAAGAAGCTTTGTTCATGGAATCTACGTTTTGATTTAGGCACAGATAAGGAGTGGGGAAAATTATTGACGGTGGTTTCAGCTAGTCGGGTGTTTTTTGAAAGACTGGCGATAGTACCAATATTAATTTTAAGGGATCATCAGTTGTTTATCATGAAACACTGTTTCAGGGATTTAAAAACAAAGCAGTACATTAAATAATGGCTACCCATCAGTATTGATACCCCCCCCTTAATCAAAAATAAAAATAAAACGATTGTAGATCTAGTTTCCTATTCTTAATTTATTTGGCTAGCCTATTTATGTTAAAAAAAATGTCTTCCTTACCTGTGAGATTCGTCTGTTTCCAAATTCCAAACAGATATATTTCTTCATTCACCAGTGTCGTATTTATAAGATTAGGATTAATCCATTGTACTACTTATCACCCTACTATGATCAGTACTTTATATATTTACATACTTATTAAAAATTAAAAATATATAAAATTATATATATATATATATATATTGAAACCGACGGTACCAATGTTTTTCTGAACTTCTATACTATTATATATATATATATATATATATATATATATATATATATATATATATATATATATCCTCTCCATATATTGATCATCATTTGTTTTGGTATTTTGGTCTTTTATGTTAATCCAGCCTTTCCTGAAATTCACTTTGGGTTTCACCGATATAGATATCTTGACGTTTAGATATTGAAACAGCGAAAGTAGGCAGGTATTGATGGTTATTAATCTATCAACTTATTTAGTCTTTGAATATTCATCAAATATTAAAATTAAAAAATTATATGCAAAATAATAAGGAAATGCTCAATTAATAACACAAAATCACGATTAAAAGTCTAGACGCAAAATGACTTTTAAATTGATCGAAATGTCAATCTATAATTACCGCAAAATTAAAATGTGTTAAATGTGTTTTAGAGCTGAGAGATATTTGATTTTTAGCAGAGAGAAAAAAAGAGAAAGAATTCATATTTTATGTTTATATACACATATACATGTATATATATATATATATATATATATATATATATATATATATATATATATTTAGTAGAGATGGTAATTAATAAAAACCTGAATTAAGTGCTTAATACTGTTGTAGAGCAAATATTTTTACAGTGTAAAAGTCTGAGGAAGCTACAGACGGCAAAAAAAAAAAACGGCCGGGTAGCTGAAATAATAATGTAACTTAGCAGAGAAATACGGTAATAAAAAATAAAACGTATATATATATATATATATATATATATATATATATATATATATATATATATATATATGAGCAAACAATTAATAAAATATGTTAAAAAACACGTTGAAATGAGTTACAAACATATTTAATCTGAAAAGGAAACACTAGATAAATGGATAGTCCTTAATTCGCGGAGTTATGTCTCGGGAGTAGAGTGAAAAGCACATCTTATTTTTCTTTTATTAATATTATTTTTTTCCTTGTACACATTTTTGTGAATGATTCCATGGATTTCTGCCTTTGGATTATTATGGACCTTCTTCTTCCAATTACGGGATTTCCTTGGATTTTACTTGTACAAATGGAAATTCTTTTAACTTTCTTGAAGTTTTACATTTGGATTTTACCGTCACTGGATTTTTTATCTTCCACCAGACTATCCATTCATGTGTAATCACCATTTTCTTTACCATATTCTCTCTGCTTAACTTATTTTGTTTTCAAGTAAGATCTTTGACTTACTTGTTGTTTCATCAAATACTTCTGCATGCAAAATCCGATCCCACATTTTGCTAATTCCTACACTTTGATGAGAAGGAGAGTATTTCTTCGAAACTCCGCGGATCAAGGACTATCCATTTATCTAGTGTTTCCTTTTCAGATTAAATATGTTTTTAACTCATTTCAAAGTGTTTTTTAACATATTTTATTAATTGTTTGCTCATATGTTAAGCTCTATTTCCTATTTGGTTTTATTGAGCTTTTATATCTGGCTAAGATAATTTTATAAATATTAATTCTTTAATATTTATAATTTACTTTAATTTTTCCATCTTGGATCATTTTGGTAAATTCAATTGCAATTTTCATTATATATATATATATATATATATGTATATATATATATATATGTGTGTGTGTATGTATATATATATATATGATTTTAATTTCATAAAAATAGAATATGCGTGATGTTTTAAGAGGATTATGCTCCCCCCCGCCCCTTGGATGTGGACTAAGAGACTCAGAAACACTTATATAGTCTATCCTGATGAATTTTACACACTTTTAAAATTTATGTAAATTTCTTCACCTTTCTTTCTATGATATCATACACATACACACAGACATTGAGCTATATATATATATATATATATATATATATATATATATATATATATATATATATATATATATATATATATATAGGGTGTTATGTAAATTATCTCAACTTGCTACATAAATATGCTACGCCACGTTCCCAAGAGATGTTTCGGGATAAAGAATAGCACTTCCATAAGCATGGAGCACTTCGCGAAACAGATAGTTAGGACGAAGAAGAAGTATCGAGTACTGCCTACGCTCACCGGATTTGACTCCCTCTCACCCACTGGATTTTTCTCTTTTGGGGGCGGGGAAGTGGGGACATGCTTAGCAGAAGATTCACACCACAAATCGAACTACAATGACTGAGTTGAAAGAAAAATGTGTCAACATATCAATTGAACTGATTAGGAACGTTTTCAGCTGTTCAAGGACAACAATGGCCAATAATTTGAACACTTTCGATGATTAGATGGTTTCTGTATTTGTTCACAGTATTTTGATGTATGAAACTTTTCTTTCTTATAATAAAAGCTGGTTTTATGGTGAATTAAAGAGTGTATACATTTTATTGGGACACCCTATATATATATATATATATATATATATATATATATATATATATATGAGATTGAGAAGGTTATTACAATCGCATTGTGATAGCCTTCTAAATCTATACTACATACCTATCCCACACAATTCTCTCTCTCTCTCTCATATATATATATATATATATATATATATATATATATATAAACTCAATGTCTGTGTGTATGTGTATGATATCATAGAAAGAAAGGTGAAAAAATTTACATAAATTTTAAAAGTGTGTAAAATTTATCAGGATAGACTATATAAGTGTTTCTGAGTCTCTTAGTGCACATCCAAGGGGGGGGGAGCATAATCCTCTTAAGACATCACGCATATTCTATTTTTATGAAATTAAAATAATCATATATATATACGTTTTATTTTTTATTACCGTATTTCTCTGCTAAGTTACATTATTGTTTCAGCTGCCCGGCCGTTTTTTGGCCGTCTGTAGCTTCCTCAGACTTTTAGAGTGTAAAAGTCTGAGGAAGCTACAGACGGCAAAAAAAAAAACGGCCGGGTAGCTGAAACAATAATGTAACTTAACAGAAAGATACGGTAATAAAAAATAAAACGCATATTTGCTCTACAACAGTATTGAGCACTTTCTTCAGTTTTTATCAATTACCATCTCTACTATATATATATATATATATATATATATATATATATATATATCTCTCTCTCTCTCTCTCTCTATATATATATATATATATATATATATATATATATATATATATATATATATAGGGGCTCCTAATAAATTGGATCAATGAAAAGAACAACACTTAGATGTTGTTTATATATATATATATATATATATATATATATATATATATATATATATGTAATAGGGGGAAAAATTGTAAATACAAAAATGATTAGTCGGTAAACTTGGATTTTAATCGTAATTATATTATAGATTTTAAATTAATGTATTTTATAAAAATTTTTTAAATTATCTTTTATAAATGTAATTTATAATCTATTTCGAATTTAAAACTATAGAAAAATATAATAATGTTAATAAACTAGGGAAATCACTTAGGATAGATAAATACTCACTTCCCCAAACCTTGAAAGATTTGGATTTTAAAAAAATAATTTTTAAACGTATTTCGAAATTTTTAAACGTGATTCGATATAATTAAAAATATTTTTTTAAACCTTAAACGTATTTTTGGAAAATTTTTAAACGTAATTCGATATAGTTGAACGAATTTTTAAGTTTTTAACCGATACCAATATAGATTTTAAAGTTTTTTATACGTAAGAAAAGAGATTTTAAAATTAATTTGGGTTCAAATTAAAATCGACTTATATAAGGAAAATTTTTTTCGAAATTAGATCTTAAATTTAAATAATTCAAAGTTTAAAATTAGGTATTACATCATCCGATAAAAAGCGGGGGGATTTAACAAAACGAGATTTAAACGTGAATTCGCGAGGTATATATACTTCACACTTCCGGTTATAAGATAGACGAATATTGGCTGAAGAGAGCTTGAAAAGGATACCTTAAACGAGCCTTATTATCGGGCTTGAAACCGACGGTACCAATGATCTGTCTCAACTAACAACTTTCTGTACACAATATATATATATATATATATATATATATATATATATATATATATATATATATATATATATATATATATACTAGCTGGTCGTACAATACGTTTAAACATGGCATTTGAATTCATGCAGATTGTGCGTATATTATTATAGAATACATCTCACTGCTAATGCGGTCCTGGATATGACCATAAACTATATCCGATGGTACGGCCCCAGCTTGTGGGATTTGGGGTGTGTCGAGCCACCCTTTATTTGCTATTGCTCCCAGGTCTACTCTGACTCGGAGTGTTAGTACCCGTTAGTGTCCCATCTATGGGTTAAATAGAAACTGACTTGAAAATAAGAAAATATAATCTACTAAAATTTTTTTCTTCAAAATTATTGCATTAAATAATCTGAAGGTGGCATAGCGTATTTATGCCGTAAAACAAAAACAACCAACCAACTAACCAATCACTGCTGATGCAATTCTCTACCTATATAAAAGCCAGGTACGTCTAAGGATTGAATATTATATATTACAAGAATTAATTCTCCCTGTGGACTAATTCGCAAATAAATAAATAAATGAATAAAAAAGATGATGTCGATAATCAAATTCCGTCTGTGTTTGTTAACAATATCTCGTCAGCTGATATTTGGGTTTGACTATATATATATATATATATATATATATATATATTTATTTATTTATTTAAGTAAATTCTTGGTACAGCAAAATGGAAGGAGAAATTTCAGAGGAAACATAATTTAATTTAAATACCAAAGAAAACAAAAAAAAAAAAATAAATAAACGGGCAGGTGAAATTATTAAAATTTCCTTAAGGCCTTATCGTCTGACCCTCTAAGAGGAAACGTCAGAATGATAAATTAAAAACTAAGAAACGAATGAGGAAAGAGAGAAATTGGTTTCAGTTGGAAAACCAGTGAGAAAAAAAAATCTCACTGTTCAGGTGGTTTTAAATCAATAAATATTTCCAACTGATGTTTCAAAATCTTTTGTCTACACCTAGCCTGTGTAGACAAAAGATTTTGAAACATCAGTTGGAAATATTTATTGATTTGAAACCACCTGAACAGTGAGATTTTTTTTTTCTCACTGGTCTTCCAACTGATACCAAATTCCCTTCTTTCCTCATTCGTTTCTTAGTTTTTAATTTATCATTCTGACGTTTCCTCTTAGAGGGTCAGACGATAAGGCCTTAAGGAAATTTTAATAATTTCACCTGCCCGTTTTTTTTGTTTTCTTTGGTATTTAAATTATGTTTCCTCTGAAATATATATATATATATATATATATATATATATATATATATATATATATATATATATATATATATATAAAGCTGAACGTGTGTGTGTGTGGTCAGGAATAGGCTCCTATATGGTTGACTGTTTAAAAAAACTGATTACATATAATGATAGAAGATGTATCGAGGATCAGGAATGGGTATTTTGATCTGGCAGAACGGTGGTTCATTAAAATTGTGGGGTCTCCGTTCGCGCCTGGCCCCCAAAGTATGGAAATAAAAAATGAAAAAAAAAAAAAACGTTCACAAGTGTTTTTGATATAGATGTACATAAGAATACTTTGATAAGTATGTGTTAACTTAAATAGGGATGGTATAATAAAATTGTGGGGTCCGTGTTCACGCCTGGCCTCCATAGAATGGAAATAGGCACAAAGTTTAACAAGTTTTTTTTAATATAGATCCACAAAATATTGTGATAAGTGTTTCAGTGTGAACAGGTATGGTATAATAAATTATGAGGTTTATCTATTTTATTTTTACTTTCATCATATTTTGCTTTGGTTTTGACACCCCCAAATTCGAAGCTATCTCTTTACAACTCTTCCTTTTCATAACCTATCATACTTTCATAAATCAGAGTCCATTTTCTGTAGGCTGTTTTTGAACCCAGTCAACGACGGGTACTTTTGCTAGTATATATACTTAGCTTGTCGAAAGTTCGCGCCTGACCTCCATAGAATGGAAATAGGCACACACTTTAATAAAGACTTTTCATATCAATCTGCGTAAGTATACTTTGATAATTATGTTTCAGTTTGAAGAAATATGGCATAATAAAATTATGGGGTGTTCGTTTGCACCTGACCACCATAGAATGGAAATATGTCACAAAGTTTAACAAGGTCTTTTAATATAGATCCACAGAATATTGTGATAAGTGTTTCAGTGTGAACAGATATGGTATAATAAATTATGAGGTTTATCTATTTTATTTTTACTTTCATCATATTTTGCTTTGGTTTTGATACCCCAAATTCGAAGCTATCTCTTTAGAACACTTCCTTTTCATTAACCTATCATACTTTTATAAATCAGAGTCCATTTTCTGTAGGCTGTTTTTGAACCCTGTCAACGACGGGTACTTTTGCTAATATATATATATATATATATATATATATATATATATATATATATATATATATGTATAGTACACTAAGAAGAAAGGGTAAAATAGGGAAGATAACAGCAAACATAGAAATAGAAGGGGGAAGAGATAGATACAGTAAATAGGGGATACGGAAATACATATATAAAAAGATAATAAATAGAAAAAAAAACGTAAAGTGATCTGACAGTGAAGTGACATTAGAAAAATGTTATAAAAGGTGTTCAGAAATGAAATAAAATAATATAAACTATATATTTCATTTAGCATTGTTGTTTGCTCCTCTTAATAGTGTTGAGCTTTTTTTTCTTTTTTTTTTTTACACAGTGATCACCACTTATCAAGGCCCGGAAGCCACTCAGGGATAAGGGTTATTGCAAGTACATTACGTTAGTGTGGAGATTTGATGAAGTGTTTACTTAAGGGGGCGGTTCATTAGGAATTTGTTAACATTGGACTTGAAGACATCCAAGTTGTAGTCCGGTGGGAAGCAGGCAGACGGAACAGAGTTCCACAGGTGTGCAGTTCTAAGAAAGAAGCTTTGTTCATGGAATCCACGTTTTGATTTAGGCACAGATAAAAAGCTTTTCTGATCTTGATAACTTTCGCTTTGTAAAAGATCTGCTCTACGACAACTTTATTGTATATATATATATATATATATATATATATATATATATATATATATATATGTGTGTGTGTGTGTGTGTGTGTGTGTGTACTATTATATAAAATATACTTTGTCAGTGTGTGTTTGTATGTGTGTGTGAGAGTTCGTTCCCTATGGTCTCCGAAATGGCTGGATCGATTTTTTAATTCAACTATGATATATATATATGTGCTATTATATAAAATATACTTTGTCAGTGTATGTGTGTGTGTGTGTGTGTGTGTGTGTGCGTGCGCGCGCGTGTTCGTTCCCTATGAACTCCAAAATGGCTGGATCTATTTTTTAAGTCGTATAATATATATTAGTTGAAATTAAAAATAAAATTAAAAAAAAAACTCTATACCTGAATTTCGCTGTCGTATTTATTTCTCGTACGCGTGCAATACTTCCAGGGTAAAAATGTTCGGTAACCAAGATTTTACAAAGTTCAACAAAAATTGTTAATATGATATTCCCTCTTTTTCAAATTCGCCACGATAATTATAACAGCCGCTTTTCAACAACTTTGTCGCTTGTATTACGCAGGAAAATATGTTTTTTTTTTTTCAAATGGTTTAGTCATTTGAGATTTCTTGGTTCGTTGGAATCGTCCGTAAACAAAACCTAAAAAAAAGTCAACAACAAAATAACAACACGACCCCCCCCCCACGCCGTCACAAAAAAAATGGACATTCAGCTAAAAATAAAGACTAGGCTGTTCAACCTTATTCTTCAAGTGTGTAGGTGTTAGAAGGAGCAGTGTGCTTCATAATATGGCGCTTAATACTAGCTGATGTAATCGCTATATAATATCAGATCATTGCTACAAATCATTTTATCGCAATATTACTATTGCGATAAAAGGATTTGTAGTAATTTTGATATTCTTCACAAAAGTTAGTGAAACGTTATGTAAAAAAAAAAGGGAACATTCGAAAGAAAAAGAGCAAATAAAGAACATTGTCTGCCAAGAGGTGCTGGACTGAAGGCATAAATTAAAGATTGTCTCTAACAACGTGATTTTATTATTTGTATTGAACTATGTAGCATAATATTATTTTCTAATTATTTATTAATAATTATTTATTAGTACTCATTAATTTATCTTATTTGGGTCAGTTCTTTATTTAAAATACAATGGATAATATTTTTATAGAAATGTTAATAAACTTTAAAAAAAAGAAGCTTAATTCACAAAATTTGGCTTTAAAAAGGCCAATCTAGCTGACAAGAATATAAGAGTAACCTCCCTTTGATATAGCCTCGTTTTCAAATATCATTATAAAAATAATATATGATTATTGTTGTAAAGATATGAGAAAAGGAATTTGTAGCAATTTCGACGTGCAGCGGTTCTTCACTGAATAAAGAAGTGAAATGTTATGTAAAAAGGGAACATTCGAAAGAAGCAGAGCAAAATAAGAAAATTGTCTGCCAAGAGGTGGTGGATGGAAGGCGTAAATTAAAGATTGTGTCATACAATATGATTTTATTATTTGTATTGAACTATGTAGCACAATATTACTTTCTGAGTATTCATTGGTACTTATTAATTTGCTTCATTTGAGTCAGTTCTATACTAAAAATACAATCAACATTAATTTTCATAGAAATGTTTAAAAAGTTCATATTTGCTGCATGTTAATGGTCCTGGATATGACCTAAAACTATATCCGATGGTGAGGCCCCAGCTTGCGGGCCTTGGGGAGTGTGGAGCCACCTTTTAATTGTCATTGCTCCCAGGTCCACCCGGAGTGGTAGTACCTGTTAGGGTCCCAACTATGGGTTAAATAGAATCTGACTTTAAAAAAATATATATACTCCATTAAAAATCAATCCTCAAAATAATTAGATTCGGCATTAAATAACTTGAAAAAGATTGATATGCCGTAAAACGAAAACAACCAATTGCATGTTAATATTGCCTTGCAGAACTAGTCCCATGCAAATCACAGAGCTGAACTAAATCTTCTATGCTGTAGGACTCTATATAGTTAAAAAAAATCGCCGTTAAATTTTGAATATAAGTATAATGGAAGTCTAAAATGCACAGACAAAACATCACATTGGAAAGAGAAACTTGAATATCAATTCAACTGTTGTAGTACAAGGTGGAATGATAAAAGTGTCGCCCTAAAAAAAAAAACACTTCACTTTATTTCAAAACTTTTATTGAAAAAAATCAATTCATGTAAATTGATTATGTAGTAGAACTGACATCTAATCAATGTACCCGCCTTCAGCTTCAATCACCACCTCAATACAGGTCTGGAACTGGGAGCATGCCTTTTCCACAAGCGCTGGCAGGAGCTCGGCAGATGGCAGCGATCAGGCTGGCATTGGTGTTGTTCTCAACTTATAAACAAACAAAGTAGTCCTACGAGTTCAGGATGGGAGAAGAAGGGGACCAGTGAGGGAAGGGTACAAAATCGTCGCACTCCTTCTGAAGCCAAACTTGTGGGCCATTGTCGAGTCTTTCTGACATACCCAGGGTCTGCCAGCGGCCATCTGATTGCATCAGGGTATCACCACACTCTTCAATACATCCAGGTACACTTTGGTGTTGACTTTCAAGCTGACCTCGAAGATGTAAGGTGGGTTGATGTGGCCCTCACTTGAAACCACACCAAAGACCATAATGTAGCCGCTTTCAGCCTCAAACACTGCCTCAATACAGGTCTGGAACTGGGAGCATGCCTTTTCCACAAGCGCCCACTGGAGCTTGGCATATGGCAGCGATCAGGCTGGCTTTGGTGTTGTGAGAGGTTCTGTTTGTGATGTTCTTGGCATATGACAAAACGGAGTAGTCCAGGGAGTTTAGGTCACGGAAGAGGGAAACCAGTGAGAGAAGGGTATAAAGTCGTAGCACTCCTTCTTTCCTTGAATCTCTTATGCCACTCCAAAACTGATGCTCGATTAATGCAAGATCGTCCAAAAGCACTCTGAAGCCTTCCATACGTTTCTGTGGCATTGTTCCAAGTTTAAAACAAAATTTTATTGCATATCGTTCTCCTAAAGTGTGGTCTGGCGTTGTGTCTTGCTGTCACACCCAGGGTTTGTTAGCGGCCCCTGATTGCACCAGGAGATCACCGCACTCTTCAACACACCCAGGTACACTTTGGTGCTTACTTTCAAGCTGACTTCGAAGATGTGAGGTGAATTGATGTGGCCCCCACTTGAAACTACACCAAAGACCATAACTATGGATCCCTCGATGCATTGAGCTGTGTGTTCAAGCGTTGAACCATCCAGATTTGCATTTTGAGGGTGCTGACATTGGTACAGTAGAGAGCATGAGTTGTACAGTGGCGCATCTCCGATCTCGCTCGTTTTTTTGTTTTTTTTTACAAGGTGGTCACCACTTATCAAGGTCCGGAAGCCACCCATGGATAAGGGTTATTGTAAGTACAGTACGTTAGTGTGGATATTTTAGAGTGTCTACTTAAGGGGGCGGTTCATCAGGAATTTGTTTACATTGGACTTGAAGACATCCAAGTTGTAGTCAGGAGGGAAGCAGGCAGACGGAACAGAGTTCCACAGGCGTGCAGTTCTAAGAAAGAAGCTTTGTTCATGGAATCTACGTTTTGATTTAGGCATAGATAAAGAGTGGGGAAAGTTTTTGGCAGTGGATTCAGCTAGACGGGTGTTTTTTTGTAAAAGATTGGCGAGGGGGGACCAGAGATTGGAGTTCAGACGAGCACTTGCCATGGAAATAACGATAAAACAAAGATAGGCTTGCAACGTCTCTTCTGTGGGATAGAGATTGCAGGGAAGAGAAAAGGGCATCCCCCACTAAGCCACGAAGTCTATTTTGAACATTGTGTCACTTTCAGACATGATAGAAGGCTCCTATCGCTCTTGGGATTTGTACACAACTGGTCAACTGGAAGGTGGTCTGCAACAAAAAAAGAAAACCGGTTTGCATCAAACGGAAATGGAATCATGTCGTCTTTTCTAGTGCATCAATTTTATCTTCCATCCTGTACATTTTCAAAACAAGACGAATGAAATGTTATTTTGAAAGTCTTTCAAAGTTTGTTGACAGTGAAGCAATCTAAACCTTTGCACGAGAACTCTAACCATTGCACTTGTGCGGCTTATTGCATAAACAATTTGTCTCAGTAGCCGCCACTTTCTGTTAATCTGATCCAAGTTGATACGCACTGACATTTTTAAATGAAAACTGCACAAACTTGGTTTTATGTGTTTCGCCGTGAGTAAAATGCAAGTCTGGTACAAGGACTCTAAATGTGGGGAGCCGAGGCTTCTCTAATTGTTATTGTGTCACAAGAGTAGTAATATGTCGTTTCCAGTAATCATCCTCTTTTGACTTTAAAAATTCACTGAACCAAATTTTCAATTTTGCGTCAGTATTGAATGTAATTATAAAATTCATGCAATACTATATTGTCGTTTTAAATGGCTGTCACTGCAATAACCACTACAAAGAAAATATTTAATTTGTTAATTTGGTTATATTGCAGAGATTGGCTTCTAAAATGTGCTGCCAAATTTTATCAAACAAGGTTTTCAGTAAACCGAAAGAAAAAAAAAAAAGAAAAACACTCAAGAAATAAAGCTGTCCTACAAAAAACAAACAAACAAAAAACAAACACCTAAAAAGCGAACAAAAATACTAAAATAGATACCCACTCCCAATAGAAACACCAAAAGAAATAAAAGCCAAAAATAAAATACAAGGAATAAAAATGCCCCCCCCCAAAAAAAAAACAAGGCCTAAAATAGCTAACAAAAACACCAAAAGAAATACCCCCCCAAAAAAAAACACCTAAAAAAATAAAAGCAAAAGAAAACAAAAGAAATAAAAGTAAGAAAAAAAAAAAAAAAAACGCCAGAAAATAAATAAATAAAAAAAACGACAAAAAATAAAAAACGCCATAAAATAAATAAATAATAAAAAAAAAACGCAAGAAAATAAATAAATAAATAAATAAAACACTAAAAGAATTTTGAATCCAGTTCGTTCTTCAAAACACTTTCTTTTAGAAGGTTAAGAGTTTTCATGTGGCCCCTCTTGAAAGTAGCCGATAGCTTTCTAAAAAGAATTTTAACTGGAAACATATCGGCGGAACTCGGGCTAACAATAGAATTATCTGATTCATAAGAAACGACTGAATTTATGTCAGCAGATATGTAGTATTTTTTCTGATATTAGATATTATTTTATAATCTAGATATTAATACGATAGCTTGTGTGTTATTTTCTGTGTCACGCTTACACCCGGATTGTTTAATTGTTATATACTTCCATTTCTTGTCCTAAATAATTTTACCAAGAATTCTTCACAAACACAATTTTTTCATAAGTTTTTATTTCGCTTTCGATTCAATCTAATGCACCCAAGTCATATTAATATAATTTTTTTTATTTCTGAAATCACAACTTTATAACATATAAAAATCGATAGAACATTAACTCTGCAATAATATATACGAAATCTGCAAGAATTAAAATATCATATTTAAGCGTACTTTATGACTGAGCTTTGCCGAGTGTTCATGCTAGCTTAGATAAATACTTTTGCAGTTTTAACAAAAGAACTACAATAATATCAGAGTGTCTCCATTTACGCTGAACATCCACAGAATGCCAACATCAATATATTACATATGAATGAGTCTCCTGTGGAATTTCCACAGGTCCGACTAGTTGATATTATTTATTTATTTATTCATTCACCTCAAACAAGGCATAGTACCTCTTATATGTAACGGGCTTCTATTTGGGACCAAATTTGCAGTGATACTATGTAGGGAGTTGAGCAGCGAGAGTTTTGTTTACATTACATTTGAACTTCTGCATATCAGTACAGATGGGTAAGCAGAATCCCGGGAGAGAATTCCAAAGTCTAGCAATTCTGGAGAAGAAGTTATTTGATTAGAAGGCTATCCGGCATGTAGGGATGTCTACAGTGTAGAGGTGGAATTTTGCTGCTTGTCGGGTTAGTCAGGATATTTATGTTGAGGTAGTACAAGTGTTGTACTATTTCTTTGATAGTGCCACGGGCCGTCGTGCCCCCCCCCCATTATTGCTGGGAGGTGATTGGGTCTCATACTCATGCGGAGTAATACAAAAAATAAGGGGGGGGATCAACATGCAATTCTAATTCTATTGACCTCTTTTTCGTCCGGACAGCATGGGGTGAGCATGTGTTATTTTCCCTTTCTGTAAACGAGAGAGGGGGCACTCCCTCTCCCTCAACACTAGTTAAGGTTAGTTAGTTTTAATTGTGAAAGTTAATTATCACTTTTAAATTGTTTTCGTAAAATTATTGTAATATTTTATTGTAAAAAAAAAAAAAATAAATAGTTAATTATATTTCTCATATGTTACCAATGTGTCGTGCGTCATTTTTTGTGTCTGTCTTAAATGTCTGCATTGCATAACGAAGCGGGCTTGGAGACGAAGATTCCAACCATGTCGAACCCTCAAAGAACAAGGCGTCTTCTGGGAGAAGAAGGAGCCAGCTATACTCAGCATCTCGGGTATGCTTTTCTCTTCACCTGGACAAAAGGACGTCTAATTGACAGATCTTCATACGTGGATAGTTTCCAGGCCATTTAATGTAACACGTGGGTCTAGCACATGACAATGACCAGCCTATAGGTTTACACAAGAGCGTGAAGTACGTCGGAGCACATACCATTGCAATATTTGTAAAACAGGAACAGGAATATAACATTTTGTCGATGGGATAGAGATTGAAATTTTGTTGACAGTGCGGGATCTATTAGATTGAACCCACCCTAGGAGTGAGAGACTAGTAGCAGATGCACCATTTTGTTAGGGCAATAGTACTCCATACATGAGCGAATGGTGGCCTTGTACATGATACTCTCAGGCGTAAGTAACTTTCTAGCATGGTAGAGATAGCCCACTTTCTTTGCAGCAGTCTTGGCAATGCTCTAGATGTATTTGTTCCAATTCATGTTCCCTAGGAACGTTAAGCCGAGAAGTTTGGCTATAAGTTGTTGAGAAGATTTCTAAGAGCAAAAGAATAATGGGGAAACAATACTTCATGCATGGGTTAATACTGACCTTGTCGAGGTATAGGATACTCTAAGGTATAAGTAACATTCCAGCATGATAGAGAGAGCCTACCTTCTTTGCAGCAGCCGTGGCAATTACCTCAATATATCTATTTCGATTCCTGTTTCCTGTGAATGTTAAGTCTAGGTGTTTGCAGTACTTTCATGCAGTGTATTATTAGCCATGGCAATCAGTGGCTGAAAAGGTTTCTTGTAATCATTAAAGGAAAGAAGCTTACTCTTAGCAGCATTGAACGTTACAATCAATTCACAATCTCATTCCACTACAGGCTGGAGGTCTTGCTCTACGATTTTAGCCATTTTCTTAGATATGTGTTCATTTGTTTTGCCCTCTACGTTACAGAGCACTGTGTCATCAGCAAATATATCCATCTCAGAGACAATTTTATCAAGGAGGTAATTAATGACTATCAGGAATACTAAAGGTCCAAGAATCGACCCTTGTTGTCGTATTGTGCCAATTGGCCATACCCCTGAATTGTTTGTGTCTCATCGTTTGTCACACCTGAAACAAAAGCTCTCTCAATGCATCTGAACGAATAGGTTTTATTCAGTCACCATGACTACAATCTGATTGTCTTCAAGTCCAACATAAACAAGTTCTTGATGAACCGTCCCCTTAAGTAATTCAATTTGCAAAATTCTAACTACTCATGTTTACTACGCTATAATCACAATGACTAATGTATACCCATTAACCTTTATCCTCGAGTGGCCTCTGGGCCTTAATAAGCCTTGTAAAATTCCTTGTAAAAACAAAAAGCAAAACTAACATCTTCTAGCATGATAGAGAGATCCTACCTTCTTCGCAGCAGCCTTGATCATTACCTTGATATATTTGTTTCAATTCATGTTCCCTGTGAACGTTAAGCCAAGGAGTTTGATGTACTTTCATGCAGTGTATCATTAGCCGCAGTAATCAGTGGCTGAGAAGGTTTCTTGTATTAAAGGAAAGAAGCTTAGTCTTAGTAGCATTCTGTCCTTGTTCTATGAAAAAAAAAATTTCTAGAACTCTTCCATGTTTTTTTTATTTGCTTTACTCAGAAACTTCCATGCAAACAATAATGACCAATAGAAATTTAGTTTATTGCTCTATTTGACAGCATATCAACACCTTTCGGGTTATGTAATGTGGAATCCAGAAATCTGAGTAAAAAAAAATTCATGCTTCAATTTTTTTTATATCTTCTAATATTTATTCATAGCGTTTGGTTTTGTTGTTTTGTAGGGGAAGATTGTTTACATATTATTTAATTGGAATTCATTATTGAGATGAGTTTTATTTATTAATTTTTGTTTATTGTGGATTATTATCCTCATCTTTTCTTAGATGCTGTTTCACGACGTTTCAGCCAACTATTCCTCTGGCCTTCGTCAGGTGGTACCTACGATTGGAAAGGAACTCCGAATCTCCTAATTGCATCCGCAGCAATTACTGCCTTCCATAGTCGTTGTCATCTGACCACATTTTGTCCAAGTAAGCCTCTGGCTGGATTTGGGTAGGATTGAAACCGCTATCTTCAGACAATGACGTTTATTTATTATCTGATCTTCCATGGTTGGGTTCGTACCAAATGATATATATATTATTTAATTGGACTTAATTATTGAGATGAATATTATTTATTAATTTATTTATTGCGGAATATTATTCTCATCTTTTCTTAGTTGCTGTTTCACGACGTTTCGTAGATGTAAATGTGGATTTATATGACTAAAAAATCCAACGTCGATCGTCCTTCGGACCCGTGGCGCAGTGGATAGAGACGTTGAATCTCTACGGTTCCAGGTGAGAACTGTCTGAAGATAACGGTTTCAATCCTACCCAAAGCCAGCAAGAGGTTTACTTGGCCAAAATGTGGTGAGACAACGACAACTATGGAAGGCAGTAATTGCTGAGGATGTAGTTAGGAGATTCAGAGTTCCAATCCCGTCACGGTAATCACCTGACGAAGGCCAGAGGAATAGTTGGCTGAAACGTCGTGAAACAAGAACTAAAAAAGATGAGGATGATAGTCCGCAATGAATAAATTTATATTAGGAAGATTGTTGCTTTTGTTTTAGGCTTTGCAGAACATGATTGAGTTTTCAAATGGAAAGGAAAAACAATAACACTAATTTTAACAAAAGAACAGGGGATGGTTAACGACACAGGTTAACAATCTGGGTGCATCAAGTTCGAATCCAGTTTGTTCCACAGAAACACTTCCACTTGGGATGTTGGCAACCTTCATTTCAGTACCAAACATCGGAAAAAAGAAAAACAATGAAATCATCCGATTCATACGGAATTAATAAATGAACTAAAATAAAATTTGCAAAGTAAAAAAAAGTTAGAAAATCTGTATCTCTACTTATATATAAAACGCACTTTGTTCGTATGTGTGTCTGTGCATGTGAGTTCATTCACTATGAACTCCGAAACAACTGGGCCGGTTTTCTTGAAATTATACACAAACGTACTTTATATATCAGGGGGTCTTCTTAGATAGAGTTTGTACAGGAATACTTTCAATAAGTATAAAAATCGATAATTAAAAAAAAGAAATCCGGGTTTGTATTACTGTACACATAGATTCGAAAAAGTTGTCAAAAAACAAATATATAACAAATAAATGTTATCAAAGGCAAGATAAGTTACTTTTCTACCAGACTGGATATATTTTTTGTGTTTTTATTCAATGTAACATGTTTATTCAGCTCGAAAAACATACAGTGTTTACCGATGTATTGGAAAATTCAAGATGGCGTCTCACACCCTCTTTAACACCGTAAGTTTGGGAAAAGGTGTTATAAATAAAAAAACTATACAAAATATTATTAAAAACCCGCCGAATATATGTCAACCTACGTCACGCTAACATATATTGAGCGAGTTTTTAACAGTATTTTATCCGGTTTTTTATTTATAACACCTTTTCCCAAACTTACCGTGTTAAAGAGAGAATCAGACGCCATCTTGAATTTTCCAATACATCGGTAAACACTGTATGGTTTTCGAGCTGAATAAACACGTTACATTGAATAAAAACACTAAAAACATATCCAGTTAGGTAGAAAAGTAACTTATCTTGCCTTTGATAACATTTATTTGTTATATATTTGTTTTTTGACAACTTTTTCGAATCTATGTGTACAGTAATACAAACCCAAAAATCCGATTAAAGAAGGAACAATCTGATTTTGACCAAAGTTAACACCCTTTACAACCTAACATCACAAGTGAATTTGAGAAGTTTTATCCTTCCACAAGTAGAAGGGTGCGGCGTATAAAATCAACAGTAGGTTCTTTGATAAGACAGGACGCGTTCAAAATGAATGTTTCTGTTGAGAGCACAATGATACTTAACTTTTGCATTTTTTTTTTAATTGAAGCCATTGTATAGTAATATTATAAAATCAACAGTAGGTTCTCTACAGTGCAATGTAGACTACAATGTATTGTAGATTAAGTCACTTCATGGAGACACGTAAAGCATGTACCACGGTGGGTCCCCGATTAGAGAAAACAATCAATCGATTTGATAACAAAATTATGGACGGTTTTACTGATTTCGATGACAATTAATTCATCATCATTCAATCCCGGATAATGTCAGGTCTCCCTGCTAGTAAATAAATAGATTCCAAAGTTTCAAAGCACAAAATTCGTTGCCAAGCCAATACGTAGATAGTGGCGGCGGTGTTCATTCATAGGTCGTTTAAATGTCAGATGTTGGAACAAAAAGCGTCAAACTTGTCACGTGTTCGTTAGTGCAAAATAATAATAAAAATGAAATGAGACAATGCCATGTTCGGAACCAAATTCGCAGAGTTAAAGAATCGGTGCTGTGTCTCGGTTCAGTTGAGCCGAGCAGATTCGTGTAGCGTGACCAAAAGAACATCGCCAAAAACGAAATGTTTCTCTTGATCTGGTCAAGTCATTGATGCGTTTCAGGATGTCAGTGTGTTGATACGTGATGAGTTAAAGGCATCACGTGATTACTTGAATCGATCTCGTGATGATCATATACTAGTATTGTAATACTGGGGCGGGCACGGCACCAGAACGAATACGTAATATTGGTTCTCTATAACATGGAGGAAGTATTTCTAATACGGTAGTGTTTGAATATATGGTTAAGTGACAGTTTTAGTTATGTATGTCCGTAAATTAATGTTTTAAAATATATATATATATATATATATATATATATATATATATATATATATATATATATTTTAAAACAGTAATCTACGGACATGCATGTTTCGACATCCTCTCTCTCTCTCTCTCTGTCTCTGTCTGTCTCTCTCTCTCTCTCTCTCTCTCTCTCTCTCTCTCTCTATCTTCTCTATATAAATAAAATGAACTCATTTTTTCCCGTCTGATTTTGACATTAACAGGATTAAAAATCAAGATATTTCATGCAAATATAATATGCACAAACGGCAGAACAATATCTGAGGTGTGTTATAGGCTTATTATTTCTCAAATTCCTCGATAATCTTAGATTTCTATACTTTTTCTGCTGAGAAGTCACGGCCAAAATCGGTTAAGATCAATGGAAGTGGTAAAATATTTTCTCTCTAATAAATTCCTCCTTCCCCTGCCACCACTTAACACCGTTTGGGGATCGTTCACAAGGAACAGTTGAGAAGAGAACACCGGTTTGGCTTCGTAGTTCTTTCATGTGAAGTTATTTAAAATCACTAAACTAAGCTGCAGTGCTCTGTGGCGTAGTGGTTAGCATGCTGGACAATTCACATTATATTTTCACGGTCGCGCCGACCTACCGTAGCCGTTTTTTTTTCCCCCTAAACAACTGGAATGGACTTTTCTTGGTGGCCGAACTGTTAACGTTGCAGATGTTTTTTTTTGTTTTTTTTTCACACTTTATTTTCCTACTTTTACTCATGACTCCGGGTTTGATCCTTCCTACTTACCTACCATAACATTTTTTAAAACTCCCCCCCGTCCCGGAAACAAATACTCGGGCAACGCCGGTTACCCCCGCGAGTATATATATATATATATATTAGTGCAAAATTTTGTTGAAAAGTCAAAGACTCACGTTTTCTTTTTTTATAACCTTCATTTATTTCCTGGATTTTTTTCTATTACAGCTGTTTCATTAGTGGGAAGTCAATTTTACGATTTATGTGTCCATAAAAATATCCTGTTCCCACCAACTTCTTCGGGTGTTTTTCAATTAGATATTTACAACAAAAGGTATATTTTTAACATGCTGAACATTGTATTCGGGTAAAAGACTTCCAAAGTCATGCTTCCGCACTTCCGCCACTATATATATATATATATATATATATATATATAATAATTTATAAAATATATATGGCGATTAAGCTACACTGAATATTCTGCGTTTCATCCACTATAGGATTCGTCACCTATAGTGGATGAAACGCAGAATATTCAGTGTAGCTTAATCGCCATATATATTTTATAAATTATTAACTAGCTCTACCTACGTATTGAGCACTTTTGAAGTAAATACTTAAAGTTTACGCATAAATCTATACTTTCGTATATTAGGTTTATGTGAGTAAGTGAAGTAGTTCATATATATATATATATATATATATATATATATATATATATATGAAGTAAAACGATTCATAATTTTGAATTAAAAATCAGTTTCAAAAGGAAAACAAACAAACTCCAATAGATTGTACGATCGTTTCAGAAACGGTGTTCATTTTATTTAAATTGAAAATAAATATTGATAATTATTTGACAATTTTTTTTTGTCCTTTGATAAAAAAGTCTCCTCATCAGCAAAAAAGGGGGAGGGACAGTTAAAGACACCAAAATAAAACTAGCATTTTAGTCGTGTGTGAGGCAGATATTCCTGGAACTAATAAAATAAAATGAAGATAAAATAAAAATAAAATAAAAACTAAGTCATTAATTTTATGTTAGTTAATGTTTTTAGCGAGAAAATTATTTTAAGTATTCTATTTAAAATTGTTATTCAATAAATTTTAAACAACAATTATATTGATAATATATTTAATTTATTTTGGAATTAATATTTCCAACAGCGACCTTTTTTAAAAACTTTTTTTTTTAGAGATATTTGCCCCTAGATGCTATCCATAAAAAACAAACAATCACCCAATATCATTTGGTAATTTCATTAAGTTTCTAGCTAGTTTGGCTTTTATCGTTTTTTTAAATATAAAAAAAACAAAAACAAAAAAAAAACACTTACGAAAAAAATTGAAAAAAATTGATTTGTTTGTTTTATTTTATTCCTTAAACGGAGCATCGTTTAATACCTAAAAAAAATGAAGATCTACTGCGCCACCCGCCCACTAAATTCCACAATTTACACTTTTTTCTCATTAATTTCATTGATTACAAACTTAATTTTCTAATTAAAAGGTAACTTTATACGACGTGAGCCAGCGGCGTTTAACCCCTAAAAATATGGAGATCTACTTTTTTTCAGCATAATACATTTAAACAGCCTTTATAAATAATATGAGAGAAGAAATTTTGAAAAAAAAAACAAAAACATGTTAGAATGGGGGATCTCTTTTCTATATAAGTTTAAAGTAAAATGAGCACCCACTTTTTGCCCACAAAACGAGACGTGTCACCTCTAGCATTTCAACGAGACGTGTCACCTCTAGCATTTTTTCAAGTTTGGCGATTGAGTCGGAGGGCAAAATCTGACAAATACAATTTTTTTTCTGGTGTGTGTGTGGGGGAGGGGCGAAAATTACATTGGAAACATAAAATAACGATAAATTTAATTATTTTTTATGATACCATTCTCTACTTTCACATAACAATTTAATAAACAAAACAAACCCCAAAATATGACAAATTCATTTTTTTTGGAGGGGGGGATTACATTAGAAACATAAAACGACAAATAAAAAGCAAATCGAAAAACTCCCCCCCCCCACTCCTAAAAAAAACGAATCGAAAATTTCCTTTATTTACAAAAAATAAAAGCCGGTAAAAAAGTGCCATTACAAAAAATAAAGGTAAATGTGTAGTTTATCGGCGTAAAATTATTTGACAGACAAAAAACTTATAAAAACTATTTATTTTTATATAAAACATTATTAGACCCAAAGGTTGAAATAAAACAAAAAAAAAATTCATTTTTATGTTTTTTTTAATCATTTTTTATTAGACTAAATGTGCACGCCTTACACGTTTAAAATTTGGCCTTTTTTTAGGTCTGATAGATTGGCCTTTTTAAGGCCAAATTTGGCCTTTTTTACGCTCTTTCATTATAAAAAAATACGGCGGCCAAAAACATAGTTCATGAAAGAGCTTAAAAAGGCCAATCTGCCAAACATTAGAAAGGTCAAATTTTAAAAGCAATATAACGGCATCGAATAATAAATATAAATGATAAAAAAAAAAATAAAAATGAAATTTTTTTCTGGTGTTATTTCAGCCTTTGGGTCTAACAATGTGTTTTATATAAAAATAGCTTTTATATTTTTTTGTCTGACAAATAATTTAAGCCGCTAAACTATACATTTACCAAAATAAAAAATAAACTCACGCATTAATGTTTATAAACGTTATTTTTTTAGGTTCACAAAATCGTGAGATTTCTTAGGACAGTGATCCCTTCTGCCGAAATATCTGATGGAGAGGGCATCAGATACTTCTTTTTAGGGGCGATTACATTTACATGTTTTTATCCGTTCTTTTATTTTTGAAATTGTTGTGGGGGTATCCATGTTAGCTATGATGAAAACTTCATGTCAACCCAGGCAATGCCGGGTACCCATGCTAGTATATATATATATATATATATATATATATGTGTGTGTGTGTGTGTGTGTGTGTATGTGTGTGTATATATATATATATATATATATATATATATATATATATATATACTAGCAAAAATACCCGTCGTTGACTGGGTTCAAAAACAGCCTACAGAAAATGGACTCTGATTTATGAAAGTATGATAGGTTATGAAAAGGAAGGGTTGTAAAGAGATAGCTTCGAATTTGAGGGTATCAAAACCAAAGCAAAATATGATGAAAGTAAAAATAAAATAGATAAACCTCATAATTTATTATACCATACCTGTTCACACTGAAACACTTATAACAATATTCTGTGAATATATATTAAAAAAACATTGTTAAACTTTGTGACATATTTCCATTCGATGGAGGTCAGGTGCGAACGAACACTCCAAATTTTTATTATACCACATTTCTTCAAACTGAAACATAATTATCAAAGTATACTTACGCAGATAGATATGAAAAGTCTTTATTAAAGTTTGTGCCTATTTCCATTCTATGGAGGCCAGGCGCGAACTCAGACCCTACAATTTTATTATACCATCCCTATTTAATTTAAACTTATTATCAAAGTATTATTATGTACATCTATATAAAAAACATATGTGTATGTTATATTTATGGGGGCAAAAAATAAGACTGAAATTAAACAAAGGACAAGTGAATTTACTGGAAGCCTGGAAAAATCATGGATTACAATAGAAAAAATTCGAGCATGAAAAGTAATATGGTTAAGCTTAAACATGGAAAAGTAAAGGACTAGTTATTAAAACTGGAAAAGAAAAGGACAAGATATTCTAGTAAAAGATATAATAAATTTATAACTTAAAAATATTGTAGCATTAAAATTTGATTATAGATTGTTATAAATTAAATTAAAAAAATCTTAATGTACGTCGTTGGAGAATAATATTAATAATTTATTAGTCAAAAGATTAAGAGAAAGGCGGAGGTTTTAACGAAACAAGAAATTTATTAACACTGAAAAAAAGAGAGTATTGACTGTGGTTGGAGGTTGCAAGCAATGGTGAGAGGGTAATCGTTATGAAGGGGAAGTAACTCGTATTTACTTGATGTATAAAAGAAAAAAATCAGGACAATTGTTAGTAGTAGCGATTTGGTATAATCTGATTATTCAATGGGACAACTAAATAAAGACTGTTTACATTGGACTTAAATAGAATCATGTTTTAGTCAGCTGGAGATATATAACAATTATATAAGCAATGCTTTCGAGTGAAAATCTATTGAGAAATACGTGTTTTATATTGAGAAATACGCATTTTGAATATGTGAACATTAGGTAAAAGATAACAACTCCTCGACTTAATGTTCCCGAGGAAAATGAGTTGGAACAGATACACTGAGGGCATTGCCAAGGCTGCTACAAACTAAGTGAGCTCTCTCTACCGTGCCAGAAAGTTAGTTACGCCTGAGAGTATCCTGTACCTCTATAAGGCTACTATTTGCCCATGTATGGAGTATTGTTGCCACATTTGAGCTGGTGCATCTGCTACTAGTCTCTTCCTCTTGGATAGGGTTCAAAAGGGAGCCGCCAACATAATAAGCCCCGCACTGTTGGCTAGGCTTTAACCACTGTCCCATCGACAAAATGTTGCATCTGCATGTTTTACAAGTATTGTAATGGCAGGTGCTCCGACAAACTATAAGCCCTTGTCTCCCTTTCGATGTAAATACTCCTGCCAAACATGACAAGCAGCAAAATCCCACTCCTACACAGTAGAAATTCCTAGATGTAAGAAAGCCTTCTACTCTAATAGTTTCTTCCATAGGATTGCTAGACTTCGGAATTCCCTTCCGGGTTCCTGTTTCTCTGGCTGTACTGACATGCAGAAGTTCAAGTGTAATCTAAACAGATATCCATATTGGATGCCTTTAATGTTTACATATATAAAGTGTATATTTCTCAATACAAAATGTGTATTCCTCAATAGATTTTAACGCGAAAATATTCCTCATATGATAGTATTAAAATTTTTTTTTAAAAAAATGGTGCTTATGCACTTTTGTTACCGTTTTGTTTACAATGTCTCCCCCCCACGGGATAAAGTAAGACACCAGGGACGTTTTGTAACGTGAAGACAAGGAACAAACATATTTGTTATTAAATTTTTAGGTTAAAGTATGCAATAATTACAAAACATCCTCCCCTCCCCATGTTAAGAATGGCTTTCTAAATAATAACGTTATTATTTCAGTACGGTAACAAAAGTGCATAAGTGCCAATATTTTTTTTTAATGCGTACAGAGATTTTTTTTTGTTTTTTGCGCTAAACACATTCCATGATTTATTTACTTTGCCTCATATGACTATTTCATCCTTTCGGGAATCATCAGTGCAAGATGTCACGATTAACGCCGGTCGGGAGATTCGAACTCAGCCTCAAAGTCATCTCTGACTCCATTAGCAAGGAACAAACCCACAAGACCAAAACCGCGAGAAATATCGTTGAAATTGAAACATTTATTTTTAAATATCGATACGTCCATCCAGATTGATTTCATTTCAACTGTAAAGTGCTCAGCAATAAGAACAGAGTTCTTAAAAGGGGCTGACATGCTTATTATTATTATTATTGTTATTATTATTATTATTAAATAACTATAGACACTAGTGTTTCATCCTTTCGGGAATCATCAGTGCAAGATGTCATGATTACCGTTGGTCGGGAGATTCGAACCCGGCCACAAAGTCATTTCTGACTCCCTTAGCAAGGAACAAACCCACACGGCCAATTTTAACTGCGTTAAATATCGTTGAAATTTAAACATTTATTTGTAAATATCAAGACGTCTGTCCACAGTCATGTAATGATTATAACATTATGATTTACGGATGCGAGCTTGAGTGGCTGACTTTTATTTTATTTCAACCGTAAAGTGCTTAACAATAAGAACCGAGTTCTTAAAAGGGGCTGACATTATTATTATTATTATTATAATTATTAAATAACTATAGACACTAGTGTTTCATCCTTTCGGGAATCATCAGTGCAAGGTGTCATGATTACCGTCAGTCGGGAGATTCGAACCGGCTACAAAGTCAGCTGCGACTCTATTGGCAAGGAACGAACTCACACGGCCAATTTTAACAGTTTGGCAGTGTGTATGTCGATGTAACCTCTGCGGCTAAAATGATAAAGTACTAAGGACAATTCAATTCGTTTGACCACCACGCTCAGCTTCAATCCTGTCCATTCCGTGATGCTGTCTTCCCATCTCCTCCTCTGTCTTCCTCTCTTTCTTCCTCCTCTGATTGTTCCCTGGAGCACTGTCTTGTCAAACCTTTCCCCCCTTATTACGTGACGGAACCATTTTAGTTCGCGCAAACTAAAATAGAAATGTTTATAAACTCATATTTTCTGTTTGTTATCAGTTCTTCTGTCCAAAAATCTATTTTTTGTTGTTGTTGCGCTATCCAGAAAAATATCAGTTTTACGAAAACATATTTGTTGATTCAATGTATTGAACATTCTGTGGAATTTCTATGGGTCCTGCTAGTGGTGTGGTCCATGAGGCCACATTGTTAGTTTAAAATCTTGGCTTGGTATACTCAAATGTATGTCTTAAATAACCAGTCACAAACAATTTATTTCAAGGGAGAGTAAGGAGGGGCGAAATATGAAATTAGAAACGAATTTCCCTTTCGTTTATAGACTTCAAACACGTATCATAAAATTCAAATAAAACGAATGTTTTTCTCATTTAAACAAACAAAAAAAGCTTAAATATCATTTGTATCTCTATTATTATATAAAAGGAATTTTGTGTTTGTTTGTGAGTGAGTATGTGTGTGTGCGTGTATGCGTATGAGTGCGTGTACGTATGTGTAAGAGTGAGATTGTGTGTGAGTGTGTTTGTGTGTGCGTGTGTTTGTGTGTGTGTGTGCGTGCGTGCGTATGAGTGTGTGTATGTGTGTGTGAGTGTTTGTGTGTGAGTGTGTTTGTGTGTGTGTTTATGAGTGAGTGTGTGTGCTTGTGAGTGCGTGTGTGCGTGTGTGTGTGCGTGTGAGTGTGTGTGGATGCGTATGAGTGTGTGTGAGTGTGTGTGAGGGTGTTTATGCGTTTGCGTATGCTCGTATGTGCATGAGTGTGCGTATGTTGGTGTGTGCGCGTGAGTGTATGTGCATGTGTGTAAGTGTGTGTGTGTTTGTGTGTTTGTGTGTATTCGTATGTGTGTGTTTGAATGTGTGTATGTTGGTCTGTGCGTGTGTGCATGCGTATGAGTGTGTGTGAGTCTGTCTTCGTGTGTATGTGTGCGTTAGTTTGTTCCCTATGAACTCGAAAACGGCTGGGCCGACTTTTATGAAATTTCACACGAAGGTAATTTACATATCTGGCAGTGTTCTTAGATAAGTTTTGTCTCGGAATGCCTTCGATAAGTATTGATAATTGACAATCAAAATAATCCAATGAACGAACGAAACAGGTGATTTTGACCACCTTACAAAGTCTAACATCACAAGTGCTTTTGAGAAGTTTTATTACCAAACAAGCTGAAATGGCCGACATATAAAACCAACAATACGTTCTTTGATATGACAGGGGCGCGTTCGAAATGAATGTTTCTGTTTAGAACACAACTGCACCATGATACTTGACTTTTGCTTATTAAACTTTTAATTCAAGCCATTATATATAAAAATAATTTTATAAAAAACAGTATGTTCTCTACAGTGCAAGGTAGACTACAATAGCTTGTAGACTAAGTCGCTGCGAGAGGCATGCGAGTTTCATCCCGCTTTAGTACAATGGGTTCCCAACAAGAGCAGGCAATCAATCGATTTGATTGAAAATGGGTGATTTTGCCAATTTCGCCAATTTCGATGACAATAAAAATATGTGGGTGTGAAACATTCGTTGATTATCATTCAATCCCGGGCAACGTCGGATCTCCCTGCTAATATATATATATATATATATATATATAAGTTGCCTATTTCATTCGGACAACTTTTTATGGAATCAACTTTGAAGACTTTTTGAAAGAATATTTTTTCATTTTTTCTTCTTTTTTTTTTTCAAATATTTTGGAAATCGATTTTCCTTTGAAAGGTGGAATTTTCATCATTCCTTGGGGGATATCTTAGCAGGTTTGCTATCTTGACGAACCGTTGCAAATGTCAGGACATTTCATTTTGTTGAACAAAGAAATCGTGACGACCTCTGACATTTCAAAAAGCGAATACCAAATGTTATTTTCTCAGGCTTATTAAAAAAAAATTAATCTGTTGTTTGTTTGACCTTATTGGGCACTCAGTCGAAATTAGGGATCTGAAACGCAGCGAGGCAAAAAGGGGAATTGCGTTATAACGCCAGCAATGCCATGTAGGTTTATTTGAGTTTGAAATGGAATCTTTGCCTTTCTGTCACGAATAAAAAGCTTCTTATGCTAAATGTTATTTTGCATTCAAACCCTTCACACACATGCATATATATATATATATATATATATATATATATATATATATATACACACATGCATATATATATATATACACACATGCATATATATATATATATATATATATATATTACATGGAGGTCACCACTTATCAAGGCCCGAAGACCACTCAGGGATAAGGGTTATTGCGTGTACAGTAATCAATGAGATAGTATTGTAGTAATCATTAGTATTGGAGATTTGATAGAGTGTCTTACTTAAGAGGGCGGTTTGTCAGGAATTTGTTTATGTTGGACTTGAAGACATCCAAGTTATAGTCAGGTGGGAAACAGGCAAACGGAAGAGTTCCACAGTCGTGCACTTCTGAGAAAGAAGCTCAATGTATGTATATGTGTGTATGTACATGTATGCATATATATATGTGTGTGTATATATGTTTTTATGTATGTATATATCATTCGAACACGGTTAAGTGGCAGTTTTAGTCGTTTAGAACTGCTTTAAAGCTTCACCGCTCACTCATTTTTCGACCAAATTTCAAGCAATTATTACAGTTTATATTGTGAACATTTTTTTTTTTTCAATTTTCGTTCGGTAAAACAAAAGTTATGATGAGTTTTCTGGTG
>NC_136519.1:83751275-83766275 GCF_053919585.1 Euprymna scolopes
TTATTATTTTATTTTCATTGTTGGTCTTATTAGTAAGCTTATTATTATTATTGTTGTTTTTTAATTATTATTATTGTTTTTATTATTATTATATCATTATTAATATTAATCTTATTATTATTATTTTTATGTTTATAACCATTAACACTTATTATTATTTTACTATCTTTATTTTCTATTATTTTTTAATCAACTATTATTATTATTATTATTATTATTATTATTATTATTATTATTATGCCTATTAATAATATTATTATTATTACCGTTCAACACATTTGTTTCAGTCTCTAAACGTTTATTATACAATTGCCGGATGAAATAAAAAACAAAAAGTATAAGATACTTCTCCCACAAACGGTTAGAATAATTCACGCGAACTTTTTTGAATATTGTTGGAAAGAATGAACGCAATTTTTCCAACGTCTTAAGACTAAAGCGGCGCGGAGTGTTACACACCGATTCTCGCCAGATAACCGAAGTAAAGCAACTGTTACATGATAAGGGCTGTCCTCTTTTCATGTAAGTATAAAAATGGAGAATTTAGTTTAAAATGAAAATGAAATAGCAATAGACAAATTCGAACCTCGTAATTTAGTTTAGAAATAGATTACGTGTGAGAATTTAAAAATGTAAAACAAACATTTGTTTAGAATATAGATAAATATTTCAAGGAAAGAATGTGAACTCTCAAGTTTGTTATGAAATTTTAAATTGAAAGAATGCAGCTTATAAGATAATGTTTTTAACATATTGAATATAGGTTAAAATTCCTTTTGTAGAAATAGGAAAAGTTTTGGACACGTATGTCCAGAGCACGTGAAAGAAGGCACATGTTTTAACATGTGTATGACGTCACGGAAAATAGAAAGTTCTAGGAATAGAGAAAAACTTTAGTGAGAAGTCAGTCAGTAAAGAAACTCGGAGAGAGACAGTCAGGCGTCTAGGAGCGAGACGTCACCTCAAGGAAAAATGTGAGACTTTGAATTCTTGGTGATGGAAACGGCCGGTCGTGACGAAATAAACCATTATGTGTTTTGTAAAGCTCGTCTTGTCTTATGATTCTTACAAAAAGGTAAAGTGGAATTGTATTATATATTTGTGTTATATGTCTTTACATACACGTCTCAACATCATTATGTCCGAACTGTCTGAAAACTATCCCTTCACTCCAAGAGTTTCTTCTTCTAATCTACACAAGCAAAGAATGAACATCTCTAAGTCTCTTACAACTTAAATCTCTCTCTGAGTCTTAAACAGTTTCTCTAAGATACAACAAGCATCACTTCTAATAAGACTCTTTCTAAGCATATCTCTCAAGACAAACACTCTAATAAGACCCTAAGACTCTCTCTCAATGAAACCCCGATATGCAACAGGAGGACCACTTGAAATATAAAAATACAATATTAAATATAAAAACAACAACACCACTTTTATGCTTCATAAAACTCTCATAACCTTGTGTTAAAATTTTATTGATTAGAATGGAGGATATGACTACCAACATTTAGAACATCTTATTTATAGCTACGGTTAGGACAATCAACCAATGAGAAGTCTCCGATCTCATTATAAAAATATCGAATTTTGGATGCAAGTCAGTTCGCTGCCAGTCTCCGTCTTGAAATGACTGAACCACTGCTGAACCAGACTGTGTTGATTCTTCGCCACCATCATTGTTCTTAAGAATTACTCAACACTCGAGATCGTGACTACATTGATTCTTGCCGATTTTATTTACTATCGTCATCTTTGTTAAACATAATAGCTCAACATTTAACAGGTTATGGGCCCAGCCATCGACTTTGCTTTGACGGATCAGAATCTAAATTCGAATTGTGGCAGGTGAAATTTCTGGGTTATTTAAGGATACGAAAACTACACAAAGTTATTTAATCTCCAACCAGAGAATCCTAATGAGCCCAAATTTATCGAAAAGAACACAACTGTTTTTGCAGAACTGATTCAATGCTTAACCGACACCAGCCTTTCTCTGATTATAAGAGATGCCTTGGATGACGGACGTAAAGTTTTTGACTTCTAATGGGGGTATGAGACAATCATTTTTATAACCAACGGGTGTGCTAAACAACCAATGAAAACGCCGCAAAATTATTATAAAAATTGACGAATTTTGGATTCAATCAGTTTGCCGTTTGCTACGTCACGGACTGCATTTAATTCTTTGCCGCCATCTTGGTTACTGATCTAAACTACGCCACCATCTTTGTTCAACATAATATCTCAGAACTTAAGAGGTTAACTAACTAACTAACTATATATATATATATATATATATATATATATATATATATATATATATATAACGCTAATGTCTCTAAAACGTGTGGAAGACGAGACGATTACTGACTATGTTAAAAGTGCAGGAACAACAGCAAATGTATTAAAACTCTCGATGAAATAATAAGCGATAGCCTATTAATCTCAATGACACTCAAGGGACTTAAAGCCGATTTTAAACCATTTACATCTGTTATAACGCAAAAAGGCAAACCCATAACTTCCAGTGATTTTAAAGTGGCATTGCGCAGTTATGAAGAGACGAATCAGATGTTCATGGACAATAATAACTCTAGCAATATAATGAAGTTCAAAATGCTTCTCGAAAACCGAAACAACCAAATTACACATCTCACTGTAATGTTTTCCCCAAAAATAATTTTCCCAAGAAAAAGAATAAAATTGTTTGCTATAATTGTGGACAACACAATCACAAAAGTTTCCAATGTCGATATAAAAGATCAAAAATGGACTCCGTAAAAAACGTTGAGAACTTTGATGAAGAACGTACATTTCTATTCACGTGTCACTTTGGCAATACGACAAACGGTAAAAATCTTATTGCAGTCTGTGCCGCTACAACGCACGTTATCACCAAGGAATCTGATTTTATTAATTTTGATTCAAACTTTAATCCACAAAGACATTTTGTCGAACTTTCCGACGGTAGTCAAATAAATGATATAGTCTTAAAAAGAGGCGATGCTAAAATATCACTAAAAAAAAATAAAGGCAAAATTTGTAACTGTATTCTTAAAAATGCTCTTTTTATATCTACATTTAAGCAAGACATATTTTCCGTGTAGGCGGCCATCAAACAAGGCGCGAAAATAAATTTTGGCTATAACAAATCAAAATTGATATACCCAAATGGAACTGTATTTGACGTTAAAGAAAATGGCCGACTATATTATTTAAAAAGTATGGTTCCCTCAAAAACCGCCTGTTACGACTTACATCATTAATTTGCAACCAAGTTACTGGTATGTCCGGTGCATATACTTTTGTTTTCTTTTTGAAAAGGGGGGGAGGTATTTCTCCCGAAATTAATCAAAGTTCCATACTATCAACGGACTTTATATACACCGGACATATCATTAACTTGGTTGCAATTAATTATGTAATGAGGGGAGGGGTGATACATGAATAAACAGTTAGACATTTCTCTACTCAAACATACCCGTCTATTTGTTTGTTTTTCCTTTCTTTACTCTTGTGATTCCGGTCCTTTCCGCATTGTTTTTTGCATTTAAAACTTCCATATGTTCCTTTACCAGTAATGCTTCAAGCAAACTGCCATTTACTCATATATATATATATACCATAATAATTATTAAATACCTACAGAGACTAGTGTTTCATCCTTTCAGGAATCATCAATGTAAGATGTCACGATTAACACCAGTCGATAGATCCGAACCCGGCGACGGAAGCCATCCCCGGCTTCATTAGCAAGGACCTAATCCATTCGGCCACCGTTAACCGCAAGAAATGCTGTTGAAATTTAAACATTTATTTTTAAATGCTTTTTAACGTCTGTCAGAGTGATCTAATCATTATATGATGATTTGCGCATAAGAACTAGATTGACCGACTTTAATTCAACTGAAAGTGCTCAACGATAAAAAACGAGTTTCTTAAAAGGGCTGACACACACACACACACACACACACACACACACACACACATATATATATATATATATATATATATATACACTAGTAGGATCAATGAAGATCAATGAATATTTCACACTCCTATATTTTTATTGTCATCGAAATAAGTGAAATCGCCCCGGAAGAAGCTTCACATGCTTCCATGCAGTAACTTAGTCCAAAGTATGTTATTCGATGATAGATGAATTAAAATAACGGTATCGATTATCGGTAATTGTTGAGGGGTATTCTGAGACAAAACTTACAAAGCAAAGATCACTCCCAAACTTATACACTAAAGTTCTGTCAATTTTAAAGAAAATTTTTTCAGCCATTTCGGAGTCTATAAGGACCGACCCCGTACACACAGAGAGAAAGTTGCATTTATATAATTGCATATATTGAGAGAGAGAGAGAGAGAGAGAGAGAGAGAGAGAGAGAGAGAGAGAGAGAGAGAGAGAGAGTGTGTGTGTGTGTGTACAATCGATATATGTATAAATATAGAGACAAAATATTCATGATTTCACGATTCATACACAAGATTTTTTTCCCTAACCCAACTGCACACTGCTTCGCGCAATTGATTAACTGCCGGTCGAAATTAGCATCATGATGCTTTCGTGGTCGGCAGCCAATTTAATCAGTGTCAAAAGTTTGTTTAGTTGCACTGCGAACACATCGACACTACAACCGTCCATATCTGGCATGGAGATGAAGATGTATGCCAGCATATTAGGTAAATAAATAAAACCCCGATCTTAGCGCATTCAAGGTCACCAAGGCACAAAGGCATGTCAAAATGTCGATATCTAAACAGACTGCAAAATGGTACAAATCATCGATTATATATATATATATATATATATATATATATATATTATGTACATATATATATAATATATACGTACAATATATATATGTATATATATACACGTAAAATATATATATAATATACAGACATATATATATTATGTACATATATATATAATATATACGTACAATATACATATATGTATATATATACACGTACAATATATATATAATATACAGACATATATATATTATGTACATATATATATATATAATATATACGTACAATATACATATATGTATATATATACACGTACAATATATATATAATATACAGACATATATATATTATGTACATATATATATATATAATATATACGTACAATATATATATATATATATACATACAATATATATAATATATACGTACAATATATATATATATATACGTACAATATATATATAATATACAAACATATATATATATTATGTACATATATATATATATATATATATATATAAGGTGAAGGAATTAATGTTTTTGGCCAATTTTTCGATATTTGTCGTCCGAAGGGTCGTGCTTCAAAATTATATCGAGCTCGTGAAAATCCGTCGCCTCTGTCGAAAATTTTAGGCAGACATACATGATGATTGCAACGTCTTGTCAGACGAGTGCCACTCCCTCAGACATTTAAAATCCATGAGCCCAAATGTCTGAGGGAGTATCTATACAAATATGATGTTACAGAGTCTTAGCTTTGTACGACAGCTAAGTCTCTCTCTCGGTTCAAAATGTTGAGATCCAGCAACAAGCAAGAGCAAGATAGCCAGCAACAAATCAAACTGCAGACCAGCTTAATGCGGGTACTGGTCTTCCGCTTTATGGTTTTTTTAAATCAGAGATTTGCTTCTCCTAGAAAGGTTGCCTTCACCACGGCTTACGGGAGTCCTCTCTACCCCAATACACATATACACACACAAATATACACACATACATACATACACACATACATACATACATACATACATACATTAAAACAGACAGGTGAAATTTACATCATAGATGGCCATATTTTATTGTTGCTAGTGTTTAATTGGTTATGCATATGCATTTTGGGCGCATCAAATAGATATATGATTTTTGGTGCACCACACATGCATGCCTCATTTTGAACGCACCGAATTTACATATGCATATTGGATGCACCGCATGAACATATGATTTTTAAATGCAAGTACATATGCATTTTAGTGTACCTAGAATGCATATGCGTTTTGAGTACACAGTACGGACATATGCGCATGCGAAGCACCGTATGTACGTATGCATTTTCGAGTGCATCGCGCGTGTGTGTTCATTTCAGGCACGTTGGATGTGCACATGTATTTCGAGCGCACTTGCACGTGCATACGCATTTTTGTGTGCACTACTGCGCATGCACGCGAATGACTGCATCTGTCGATGTCAAAACGCATATTAAAGTATATCCAATGATCTAATTAAATGGATCTTAATTAAAAAGCGCGGGGAAAAGTTTGTCTGTAGAAATGCCGGCCATCATAATTTACAGGTATCCATCTTTAGATGTGTTTTGAAAATCAAATTATCAAGTGAAAATAATTATTTGATATTTTCGAAGGGGGGGGGGGGTTGGCGAAGCACGGAAATATCTGGCGCTAATTAAGTCTCGAGAAACTAATGCAACCCGTTAGATAACAGGTTTTAATTTGGATTGAAAGTTCAAGTCGGTGTACTATCATTGTTGTTGTTGTTGTTGCAAAGGCAGTCAACTCGATCGAGTAGAGCCGTGACCTTCGCAGAGAGAAAGCCCTTCCATTTAGTTTCGTTTTATCGCTGACGTCATAATGGTTGGTGCAAAGCAAATAAAGAGACGCTTTGAAGAGAACGGTTACACACTACGCGAAAACATATGACGGCGGTAATTTCTCTCTTGTATTATTTCATCTTTGATCTAGTAATTGTTTGGTATTTTAAAAACAGATATGTTATGTAGACGCGTTTGAAAACATATACTTTTGAAATCGATAGATGTAATATTACAGGCGGTTTAAAACGTCGATGGATATATTTGGGTTTGTGAGTGTAGATCTATCTATACATCTATAAAAGTGAAAGTGTCTGTCTCTGTGTGTATCTGTGTGTGTGTGTGTGTACATTTCCCTACGCAATAACTCTGTCAATTTTAAGTCTACAGACTCGAAATTTGATGTACAGGGTACTGAGATTTGGGAAAATCTATGTGGTCGGTTTTCGGCTAGAAATTCAACGATTTGATCTTTGAGAACTCTAACAAACTCCTCCGACAATTTTGGGTCTAAACACTTGAAATTTTAGATATAGGTTCATTGGACATGGATCTAACTTAATAACTTAATTTGAGCCCAAAACAATAATTTTTAAGGGGGTCATAATAGGGGTCAAAGTTAAAAAAAAGATTACCACTTTTTTTTTTTGCTCAACATACATCTCCAAATACCCGGGCAACGCCGGGTACCCATGCTAGTATAACTATATTTATATTTGTATATTAGTCATCTAATAGTTATGTCCACGTGTGTATAACATTTAAGGGACACTTCACAAGAAATACAAAGATTGCAAAACATTGAAGGGGGGCAATACCTTCTCGCCCGATAAACTCCATTAAGCTGGAAGATTATGCTGTAATTTTTTTTTTCACACAGTGGTTACCACTTATCAAGGCTCGGAAGCCACTCAGGGATAAGGGTTATTGCAAGTACATTACGTTAGTGTGGAGATTTGATGAAGTGTTTACTTAAGGGGGCGGTTCATTAGGAATTTGTTAAAGTTGGATTTGAAGAGATCCAAGTTGTAGTCAGGTGGGAAGCAGGCAGACGGAACAGAGTTCCACAGGTGTGCAGTTCTAAGAAAGAAGCTTTGCTCATGGAATCCACGTTTTGATTTAGGCACAGCTAGTTTGTCTTATAAACGTATTTCATACGTATAAAATAAAATACGCATCAAGTGTGATTGAAAGCCAAATCACAACGTAATATTAAGAAAATAAACAAATATTTTACAAACAGACTTTCCTTTCTCTAACTTTACAACATGGCAAGAAAGAAGAAAAGAAAAAAGAAAGAAGCAAACAACATACTGAGGATGGAGTTATTCTCCGAAATATATTTATGTTATAAATTTCAATCAAATAAAATATGTGCTTATTTTCCTAATATTACGTTGTGAGTTGGCTTTCAAGCGGACTTGATGCGTATTTTATTTTATTCACATTAAATCAACGTTTCTTCTCCAAGTTACAAGAACCGTTCTTATTCACATTTCCAGTCTGCTGGATTCGACTCGCCTCCTGGTCGTCCGCAGAAACCAACTTATTAGCTCACCAAACCCCAATCCTCTAACTAACTATATCTCCACGTTTCATTCTGAAATCCACGGCCCTGTCGGTGGGGCATTAGAATACGCCGACTGCCCCCCCCCCCCGCAGAGGGTAAAAGTCCCTCAATGGGGGTCCTGGATATGACCTTAAACTATATCCAGTGGTGAGGCCCCAGCTTGTGGGCTTTGGGGAGTTTGGAACCACCCTTTAGTTACCATTGCTCCCAGGTCCACTCTGACCCGGAGTGGTAGTACCTGTTAGGGTCCCAACTATGGGTTAAATATAAACCGACGTGAAAACAACAAATATATTCTATTAAAAAAATTTTTCTTCAAAATCTTTGGATTCGGCATTAAATAACCCGAAAAGGGTTGATATGCTGTAAAACAAAAACAACCAACCAACGAACTAAAATCCACGTCATCTTAAGTGACCTCTACGTCAGACTACGTCGTACTGCTAGAGGTCACACCTATTTTAAAATCAGTATTATTAACTCAATCGTTCTAAAACCCATTTTGTTTATATTATTTCTCTAAACATTATCTTTCTAATTTATATTTATATAAATACTAGCAGTTCAGCCCGGCTTTGCTCGGGCCCTATGTACTGTTCATAACTTTATGTGCATATATATATATATATATATATATATATATATATATATATATATATATATATATATTAAGAATTTTGACTTATGTCCAGGTAACCTACATCTGAAATTTCAAATGTTTAGACCTAAAATTGATGGAGGAGTTTGGTAGAGTCTGCAAAGATCAACTCTTTCAACTTTGACCTGTTGTCAGCAAAATTTTCGCACAAAAACTGATTAAAAAGGTTGCTGTATGTCTGAATACCCTTTATGTAAAATTTCAAATGTTTAGACCCCAAGTTTGCTGAATAGTTTGCTAGAGACCGCAAAGGTTAAATCTTTTGAAGTTTGACCCCCCCTTGGTAGCCAATTTTTCGGCCAAAAACTGATTAAAAAGCTTGCCCTATATGAATACACTTTATGTAAAATTTCAAAATAGGCTTTAAAAAGTACATTGAATATAAAATATAAATAAGGACAAATTCTTATAAACAAAGAACGGAAGCAACCATTGCTTAGTATTTTTTAGGTAAGTGATTTTTTGAATTTATATATATTCATTATATTTAAGGTAAGTGATTTTTTGAATTTATATATATTCATTATATTTAAGGTAAGTGATTTTTTGAATTTATATATATTCATTATATTTAAGGTAAGTGATTTTTTGAATTTATATATATATTCATTATATTTAAGGTAAGTGATTTTTTGAATTTATATATATATTCATTATTTTTAAGGTAAATGATTTTTTGAATTTATATATATTCATTATATTTAAGGTAAGTGATTTTTTGAATTTATATATATTCATTATATTTAAGGTAAGTGATTTTTTGAATTTATATATATTCATTATATTTAAGGTAAGTGATTTTTTGAATTTATATATATTCATTATATTTAAGGTAAGTGATTTTTTGAATTTATATATATTCATTATATTTAAGGTAAGTGATTTTTTGAATTTATATATATTCATTATATTTAAGGTAAGTGATTTTTTGAATTTATATATATTCATTATATTTAAGGTAAGTGATTTTTTGAATTTATATATATTCATTATATTTAAGGTAAGTGATTTTTTGAATTTATATATATTCATTATGTTTAAGGTAAGTGATTTTTTGTAATTTATATATATTCATTATATTTAAGGTAAGTGATTTTTTGAATTTATATATATTCATTATATTTAAGGTAAGTGATTTTTTGAATTTATATATATTCATTATATTTAAGGTAAGTGATTTTTTGAATTTATATATATTCATTATATTTAAGGTAAGTGATTTTTTGAATTTATATATATTCATTATATTTAAGGTAAGTGAATTTTTGAATTTATATATATTCATTATATTTAAGGTAAGTGATTTTTTGAATTTATATATATTCATTATATTTAAGGTAAGTGATTTTTTGAATTTATATATATTTATTATATTTAAGGTAAGTGATTTTTTGAATTTATATATATTCATTATATTTAAGGTAAGTGAATTTTTGAATTTGTATATATTCATTATATTTAAGGTAAGTGATTTTTTGAATTTATATATATTCATTATATTTAAGGTAAGTGATTTTTTGAATTTATATATATTCATTATATTTAAGGTAAGTGAATTTTTGAATTTATGTATATTCATTATATTTAAGGTAAGTGATTTTTTGAATTTATATATATTCATTATATTTAAGGTAAGTGATTTTTTGAATTTATATATATTCATTATATTTAAGGTAAGTGATTTTTTGAATTTATATATATTCATTATATTTAGATCAAGTTATAATTCGTGGAATCCCGTGAAATCTTACTTAAAGAAAATCAATTAAAAAAAATATTGTAACCTTTTATTATTTTAAAATTTGTTTTTTACTTCTTTTATCGAAAAAAAATTAGGGTTAACTCTGACGCCAATTTTGACCCCCTTAACATCTATTGTTTTGGGCTCAAATCGAATTAAAATGTTTGATCCATGTCCGCGAAACCTACATCTAAAATTTCAAGTGTTTAGACCAAAATTGTCGGAGGAGTTTGGTAAAGTTTTCAAAGGTCAACTCGTTGTACTTTGACCTCTTGACAGCCAAATTTCTGCCCGAAAACTGATTAAACAGATTTCCCCAAATCTCAATACCCCTTATGTCAAATCTCGAGTCTGTAAACTGAAAATTGACAGAGTAATTTGATAGGGAAATATACGCATACAGACAGACACACACACTTTTATAAATATATAGATTATATTGGACACAATATATAGTAACGATTTAAAAAGTTTTAAAAATAGGCCCGTGCGTCACCACCGAGAATCGAAACCAAAACGTTTAGCTTACGATTTACTTTTTCCTTTGTCGTAAATGCCTGAGCTATGAAGACATGTTTGCTGCAAGCTTAAAAATTAAAACATGAACAAATAGCTATTACGTAACGTTTGCATATTCGTAATGCCGTCGTTCGGCATTTAACTGACAAATTTCATTATTTTAATTTTCACACTTTTGCACCGATTTTCCTCAGCTAGAATCTAAATATAAAGTTTTTCATGGATTCGAATATCCTATATATTAAGTTTTATGTCTGTAGACCAAAAACTGATAGAGGAGTTTGATAGGCAAAAATTTTTAAAACAAAAATATATACGCATGCATAAATATATATGGAAAGAGTTTTGTCTTTACTATAAGCTTTTGACGCAAATATTACGCAAGTATAAATCATGTAGAATATCTGCATGAATATAATTACACGTAATACTTAACTAAAGATGATCATCCCATAAGACCCCCCCCCAAATAGTAGTGAATTAAAATGAATGTTTAAAAGAATATGCAAATTAGCTTGTCGCTGGATCAATTATTATTATTAAAAAAAATAAACAAATTGTCAAAAAAATGATTGATATATAATAATATCGCAAAAGGAATGTGAAAATAGAAAATAGATGTAAACATAATTTTTAGGTTGCATAAACAAATAACTAGACTGGGGTTACATCAGCTGTTGGTCTGAGACACGTAATGATGTGACTAAAGAAACACGTGATGTATGTAGATTTGGGGAGATTCTAGGAGTCGTTAGCTGGACATTAGAGAGAATGGACGACTCAAGAGTGATTTCCATGACGTGGAAAGCGGCGTGGTTGCAGGTAGTCAAGATGTAAGAACTTGTAATCTCTAAAAATGCCGGCCGGATCACAAAAATAAATGTTCGTAAATAATCCAGGTATTTGTTGTGTTATTTACATCTGCTAAAAAGAACTGTTTGTCTACAACTGTTTCGATACGTCCACGCCAATCGTTTCCTGTTAGAACTGTTGCATAAATGTTAAAATATACACACTAGACGATCAACTAAATGATACGACGTATATACATACACGCATTTACACGTACATGAATATACAGAGAAAAGATAAACCCAACTATTCAACGTGTACGTCGTTATATTCCTATACATACACATAATATAACATGTGCGTCGTGATTCATACATATTCATACATCTGTTTTTATAGCACTGAGTGCCACAGCTAGACTCGAAACTAAAACATTAAGTACTCCAGCTATAGTCATTACCGTTTGAACTATCATCAGATATAAGCTTGTCTGCCCCTGCTATGCACTCTCCAAATGTCCCAATTGCAAACTAAAAAAGTTATATCTGCACACAAGTACCAAAATGTCTGGCTAATAAATTTACAATACCTCTAATAAAATAAGGGCGACCGTATGACGTAGCATACGTTTAGAATCAACATTGTTTATCGAAATTTCTTTTGATTACCGAAGATTAAAGAAAGATTTGGTGCTTTTATATATTATAATACCGATAAAGTAATGAATTTCAAATAAAACAAATAGTATATATGTAATCATCAGGTCACAAATAGTAACATATCCAAAAATTAGGGAAAACGATCAGGTAGAAAATCAATTATTTGTGGAAAACAGTTTCTATAAGATTAAAAACAGTTCGATAAAGTTACATGCTGGGTCGGCCTTATGTAACGTGGCCGTTATGCTCGAATCGTGTTCGTTAGAATTTAAAACCCTCTTGCAATCTGGTACCGTCGAAAAGGAACAAAAAAACAAAAATAAATACGTATAGCAAAAGGCCTTTATTCCCATTACTTTCGAAACAATGGCTGCTTTTTTTTTCTAACTGTTCATTTCACCTTTATTGTACACATCGAAGTCTAAAACAGTTGCATCTGTATTTAAGAAATAATCTGCTGTCTATGATCTGTGACATTTCATTCGAACACAGCAGACATCTTTATCATAAAAGCCAAAGTAAGTTTATTTCTCCAAACGCTTTTTTACTGCGTTGAAAGAGATCTTTTAAATTATTATGACATTTGAAAAGAAAAGAAATATTTATTTATTTGTCGAATGTTTTTTTTTTTTACATAGGCGTCACCACTTATCAAGGCCGATAGGCCACTCAAGGATAAGGGTTAAAGAGTGTAGAGTAGTCAAAAGGACAATATAGTAATCGATAGTAATGGAAGTTCGGTAAATTTGTTAACTTAAGTGGAACGGCTCATCAGAAACTTGTTCACGTTGGACTTGAAGACAACCATATTATAGAAAGCTGGAAAGCAGGAAAACGGAAGACAATTCCACAGGCATGCAGTTCTAAGAAAGTAGCTTTGATCATGGAATCTACGTTTAGGTTTAGGCACCGATAAAGAGTGGGGGGAATTATTGATAATGTTTTCAGCTAGTCTAGTGTTTCTTGTGAAAGTTTGGCGAGGGGGGACCATAGATTGAAGCTCAGTCGAACACTTTCCATGAAAATAACGATAAAGCAGAGACAAACTCGCAACATCTCTTCTGTGAGATAGAGGTTGCAGCGAAGAGAAAAGGACATCTCCCACCAGGCCACGAAGTCTATTTTGAACCCTGTCAAGGCAGGACAAGTCTTTTCTAGCAGCTCCTGCCCATATGTGGCAACAGTATTCCATCCTTGGACGTACCTGGCTCTTATATAGATAGAGAATTGCATCAGCAGTGAGATATCTACTGGATCGATAGACGGATCCGACCATTTTTCCAGCGGCCTTGGCAACAGATTTGATGTACGTGTTCCATTTAAGATCAGGAGTAAAGGTCAAGCCCTGAAGCCTGTCAAAACTTGAGGTCTCCCCAAGACGAGAGCCATTCATTTTAATTGATGCCAGATGGGGATCAGAACGTTGATGATGTAAAGATAGAAGCTTGGTTTTAGATGCATTAAAAGTAACCAGCCACTCCTTTCCCCATTGTACAACGTGATCAAGATCAGAGGAGAGAGAATCGGAGAGAACATGGTCGTTATCCTCATCTTCATAATTGTTGTCTCACAACGTTTCGGCCAATCTCCAAAAACAATATATAGACTCGTGCGTCACCACCGAGAATCGAAACCAAAACGTTTAGCTTACGATTTACTTTTTCCTTTGTAGTAAATGCCTGAGCTATGAAGACATGTTTGCTGCAAGCCTAAACATTAAAACATGAACAAATAGCTATTACGTCACGCTTGCATATTCGTAATGCCGTCGTTCGGCCTTTAACTGGCAAATTTCATTATTTTAATTTTCACACTTTTGCACCGATTTTCCCCAGCTAGAATCTAAATATAAAGTTTTTCATGGGTTTGAATACCCTATATATTAAGTTTTATGCGTGTAGACCAAAAACTGATAGAGGAGTTTGATAGGCAAAAATTCTTAAATAAAAATATATACGCATGTATAAATATATATGGAAAGAGTTTTGTCTTTACTATAAGCTTTTTATGCAAATATTACGCAAGTATTTATCATGTAGAATACCTGTAAAGATATAATTACACATATATAATTATTATATTAACTGTATCCTCAGTAATTACTGCCTTCCATAGTTGTTGTCGTCTCACAACGTTTTGGCCAACTAATCAGGGCCCGTGGCAGAGTGGATAGAGGCATTGAATGTCTACGGTTCCAGGGGAGAATTGTCTGAAGATAGCGATCTCAATCTACCCAAAGCAGGTCAGAGGTTTACTTGGCCCAAACAAATGTGCAATAAGAACAATTATGAAAGACAGTAATTGCTAGAGATACAGTTATGAGACTCAGCATTGCTATTCCGTTGTGGTTAATCACCTGAAGAAGGCCAGAGGATGAGTTGGCCGAAAAGTGGGGGAAACAACAACTATGGAGATGAGGATAACAGTTCGCAAATAAATAAAATAAGTTCGTTGAGATATTACCTT
>NC_136519.1:83768775-83828775 GCF_053919585.1 Euprymna scolopes
TTACATTTTTGTTTCGGCTACACGACCGTTTTTTTGGCAGTCATGTAGCTTCCTCAGACTTTATATATATATATATATATATATATATATATATATATATATATATATATACTGAGCTTTTATCAAAAATATTACGGAGGTTTTTAATACATAATTCTAATCTACAAAAAAAAAAGTAACTTCCAGTGGACACCTCAAAAAATAGCTTACAGCAGACATCTCAAAAAATAGCTTCCAGCGGAGATTTAAAAAAAAATAGCTTCCAGCGGACACCTAAAAAAATAGCTTCCAGCGGACACGTAAAAAAATGGCTTCCAGCGGAGACTTAAAAAAATAGCTTCCAGCGGAGATTTAAAAAAATAACTTCCAGCGAACACCTAAAAAAATGGCTTCCAGCGGACACCTAAAAAAATGGCTTCCAGCGGACACCTAAGAAAATAGCTTCCAGCGGAGATTTAAAAAAAATAGCTTCCAGCGGACACCTAAAAACAAAAAATATCTTCCAGCGGACTCCTCAGAAAATAGCTTCCAGTGGACTCCTCAGAAAATATCTTCCAGCGGACACCTCAGAAAATAGCTTCCAGCGGACACCTCAGAAAATAGCTTCCAGTGGACTCCTCAGAAAATAGCTTCCAGTGGACACCTCAGAAAATAGCTTCCAGTGGACTCCTCAGAAAATATCTTCCAGCGGAAACCTCAGAAAATAGCTTCCAGTAGACACCTCAGAAAATAGCTTCCAGTGGACTCCTCAGAAAATAGCTTTCAGCGGACACCTAAAAACAAAAAATATCTGCCAGCGGACACCTCAGAAAATAGCTTCCAGTGGACTCCTCAGAAAATATCTTCCAGCGGACACCTAAAAACAAAAAATATCTTCCAGCGGACACCTCAGAAAATATCTTCCAGCGGACACCTCAGAAAATAGCTTCCAGTGGACTCCTCAGAAAATATCTTCCAGCGGACACCTCAGAAAATAGCTTCCAGTAGACACCTCAGAAAATAGCTTCCAGTGGACTCCTCAGAAAATGGCTTCCAGTGGACACCTAACAACAATAAATATCTTCCAGCGGACACCTCAAAAAAAGCTTTCAGTGGACTCCTCAGGAAATATCTTCCAGCGGACACCTCAGAAAATAGCTTCAAGCGGACACCTCAGAAAATAGCTTCCAGTGGACTCCTCAGAAAATAGCTTCCAGTGGACACCTAAAAACAAAAAATATCTCCCAGCGGACACCTCAGAAAATAGCTTCCAATGGACTCCTCAGAAAATATCTTCCAGCGGACACCTCAGAAAATAGCTTCCAGTAGACACCTCAGAAAATAGCTCCCAGTAGACACCTCAGAAAATAGCTCCCAGTAGACACCTCAGAAAATAGCTTCCAGTGGACTCCTCAGAAAATAACTTCCAGTGGACACCTCAAAAAATAACTTCCAGCGGACACCTCAGAAAATAGCTTCCAGTGGACTCCTCAGAAAATATCTTCCAGCGGACACCTCAAAAAATAGCTTTCAGCGGACACCTCAGAAAATAGCTTCCAGTGGACTCCTCAGAAAATAGCTTCCAGTGGACACCTAAAAACAAAAAATATCTCCCAGCGGACAGCTCAGAAAATAGCTTCCAATGGACTCCTCAGAAAATAACTTCCAGCGGACACCTCAGAAAATAGCTTCCAGTAGACACCTCAGAAAATAGCTTCCAGTAGACACCTCAGAAAATAGCTTCCAGTGGACTCCTCAGAAAATAGCTTCCAGTGGACTCCTCAAAAAATAACTTCCGGCGGACACCTCAGAAAATAGCTTCCAGTGGACTCCTCAGAAAATATCTTCCAGCGGACACCTCAGAAAATAGCTTCGAGCGGACACCTCAGAAAATAGCTTCCAGTGGACACCTAAGAAAATAGCTTCCAGTGGACACCTAAAAACAAAAAATATCTCCCAGCGGACACCTCAGAAAATAGCTTCCAGTGGACTCCTCAGAAAATAGCTTACAGTGGACTCCTCAGAAAATATCTTCCAGCGGACACCTCAGAAAATATCTTCCAGTAGACACCTCAGAAAATAGCTTCCAGTAGACACCTCAGAAAATAGCTTCCAGTAGACACCTCAGAAAATAGCTTCCAGTAGAAACCTCAGAAAATATCTTCCAGCGGACACCTCAGAAAATAGCTTCCAGTAGACACCTCAGAAAATAGCTTCCAGTAGACACCTCAGAAAATAGCTTCCAGTAGACACCTCAGAAAATAGCTTCCAGTAGACACCTCAGAAAATAACTTCCAGTGGACACCTCAAAAAATAACTTCCAGCGGACACCTCAGAAAATAGCTTCCAGTGGACTCCTCAGAAAATATCTTCCAGCGGACACCTCAGAAAATAGCTTCCAGTAGACACCTCAGAAAATAGCTTCCAGTAGACACCTCAGAAAATAGCTTCCAGTAGACACCTCAGAAAATATCTTCCAGTAGACACCTCAGAAAATAACTTCCAGTGGACACCTCAAAAAATAACTTCCAGCGGACACCTCAGAAGATAGCTTACAGTGGACTCCTCAGAAAATATCTTCCAGCGGACACCTCAGAAAATAGCTTCCAGTGGACACCTCAGAAAAAAGCTTCCAGTGGACACCTCAAAAAATAACTTCCAGTGGACACCTCCAAAAATAGCTTCCAGTGGACACCTATGAAAATAGCTTCCAGCGGACACCTCAAAAACTTGTTTTCAGTGGACACCTCAAAAAATACCTTCCAGCGGACACCTCAGAAAATAGCTTCCAGTGGACACCTCAGAAAATATCTTCCAGTGGACATCTAAAAACAAAAAATATCTTCCAGCGGACACCTCAGAAAATAGCTTCCAGTGGACTCCTCAGAAAATATCTTCCAGCGGACACCTCAGAAAATAGCTTCCAGTGGACACCTAAAAAAATAACTTCCAGTGGACACCTCCAAAAATAGCTTCCAGTAGACACCTCAGAAAATAGCTTCCAGCGGACACCTCAAATACTTGTTTCCAGTGGACACCTCAAAAAATAACTTCCAGTGGACACCTCAAAAAATAACTTCCAGCGGACAACTCAGAAAATAGCTTCCAGCGGACACCTCAAAAACTTGTTTCTAGTGGACACCTCAAAAAATAACTTCCAGCGGACACCTCAGAAAATAGCTTCCAGTGGACACCTAAGAAAATAGCTTCCAGTGGACTCCTCAGAAAATATCTTCCAGCGGACACCTCAGAAAATAGCTTCCAGTAGACACCTCAGAAAATAGCTTCCAGTAGACACCTCAGAAAATAACTTCCAGTAGACACCTCAAAAAATAACTTCCAGCGGACACCTCAGAAAATAGCTTACAGTGGACTCCTCAGAAAATATCTTCCAGCGGACACCTCAGAAAATAGCTTCCAGTAGACACCTCAGAAAATAGCTTCCAGTAGACACCTCAGAAAATAGCTTCCAGTAGACACTTCAGAAAATAGCTTCCAGTAGAAACCTCAGAAAATATCTTCCAGCGGACACCTCAGAAAATAGCTTCCAGTAGACACCTCAGAAAATAGCTTCCAGTAGACACCTCAGAAAATAGCTTCCAGTAGACACCTCAGAAAATAGCTTCCAGTAGACACCTCAGAAAATAACTTCCAGTGGACACCTCAAAAAATAACTTCCAGCGGACACCTCAGAAAATAGCTTCCAGTGGACTCCTCAGAAAATATCTTCCAGCGGACACCTCAGAAAATAGCTTCCAGTAGACACCTCAGAAAATAGCTTCCAGTAGACACCTCAGAAAATAGCTTCCAGTAGACACCTCAGAAAATAGCTTCCAGTAGACACCTCAGAAAATAACTTCCAGTGGACACCTCAAAAAATAACTTCCAGCGGACACCTCAGAAAATAGCTTACAGTGGACTCCTCAGAAAATATCTTCCAGCGGACACCTCAGAAAATAGCTTCCAGTGGACACCTCAGAAAAAAGCTTCCAGTGGACACCTAAAAACAAAAAATATCTCCCAGCGGACAGCTCAGAAAATAGCTTCCAATGGACTCCTCAGAAAATAACTTCCAGCGGACACCTCAGAAAATAGCTTCCAGTAGACACCTCAGAAAATAGCTTCCAGTAGACACCTCAGAAAATAGCTTCCAGTGGACTCCTCAGAAAATAGCTTCCAGTGGACTCCTCAAAAAATAACTTCCGGCGGACACCTCAGAAAATAGCTTCCAGTGGACTCCTCAGAAAATATCTTCCAGCGGACACCTCAGAAAATAGCTTCCAGCGGACACCTCAGAAAATAGCTTCCAGTGGACTCCTCAGAAAATAGCTTCCAGTGGACACCTAAAAACAAAAAATATCTCCCAGCGGACACCTCAGAAAATAGCTTCCAGTGGACTCCTCAGAAAATAGCTTACAGTGGACTCCTCAGAAAATATCTTCCAGCGGACACCTCAGAAAATATCTTCCAGTAGACACCTCAGAAAATAGCTTCCAGTAGACACCTCAGAAAATAGCCTCCAGTAGACACCTCAGAAAATAGCTTCCAGTAGAAACCTCAGAAAATATCTTCCAGCGGACACCTCAGAAAATAGCTTCCAGTAGACACCTCAGAAAATAGCTTCCAGTAGACACCTCAGAAAATAGCTTCCAGTAGACACCTCAGAAAATAGCTTCCAGTAGACACCTCAGAAAATAACTTCCAGTGGACACCTCAAAAAATAACTTCCAGCGGACACCTCAGAAAATAGCTTCCAGTGGACTCCTCAGAAAATATCTTCCAGCGGACACCTCAGAAAATAGCTTCCAGTAGACACCTCAGAAAATAGCTTCCAGTAGACACCTCAGAAAATAGCTTCCAGTAGACACCTCAGAAAATATCTTCCAGTAGACACCTCAGAAAATAACTTCCAGTGGACACCTCAAAAAATAACTTCCAGCGGACACCTCAGAAGATAGCTTACAGTGGACTCCTCAGAAAATATCTTCCAGCGGACACCTCAGAAAATAGCTTCCAGTGGACACCTCAGAAAAAAGCTTCCAGTGGACACCTCAAAAAATAACTTCCAGTGGACACCTCCAAAAATAGCTTCCAGTGGACACCTATGAAAATAGCTTCCAGCGGACACCTCAAAAACTTGTTTTCAGTGGACACCTCAAAAAATACCTTCCAGCGGACACCTCAGAAAATAGCTTCCAGTGGACACCTCAGAAAATATCTTCCAGTGGACATCTAAAAACAAAAAATATCTTCCAGCGGACACCTCAGAAAATAGCTTCCAGTGGACTCCTCAGAAAATATCTTCCAGCGGACACCTCAGAAAATAGCTTCCAGTGGACACCTAAAAAAATAACTTCCAGTGGACACCTCCAAAAATAGCTTCCAGTAGACACCTCAGAAAATAGCTTCCAGCGGACACCTCAAATACTTGTTTCCAGTGGACACCTCAAAAAATAACTTCCAGTGGACACCTCAAAAAATAACTTCCAGCGGACAACTCAGAAAATAGCTTCCAGCGGACACCTCAAAAACTTGTTTCTAGTGGACACCTCAAAAAATAACTTCCAGCGGACACCTCAGAAAATAGCTTCCAGTGGACACCTAAGAAAATAGCTTCCAGTGGACTCCTCAGAAAATATCTTCCAGCGGACACCTCAGAAAATAGCTTCCAGTAGACACCTCAGAAAATAGCTTCCAGTAGACACCTCAGAAAATAACTTCCAGTAGACACCTCAAAAAATAACTTCCAGCGGACACCTCAGAAAATAGCTTACAGTGGACTCCTCAGAAAATATCTTCCAGCGGACACCTCAGAAAATAGCTTCCAGTAGACACCTCAGAAAATAGCTTCCAGTAGACACCTCAGAAAATAGCTTCCAGTAGACACCTCAGAAAATAGCTTCCAGTAGAAACCTCAGAAAATATCTTCCAGCGGACACCTCAGAAAATAGCTTCCAGTAGACACCTCAGAAAATAGCTTCCAGTAGACACCTCAGAAAATAGCTTCCAGTAGACACCTCAGAAAATAGCTTCCAGTAGACACCTCAGAAAATAACTTCCAGTGGACACCTCAAAAAATAACTTCCAGCGGACACCTCAGAAAATAGCTTCCAGTGGACTCCTCAGAAAATATCTTCCAGCGGACACCTCAGAAAATAGCTTCCAGTAGACACCTCAGAAAATAGCTTCCAGTAGACACCTCAGAAAATAGCTTCCAGTAGACACCTCAGAAAATAGCTTCCAGTAGACACCTCAGAAAATAACTTCCAGTGGACACCTCAAAAAATAACTTCCAGCGGACACCTCAGAAAATAGCTTACAGTGGACTCCTCAGAAAATATCTTCCAGCGGACACCTCAGAAAATAGCTTCCAGTGGACACCTCAGAAAAAAGCTTCCAGTGGACACCTAAAAACAAAAAATATCTCCCAGCGGACAGCTCAGAAAATAGCTTCCAATGGACTCCTCAGAAAATAACTTCCAGCGGACACCTCAGAAAATAGCTTCCAGTAGACACCTCAGAAAATAGCTTCCAGTAGACACCTCAGAAAATAGCTTCCAGTGGACTCCTCAGAAAATAGCTTCCAGTGGACTCCTCAAAAAATAACTTCCGGCGGACACCTCAGAAAATAGCTTCCAGTGGACTCCTCAGAAAATATCTTCCAGCGGACACCTCAGAAAATAGCTTCCAGCGGACACCTCAGAAAATAGCTTCCAGTGGACTCCTCAGAAAATAGCTTCCAGTGGACACCTAAAAACAAAAAATATCTCCCAGCGGACACCTCAGAAAATAGCTTCCAGTGGACTCCTCAGAAAATAGCTTACAGTGGACTCCTCAGAAAATATCTTCCAGCGGACACCTCAGAAAATATCTTCCAGTAGACACCTCAGAAAATAGCTTCCAGTAGACACCTCAGAAAATAGCCTCCAGTAGACACCTCAGAAAATAGCTTCCAGTAGAAACCTCAGAAAATATCTTCCAGCGGACACCTCAGAAAATAGCTTCCAGTAGACACCTCAGAAAATAGCTTCCAGTAGACACCTCAGAAAATAGCTTCCAGTAGACACCTCAGAAAATAGCTTCCAGTAGACACCTCAGAAAATAACTTCCAGTGGACACCTCAAAAAATAACTTCCAGCGGACACCTCAGAAAATAGCTTCCAGTGGACTCCTCAGAAAATATCTTCCAGCGGACACCTCAGAAAATAGCTTCCAGTAGACACCTCAGAAAATAGCTTCCAGTAGACACCTCAGAAAATAGCTTCCAGTAGACACCTCAGAAAATATCTTCCAGTAGACACCTCAGAAAATAACTTCCAGTGGACACCTCAAAAAATAACTTCCAGCGGACACCTCAGAAGATAGCTTACAGTGGACTCCTCAGAAAATATCTTCCAGCGGACACCTCAGAAAATAGCTTCCAGTGGACACCTCAGAAAAAAGCTTCCAGTGGACACCTCAAAAAATAACTTCCAGTGGACACCTCCAAAAATAGCTTCCAGTGGACACCTATGAAAATAGCTTCCAGCGGACACCTCAAAAACTTGTTTTCAGTGGACACCTCAAAAAATACCTTCCAGCGGACACCTCAGAAAATAGCTTCCAGTGGACACCTCAGAAAATATCTTCCAGTGGACATCTAAAAACAAAAAATATCTTCCAGCGGACACCTCAGAAAATAGCTTCCAGTGGACTCCTCAGAAAATATCTTCCAGCGGACACCTCAGAAAATAGCTTCCAGTGGACACCTAAAAAAATAACTTCCAGTGGACACCTCCAAAAATAGCTTCCAGTGGACACCTCAGAAAATAGCTTCCAGCGGACACCTCAAATACTTGTTTCCAGTGGACACCTCAAAAAATAACTTCCAGTGGACACCTCAAAAAATAACTTCCAGTAGACACCTCAGAAAATAGCTTCCAGCGGACACCTCAAAAACTTGTTTCTAGTGGACACCTCAAAAAATAACTTCCAGCGGACACCTCAGAAAATAGCTTCCAGTGGACACCTAAGAAAATAGCTTCCAGTGGACTCCTCAGAAAATATCTTCCAGCGGACACCTCAGAAAATAGCTTCCAGTAGACACCTCAGAAAATAGCTTCCAGTAGACACCTCAGAAAATAACTTCCAGTAGACACCTCAAAAAATAACTTCCAGCGGACACCTCAGAAAATAGCTTACAGTGGACTCCTCAGAAAATATCTTCCAGCGGACACCTCAGAAAATAGCTTCCAGTAGACACCTCAGAAAATAGCTTCCAGTAGACACCTCAGAAAATAGCTTCCAGTAGAAACCTCAGAAAATATCTTCCAGCGGACACCTCAGAAAATAGCTTCCAGTAGACACCTCAGAAAATAGCTTCCAGTAGACACCTCAGAAAATAGCTTCCAGTAGACACCTCAGAAAATAGCTTCCAGTAGACACCTCAGAAAATAACTTCCAGTGGACACCTCAAAAAATAACTTCCAGCGGACACCTCAGAAAATAGCTTCCAGTGGACTCCTCAGAAAATATCTTCCAGCGGACACCTCAGAAAATAGCTTCCAGTAGACACCTCAGAAAATAGCTTCCAGTAGACACCTCAGAAAATAGCTTCCAGTAGACACCTCAGAAAATAGCTTCCAGTAGACACCTCAGAAAATAACTTCCAGTGGACACCTCAAAAAATAACTTCCAGCGGACACCTCAGAAAATAGCTTACAGTGGACTCCTCAGAAAATATCTTCCAGCGGACACCTCAGAAAATAGCTTCCAGTGGACACCTCAGAAAAAAGCTTCCAGTGGACACCTATGAAAATAGCTTCCAGCGGACACCTCAAAAACTTGTTTTCAGTGGACACCTCAAAAAATACCTTCCAGCGGACACCTCAGAAAATAGCTTCCAGTGGACACCTCAGAAAATAGCTTCCAGTGGACATCTAAAAACAAAAAATATCTTCCAGCGGACACCTCAGAAAATAGCTTCCAGTGGACTCCTCAGAAAATATCTTCCAGCGGATACCTCAGAAAATAGCTTCCAGTGGACACCTAAAAAAATAACTTCCAGTGGACACCTCCAAAAATAGCTTCCAGTGGACACCTCAGAAAATAGCTTCCAGCGGACACCTCAAATACTTGTTTCCAGTGGACACCTCAAAAAATAACTTCCAGTGGACACCTCAAAAAATAACTTCCAGCGGACAACTCAGAAAATAGCTTCCAGCGGACACCTCAAAAACTTGTTTCTAGTGGACACCTCAAAAAATAACTTCCAGCGGACACCTCAGAAAATAGCTTCCAGTGGACACCTAAGAAAATAGCTTCCAGTGGACACCTAAAAAAATAACTTCCAGTGGACACCTCCAAAAATAGCTTCCAGTGGACACCTCAGAAAATAGCTTCCATTTGACACCTCAAAAAATAACTTCCATTGGACACCTGTAAAAATAGCTTTCGAGCGGACACCTCCAAAAATAACTTACGGCGCACACTTCATACAGTGACTATACTAACAAAATATGACGACGATCATACCCGGATTTTCCATACTCAAAGGATTATCACTAACGATCAAAAATACCTCGGAATTAATCGGCATCTACCTACAATGTGGACTTATTCAACAAATTCGGATTCTAACCACATTATACAAGGATTATCACAACACCCGGATACCATAAATTCACATCCTTTCATTGCATTTAATCTTATTTCATCTATTTTCTTTATCTATGCCCCTTAAAAATGTAATTATTTTTTAAATATATTTTCTTTGTATGTGCTAAATAACGAGAATATTTGCTGATGACTTTTCCTCTAAGGAGATGAACCTACATCGAAAATCCATGGGTGAAGGAAGAAAGTCTAGACTGTATTCTTTATTGAAACAATAGTTTCTGTTCTGAAAATTATGTCTTTCTAAATGAAATTTCAACAAAACAAAAAAACTGTAAATTTCATTTGCTCTAGCAATTATATTGAGTTATTCTCTTTTCGGTTGGGATTGTCTTATATAATAATACCTTCAACAATATTCTGTAAGACTCGATACCACACGATTAATTAGTCTGTGTACCTATTAACTTTAGGATTCTGACATTATATATATATATATATATATATATATATATATATATATATATATATATATATATATATATCTTTATGGTGAGAGCTGCCGACTGTCAATGCAACAGTTGTAGGTTCAATCTACGGCTGGGGAAAGGTGTTTGTCTAGCCGCACTGATGAGTTGTGATACAACGAAACAGTACTGTATGTGGATGACAATTAAAGCCCCCCCTCTTTGGGTTGAGCACTTTGTAAATATATTTTCACCCGACGCGTATTTAAAAGCGATTAAGCGAAGCCCACTATTAATTTGTTCGTAAAAAAGCTGATGGTTCGAGCACTATGCGACGGGAGGGTGTGGATTTGATACACAATCTAGGAGAAATATTTACGGCACTGATTCGTAGCCGAATGATGAGAGCTGCCGACTGTCAATGCGACGGTTGAAGGTTCAATCCACGGCTGGGGAAAGGTGTTTGTCTAACCGCACTGATGAGTTGTGATACAATGAAACAGTACTGTATGTGGATGACTACAAATATATATATATATATATATATATATATATATATATATATATATATATAAGCACATCTGATTGAACACGAAAGAGTTATTCTTCTTTCCAATTTTTCTGGATATCTTTTCGATTCGCCGAGCGGTCTTTTTTTATATTTCAATCGGCATGTTATACAAAATGGCGCCCACAAGTTGTTGTTCAGCCACATTCTACTCAAGCACTTTCTATCGATGCGTCCGATTATCATCAGAAGCGGTTGTTGGTCTTGTTGTTTTCTTTTCCTTTAAGGCTAAGTGTTCTCATATATATATATATATATATGTGTGTATGTACGTGCGCATGTGTGTGCTCGCCCACGCGGCCGCTAGCTAACCCTCTCCAAACAATTAGCAACAAATAAAAACCAAATAAATAAACCGAATCATAGCCCCCCTCTCCTCCGAACCTAAGCGAACACCCAACAGGTCAAGACATACTTATCAAGAAATCATCTCACCAACGAGACGCCAAAAACTTTAACATTAAGACTCGAATTTTAAAGTAACCCCCCTCCACCTACCCCCACATATTCCCCCCTCCATGTCTCCCTATGCCCTCAGCCACACCAGAAATGAACTTCCAAGACCCTCCCCCACAGGTTCCTTAAACTTCAAAACTAAAACATTACCGACATACCAAGCACCCCTCCCACATTTCCCCCCTTGTTCCCTTCCTCTTTTTTCCGCTCTTCTCGCACCCCTCCCCTGACATCATTCACTCTTTCATCCCATCATAACGAACATTTCTGTAAAAGTCTGAGGAAGCTACAGACAACCAAAAAAACGGCCAGGTAGCTGAAACAATAATGTAACTTAACAGAAAGATACGGTAATAAAAAAATAAAACGTATATATATATATATATATATATATATATATTGGTTAAAGTTGGGTGCAGAATGCAGAAAAATCGAAAAAAAGAATATCTCTGTCGTGTTCAATCAGATGTGCTTGAATAATGACTTGCTGCAAAAATATACATACACACATGCACACACATTAGATATAGATATATTCGAACATCCATTCATGTGACCTCATTTTTCATTTTTCCCCATTTCCTCTGCTTCACTGCTTTTATTTTTTTTCATTTTAAGCAAGTACGCCCTGTAGCTGACTTGCCGTTTCATTAAATATTTCATAAGCAAAATCTGATTTCGCATTTTTCCTATTTCCTCTCCTCTGCGGATTAAAAACAATCAATTTCTTTCCTTCTTGAAAATTAAATATGTTTTTAACTCTTGCTAAAGTGTTTCTTAACACATTTTATTAACTCTTCGTGTATATATATGGCCTTACATGAGAGCAACATAAAAATTGCAGATAACAGACACCTCTATGTTTCAAAACACGTACACACATGCAGTGGAAACAGCTTCAAAATAATGCCAATCTTCCAAACAGACAATTATTTTTATTTACTTACACAGGAAAAAAAATTCATCACAAAATTCACTCCTGAACTGAACAGAGCCTAATATCAACACACAAAAACATGAAATGCAAGGCACACTCACATGCACATCCATATACATATACACATACAAACCCATACATAAATAAGAACTGACACATTAAAACACACACACGCGCGCATACAACCACACACAGATTTAGCACCCCTATCTCTAATACAACACATTGAACAATACCAACTCTACTTAACCTCGAAACCAACAACACTAGGAAACACCTAGAACCATAGTATAATATCTGTTCCAGCACCTCGCTCCCTCCTCAGTCAGTGGAGGAGAAACCCCTCATGACTGAGACAACTATCATCCCTTCTATCACCTCCCTCCTATATTATACCCCTCCAATTGGCCCCTTCCCTCTGGGGAACTAGATCTTCCCCACACTAGGAACTGATCCTGGGTCTGGCCATACCCACATGGGGAGACAAATAAATAGAAACATTAAAAATCCCCTATTTTAAATACACCCCTCTTTCCAAACAAACATAATATAAGACTAAAACGAAAAATCACAATACTAAAATCCAAGAATCAAAAAAAAAAAAAAAATCAAAATAGAATGAAAGCACCCCTACCCTTATTTCAGAAGAGCTGGTTCTGCCCCCCCCTCCTCACAAATATACATTAGTAACGACCTTGGATCACAGTCACCTTCCTAGGGAAGCAAATAACCTCATAATACTATAAAACAGTACACACATTCTCAAACCAAAGAAAACACACACACACACACCCTACCCTACCCTAAAGGAAAAGAAAAAAACACAAGCAGAAAGAGAGAGCGGGAGAGAGAAACACAACACAGGAGTGACCACAGCCGAGGTCAGCGGCCTCGCAACAGCCCAATAAAAGAGTAATAAAAATTGAACATTCCAATGAATAGTAGAGGCTTACACGCATCCACCCCTTGGAAACACTTCAAATGAACTACGAAAATGCCATATTTACATCTCCAACACATTTGAAAATAATTTCTGACGAGGATGCTTCACAGAATGTCTGAAACGCGTAAAAACGATTTCAATGATTTAAAAACATTATTACAATGATCCAAACATAATTCTCAATGAAAAACCAAGACACAGAATAATAAAATAATGTAAAAAAATACACATTGTTGGTGACTACTCCCTTATTTAAATATACATATATATATATATATATATATATATATATATATATATATATATGACTACTTAATTTAATCATATAAAATAACATACGAATGTATAGATTTATGCGTAAACTTTAAGTATTTACTTCAAAAGTGCTCAATACGTAGGTAGAGCTAGGTAGTAAGTTATAAAATATATATGGCGATTAAGCTACACTGAATATTCCGCGTTTCATCCACTCTAGGATTCTTCAGGCCTCTGCGCATAAGCCTGAAGAATCCTAGAGTGGATGAAACGCGGAATATTCAGTGTAGCTTAATCGCCATATGTATTTTATAACTTACTACATATATATATATATATATATATATATATATATATATAAATATATATATATTGGTTATAAAGATTAATAATTATAAATTATAAATCAGTTTCAATACGGGGAAAAAAAAAACAAAATTTCTCCTGTTGAAACTGATTCATAATTTATAATTATTAATCTTTATAATGAATATTAATATAGCTCTAGGAGAAATATACCTATTGAGCTCATTATATATCCACAATATTATGGGCAAGATTATTTTAAAGTATTAACACATAGAAATAAACTTTGTTCTTTAGACTCCAGATCTAACTCCCTCTATAAAATTAATATATATATATATATATATATATATATATATATATATATATATTAAACTTTAAAGAAGGTAAAAAAAACATTGGTACCGTCGGTTTCAAGCCTAACATAAGGGGGACCAGTTCCTGGTAAAAACTGTTGGGTTCTCGTCAGCCATATTGTTTTCTGTTTATCTTTCTGAGGAAAAAACTAGAACCGCACACATTATTTATCATTAACTGGTCCCCCTTATGTTAGGCTTGAAACCGCCGGTACCAATGTTTTTTGACCTTCTATACAGTTTTAAATAAATACATGTTAACTCTTATATTGAAATGTTTTTCTTTGTAATCGAGCACTTTGATGGAATTTTTTCCTCCAAACAATGAACATATTTGGGCGGCCGGGTTTCGATACTGGCTTGAGGCAGTTGCCTGTCTAGCCGCACTGATGAGCAGTGAAACATCGAAACAGTACTGTATGTAGATGGCTATAATGCTCTCTATCTTGGGTTGAGCATATCTGGAAATGATATACAAACAGCCATTAGCGTATTAAGCGACATTTTTTGTATAAACAAATCAAGCAGAGGCATTTGACGATGTCAAAATATCGTTAATTCATTACCCACACAGCATCAGCCGTATAGCGCAATGGCGAGAAATCTTGACTGTCATTTGGGAGGTCGGGTTTTGGTCCCAGCTTGAGGCAGTTGCCTGTCTAATCGCACTGATGAGCTGTGAAACAGCGAAACACTACTGTATGTGGATTACTATATATATATATATATATATATATATATATATATATACAAGCATTAGACGTTTTGTTTGCGTTGGATTATACTATCATGTTTCTACTTTTCTTTATTGAGCTTGGATTTTATTTTGGAACAGCCTTTTACCTTTGGCCTATTACAAATTTTCACACATACTTTAGTTTTTAATTTATGTGTAAACTAGTAACATTTACTGACTACCATGTTATTATAATTATGTATAATTACAATAATATTATTTTGCTAACAAAAAAAATATTTCTTTTTTAAATAATAAATTTAAAAAACTTTTAATGGAATTTTAACTTTTCTGCATAGTACCCCTTTTTTACATTATTTTTTATATAAATACTAGCAGTTCAGCCCGGCATTGCTCGGGCCCTATGTACTGTTCATAACTTTATGTGCATATGTATTTATATATTAAAAAGTGTGAATATGTACGGCAATGCCTTTCTATATTATAGGCTTCCTTAACTACCATAAAGAAATGTTGGTAGAAACCGCAGAGGTTAGATTTTTAAAAAAAGCTTTGACCCCAATCTTGATCCCTTACCGTTTATTATGTTGGGCTCAAATTAAATTAAAATGTTTGATCCATGTTCAAATAACCTACATCTAAAATTTCAAGTATTTAGACTCAAAATTGGCGGAGGAGTTTGATAGAGTCTAAAAAGGTCAACTCTGTCAACTTTGACCTCTTGCAAGCCAAATTTTCGCTCAAAAACTGATTAAAAAGCTTACTGCATGTCTGAATACCCTTTATGTAAAATTTCAAATGTTTAGACCTAAAATTGGCTTAATAGTTTGCTAGAGACGGCAAAGGTAAAATCTTTTGAACTTTAACCCCTTGACGGCCAAATATAAAAAAAAAAGTTGAAAAAACTTGTCCTATGTCTGAATACACTTTATATAAAGTTTCAAATGTTCAGACTAAATATTGGCTGAGTAATTTGGTAAAGACCGCAGAAGTCAATTGTTTTTTTTAAACTTTGACCCCAATTATGACCTCTGAGCATTTATTGTTTTGGGCTCAAATCAAATTATAAACTTAGATCTATGTCCAAGGATCCTATATCTAAAATTTCAAGTGTTTAGGCCCAAAAGTATCGAGCCTGTAGACTGAAAATTGACAGAGTAATTTGGTAGGGAAATGTACACAGACACACAAACAATTTCACTTTTATATATATATATATATATATATATATATATATATATATATATATATATATATAAGTTAGGTATGTATATATGTTTATATATGCCAGTAAATGATTCACTGTTTATCTAAATATTCAGTCCCTAAAAAATTTGAAAACGAGGCGCTACGCGGAATATGTTTTAGTTTAATTTCATACAAAGTCATTAAGGGGCCATTCATTAAAATTAAGATTAGATCGATAGTTTGTGAAATCTTAACAGTTTGTATTAAACATGAATTAATTGATATTCCTCAAATTCAGTTTCATTTGAAACATTGTAACTGTTTTGGGGTACATCTTGTTTGAAAATTCATATATTTCGGCTCCACATTGAAGTCGATGCATGGTTAGTAGACACAAATTAAGATTTCCCTGATTTCAAAGTCTGCATAAGATCCATTAAGCTAAAGACTACAATAGTCTATATATCTATAAAAGTGAACGTGTCTGTATGTGTCTCTGTCTGTCTGTCTGGGTGTCTGTTACATTTTCCTACGCAATGACTCTGTCAGTTTTTAGTCTACAGACTCGAAATTTGATATACAGGGTACTGAGATTTGGGAAAATCTATGTGATAGGTTTTGGGCCAGAAATGTCGCTGTTAAGGGGTAAAAGTTCAACGATTTGACCTTTGAGAACTCTACCAAACTCCTCCGACAATTTGGGGTCTACACACTTGAAATTTTAAATATAAGTTTTTTGCACATAGATCTAATTTAATAACTGAATAAATAAATTTTAAGGGGTCATAATAGGGGTCAAAGTTAAAAAAATTGACCATTGTTTTTTTTTTTTCTCAACATACACCTCCAAACATCCGGGCAACACCGGGCACCCATGCTAGTATATCTATAAAAGTGAATGTGTCTGTGTGTCTGTCTGTCTGTGTACATTTCCCTACGCAATAACTCTGTCAATTTAAAGTCTACGGACTCGAAATTTGATATACAGGGTACTGAGATACCAAACTCCTCCGACAATTTGGGGTCTACGCACTTGAAATGTTAGATATAGGTTCCTTGGACATGGATCTAACCTAATAACTTTATTTGAGCTCAAAACAATAATGTTTAAGGGGGTCATAATAGGGATCAAAGTTTTAAAAGATTGACCTTTTTTTTTGTTGCTTTTGCACAGCATATACCTCCAAACACCCGGGCAACGCCGGGCTGAAATGCTAGTATTCTATAGAACTAAAATCATGCCACCAGATTTTTATTTTATATGTGTTATTATAACATGCAATTTATTTAGCACACGCAACTTTATAGTTACAGGCAACTCCCCATCCAAATTTAAGAGGGAGGGGGAGCAAATCTGAGCGTCAACTCATTTCAATCGTCGATTCGTTTCTGATGTTTTTTTAAAACTCGTTCTCGATGGCTGGGATAATTATGCAATTTTTAAGTCGGCATGCTTCAAAATGAAAACCATACAATGTTTACGATTTAAATTTTAGTTTCAATCTTGAAATAATCAAAGCAACCACAGCCGCATTTTAAACAAGATGCCTACATGCATCCCTGACCGTACATTTCACTAACATCTTGGCCATTATTCGTATTTAGCATTCTGCTTTTTCCAATCATGTCAGGATAATCTCGTTACATCTATAATATAAAACTCCCCATGTCTGTTTAATATATGTATTATGTATGTGTGTATGTGTGTATGTATGTGTGTGTGTGTGCAGTCAGCACCAACCCTATTCAGGGTTTAACCGGCTTCCTCCGAAGGAGGAAGTTTCATGGGAGTATGAAATTCACTAGCGGTCCCCAGTAGCATGTATATCCCCGTTAGGGGAGATGACGACGTTAGGTTTTGCGACTTTTTGCAGGGAGGTGTCGACGTCCTCCTACATACAGCACCTGGACTTCTCAAAATGGTCACCCATTTTAGTAATGACCAGGCTCAACATTGCTTAACTTCGGTGATCTAACGGGAACCGGTGTGTCAACGTGATTATGCCGTATATTATGTATGTATGTATGTATGTATGTATGTATGTATGTATGTATAAAACTTTCTACAGAAGCGACTGATTTTCATGAGATCTGTATCGTTTTGAAGCTCGACACTTCGGATGACAAATATCGAAAAATCGGCTAAAAACATTAATTCCTTCACTCTCAACTGGGCACTTTTCTACAAGGAGGGGTCGCTTTTTTGCCGATATTTTCGAAAGTCATACCTTCTTTTGGATTGACTAGCCTTAATTTAAACCTTCGCCACTTCCGGTTTGGCGATGGACGCAACGGCAAGACATCACGTTTTTTTGTTCTTTTTTTTCACGTTCTTTTTCTCCTTCGCAGTATGGGTTCGAATCTGGCTGCCTACTACCACTATTTTTTCTTTGACCAACACACACCTCCAAACACCCGGGCAACGCCGGGTACCCCCATCCATCTATAGCCCTTGAGCCCCCTAAGGGGCATAGGTCATCTACAACTTTGTAGATGCTTTTGTAGCCACTGAGTTCTTTTTACGGGGTGAGGGTGCTAACGCCACGCCCAACCTTCCCAGAAGGTACATACAGCGTATAGTCTTCCTAAATGGTCACCCATCTGGTACTGGCCAGGCTCAACGTTGCTTAACTTCGGCGATCTGGCGAGAACCAGTGTGTCAAGGTGACTGTGCCGTAGTAACGCCGGGTATCCAGGTTAGTAATATAACTAAATCTCTCTAATAAATTGGGAGTACTTAACTCTACTTAATGATTATAAAAGCATTAATCTCGTATGACTTTTGAAAGAAAAAAAAACAAGCTTTTCGTTTACATCTAATCTATCATTCATATTTTATATTGTTTTTTTTTATAATCATCTAAGGATAGTCTTGTTACATATATAACACAATCCTAATGCAATTATCAAGTTCGTAATTGTGCCTTCACTTTTAATAGACTTCTCCATTTGTCTGCTTAGTCTAACATTATGTACAAAATACCGTTTTTAACATTTCTTTTATGCATAAAAGTTCAATATTTTTATGTGAGATAATAGTCGTGTAGAAGCATTTGATTGTCTGTTATCTATCTATCTCTCGATCTATCTATCTATTTATCTATCCATCTACCAACCTATCTCTCGATCTATCTACCTATCTATTTATTACTCTACCTACATATCTATCTATTTCTCGACCTATCTATCTATCTATCTATCTATCTCTCGATCTACCTATCTACCTATCTCTCGATTTATTACTCTATCTACATATCTATCTACCCATTTCTCGATCTATCTATCTATCTATCTACCTATTTCTCTCTCTCTTTCTCTCTCTCTCTCTATATATATATATATATATATACCCATTTCTCGATCTATCTATCTATCTACCTATTTCTCTCTCTCTCTCTTTCTCTCTCTCTCTCTATATATATATACATACCCATTTCTCTCTCTCTCTCTCTCTCTCTCTCTCTCTCTCTCTCTCTATATATATATATATATATATATATATATATATATATTACGTAATGCTGTAGTTCTGTTTATTAACAAATCGTGTGCCAAAATACTCGGCGAATGTTTATAACAATCACTGTCAATTTTGGGCATATAAAAAAAGTGACAATTCTTTTCTTGCAATAATAGTTCCACAATATGCTATGGAGTGTGTGTGTGTGTGTGAGAGAGAGAGAGAGAGAATGTTCAGTGGCAAGTGGCCTGTTGTCGACTGGTGACAAAAGTCGGTTTTCTTCGCTTTTTTCTGTCTTTTTCCCAATTTCATTTGTTCACCAACACGTCTCCCAATTGTCAATCAAAGCCGCATTCTAAGTGGTTATTTACATTTTCGAAAAACTTGGTCAACTTTCTACATTCCTTTCAATGTTTATGATTTCTGATGACATTTCTTGGTTTGCAGACTTGTCAACAATATTTGAATGTGTGCACCTAGCTCCATATGTGCACAGCCAGCAATAATTCCGGCGTTGTCCAGAATACTATTCAATAATCCTACCTTAACCTTTATTGGAATTTTCCACTTTTCTGCTTATTCTAACCTTATGTAGAAATATCGTTTTTAACATTCTTTTTATGCACTCAATTTCAATTTGAGTGAGGAGATAGTGTTCAGACAGTCTTAGTGTTCATATTGTGTATGTAAGATGTGTATGTCAAGACATTTTAAACCACATGATATACAAGACATATGTAACAATTTTCACTTTACCTTTTGGTAGAATTACAACACAAAGACGACGTTTATAAAAACACGTGATGGGTTTATTTCTTCTCACGACCGGCCGTGATTTTCTGAGTCAAGAATTCAAAGCTTCACATTCTAAGTTTCAAAAGTGACCGTCTCGCTTCTAGACGTTCGAATGTCCATGTCTGGACTGTCGTCTGTCGTCCTCAGACTCTCTCTGACTCTCCCCGTTCTCTCTCTAAAGTTTTTCTCAAGTTTCTAACTATATCGAGAACTTCCCATTGTCCATGACGTTATACACATGTTAAAACATGTCTTCTTTCACGTGTTCTGGAAATGCGTGTCCAAAACTTTTTCCTTTGTTTACAAAAGGAATTTTAACCTATATTCCCAGTAACCTATTTTTCCAATATGTTAAAAACATGTTTATAAATTATCTTGTAGTTGCATTCTTTCAATTGAATTTTCATAACAAAATTGACAATGCACATTTTTTTCTTGAAACTATTTTATCTCTAAGCTAAACAATGGTTTGTTTTACATTCTATTTTCTAATTCTCTCTCGTAATCTATTTCTAAACCTAAATTACGAGGTTCGAATTTCGTCTAATCTATTTCATTTTAACTAAATCTCTCTATTTTTATACTTACATGAAAAGGGGACAGCCCTTATCATGTAACACAATTATTTTCACTCATAAAAGATAACATTTTCTTTTTTCCCCTATTGAACCCGAGAAATGTAAAAATTGTTTTATTTACTTTTTTGGAAAAAGGAAACAACAATTTAAATAAATATGACTTTGGGAAAGAAAATTGGAAGCTTTCATTTTCCATTTTTTCTTTTCTTTTAATTTCTGTTGTTTAAAAACATGGAACGATTTATTTTTATTTATTTATTTATTTGTTATTTATTTATCTATTTTTTATTTATTTATTTATTTATTTTTTTATTTATTTATTTATTTTTATCTATTTATTTATTTTTTATTTATTTATTTTTTTATTTATTTATTTTTTATTTATTTATTTATTTTTTATTTATTTACCTTTTATTTATTTATTTTTTATTTATTTATTTTTATTTACTTATTTTTTTTTCAAATAAATTTTATTAGAGATTTTCAGCATCATTACATTTTTTACAGCATTTCTTTAATAAGTTTATATTGCATTCTGTCAAGGCAAGCAAGATTTCTCCGTGGCTGCAGCACACAAACTTAAAATAGTAGATCCTTTAGTATGACAGAGGCGTGTCCAGAATGAATGTTTCTGTTTAGAGCACAACTGAAGCATGATACTTGACTTTTGCATTTTATACTTTATTGCAAGCCATTAAGATCATTTTATAAAAATCAACAGTTTTAAGCGATACCATCTCGGCTGTGGAAGCAGTATCCGAACTTAAGACGTATCTGACGTTTATACAGGAAGAGGGTTGCTTCAGGAACCAGGTACCTTATGGAGACGTGGAATTATTATGCAACAATCTTTATGCACATATAGCACAGAATCCCCAAGTTATGCTAACGATTTTCCAAACATCTTTTAGCTAAATCTTTCTTCTATAATATAAATCTCACCTGTCTAAATGTATGTATGTATCTTTGTATGTCTGCCTAAAACTTTCGACAGAGGCGACAGATTTTCACAATATCGGTATCGTTTTGAAGTTTGACACTACGGATGACAAATATTGAAAAATTGGCTAAAAACATTAATTCCTTCACCCTCAAATGGGCACTTTTCTATAAGGAGGGGTCGCTTTTTTTCGCCGATATTTTCGAAAGTCATACCCTCTTTTAGATTGGCTAGCCTTAATTTAAATCTTCGCCACTTCCGGTTTGGCGATGGACGCAATAGCAAAGATGTCACTTTTTCACATTCTTTTTTCTTCTTCACGGTAAGGGTTCGAGCTTGGCTGCCAACTACGATTTTTTTTTTGCTCAACATACACGTCCAAACACTCGGGAATCGCCGGGCACCCAGGCTTATAAATAATATAAAAAAAGTCAATATTCGTAGAATGCTGACCAGGTCCTCTACGTTGATTATTAAAGGATCTCCCGTTGCTGATAACACTCAGACATTTCTTCTGAGCCCCACGGTTTGTATATTTGTTATGTGTAATTTTTTCAATAGCTATAATAAAGCAATAGTGCACTGTGTCAAGATAAGCAAATACGAGAGATGTTCAATAATCCGCTTCTCATATAAGTAGAACTGTTAAAGATTGTCTTTGCGCGTCCTGTTTATTTATTACTCATTTGTTCGTTTACGTTACTTGTTACTTTGCTAATCGTTCTCTTTAACTTTTAAGATTCTTTTTGCTTTAGGGTACTTTTAAAGTCTGTGTGCGTTTTTACATATGTGTTCTTACTTATATATATGTGTGTGTGTGTGTGTGTGTGTGTGTGTGTGTGTGTGTTCTATTCTTACACCGTTTATTGCCTTGAAAGGTCTCGACATGTATGCACAAATATATAATGTGTACATACCTGCTTGCCTCGTCCAGCGGATGATATTTTCTTGAAATTTATAAATATATTTCGAAGATACACTTTATGAGGGACTGCCAAACGATTGTGAAGATTGGACCGCATGTTTCCGTGACGTCAGATTTGTGTGTACTATACGAACTATGGAAAAGCAGAAGCGACTTAATGAATTTTTTTTTTTAAACCTTTGTTTATCTTTTTCAAACTGCAATTAATAATTAATCTTTGTTATAATTTTGTTAGGTTTTAAGATTTACACAGTTTAATGACTAATACTATTATAAACATTTGTATATTAAATACGATTTTACTGAATGTTTATTTGGTTAACTAACGGCTTCCATATTTTTGTTCTTATTTATTTATTACTTTAATATTTCGTTTACTTTGTTTATTTACTGATGTTCATTTGGTTAACTAACGGCTTCCATATTTTTGTTCGGTAAATGATTAATAATATTGTTCCGAAATGGTTTTTGCGTCCTTCTTATTTATTTATTACTTTAATATTTCGTGTACTTTGTTTATTTACTGAATGTTCATTTGGTTAACTAACGGCTTCCATATTTTTGTTCTTATTTATTTATTACTTTAATATTTCGTTTACTTTGTTTATTTACTGATGTTCATTTGGTTAACTAACGGCTTCCATATTTTTGTTCGGTAAATGATTAATAATATTGTTCCGAAACGGTTTTTGCGTCCTTCTTATTTATTTATTACTTTAATATTTCGTTTACTTCGTTTATTTACTGAATGTTCATTTGGTTAACTAACGGCTTCCATATTTTTGTTCTTATTTATTTATTACTTTAATATTTCGTTTACTTTGTTTATTTACTGAATGTTCATTTGGTTAACTAACGGCTTCCATATTTTTGTTCTTATTTATTTATTACTTTAATATTTCGTTTACTTTGTTTATTTACTGATGTTCATTTGGTTAACTAACGTCTTCCATATTTTTGTTCTTATTTATTTATTACTTTAATATTTCGTTTACTTTGTTTATTTACTGAATGTTCATTTGGTTAACTAACGGCTTCCATATTTTTGTTCTTATTTATTTATTACTTTAATATTTCGTTTACTTTGTTTATTTACTGAATGTTCATTTGGTTAACTAACGGCTTCCATATTTTTGTTCTTATTTATTTATTACTTTAATATTTCGTTTACTTTGTTTATTTACTGATGTTCATTTGGTTAACTAACGGCTTCCATATTTTTTTTCTTATTTATTTATTACTTTAATATTTCGTTTACTTTGTTTATTTACTGATGTTCATTTGGTTAACTAACGGCTTCCATATTTTTGTTCTTATTTATTTATTACTTTAATATTTCGTTTACTTTGTTTATTTACTGATGTTCATTTGGTTAACTAACGGCTTCCATATTTTTGTTCTTATTTATTTATTACTTTAATATTTCGTTTACTTTGTTTATTTACTGATGTTCATTTGGTTAACTAACGTCTTCCATATTTTTGTTCTTATTTATTTATTACTTTAATATTTCGTTTACTTTGTTTATTTACTGATGTTCATTTGGTTAACTAACGTCTTCCATATTTTTGTTCTTATTTATTTATTACTTTAATATTTCGTTTACTTTGTTTATTTACTGATGTTCATTTGGTTAACTAACGTCTTCCATATTTTTGTTCTTATTTATTTATTACTTTAATATTTCGTTTACTTTGTTTATTTACTGAATGTTCATTTGGTTAACTAACGGCTTCCATATTTTTGTTCTTATTTATTTATTACTTTAATATTTCGTTTACTTTGTTTATTTACTGATGTTCATTTGGTTAACTAACGGCTTCCATATTTTTGTTCTTATTTATTTATTACTTTAATATTTCGTTTACTTTGTTTATTTACTGATGTTCATTTGGTTAACTAACGGCTTCCATATTTTTGTTCTTATTTATTTATTACTTTAATATTTCGTTTACTTTGTTTATTTACTGATGTTCATTTGGTTAACTAACGGCTTCCATATTTTTGTTCTTATTTATTTATTACTTTAATATTTCGTTTACTTTGTTTATTTACTGATGTTCATTTGGTTAACTAACGGCTTCCATATTTTTGTTCGGTAAATGATTAATAATATTGTTCCGAAATGGTTTTTGCGTCCTTCTTATTTATTTATTACTTTAATATTTCGTTTACTTTGTTTATTTACTGATGTTCATTTGGTTAACTAACGGCTTCCATATTTTTGTTCTTATTTATTTATTGCTTTAATATTTCGTTTACTTCTACTTAACGTTTCCTCTTTAATGTTTCTTTTACTTCTAAGGGTACTTTTAAGTGTCTGTGTGTTCTTACATATGTGTTCTTATCAAAGTGGGTGAGTGTATGCTCTTATTTCTTGCCTGGAAGGGTCTCGACGTGTATGCACAAATATATAATGCGTACATACCTGCTTGCCTTGTCCAGCGGATGATATCTTCTTGTCGCTGGCTCCATCTCATGGGGAGTGGTACTTACTGCTGCAGGTGCATCGATAACACGAGATGGATTTTAAGCTTCAATTTGTTTTATTAAAAAGGCAAGCCTATGTCTCGAACCATTGTCGGATGAGATACCCTAATTTCCGGTGCATGTCACCCCTAATTTCCGGTGCATTCTCTCTAGGTTGACAAAAGGTAACTTGAGTTTGACGCCTGTCAAATCTAACCTTCTGTGACCCCACTAAACTCGCTGATGGTTATCGAAAATATATCTACATAACTTGCTATTTCTACAATCTACCTAGATAGCATTTAAGCTAGGATTCCCAATACTACAGTACAACAAAACTTGACACAGCCATTGTTGCATATTGAAGGGGACAGCTCCCGGTTTATAGTTAGAAACGAAGTAATTAGGGTCGAAAATAATTATTATTAAAGGAGAATGCTGGAATCGAACTCAGTTATCAAAAGTCAAAATACATAGATATATTTAGATACGATTCCAGTAATGCAGTGGAATTATCCATTGTAGTTTGGAATAACTATAAAAACAAAGTTAGGTCAGAGAAATATTGGAACAATGAAATTAAGAAATGTCCTTTTTGTTGGTAGGACACATGTTGGAAGCATATGCATGTACATGTGCATCCCATGCAGCTTTGGTCGCCTTCTGATGTTTTTTTTTACACAGTGATCACCACTTATCAAGGCCCGGAAGACACTCAGGGATAAGGGTTATTGCAAGTACATTACGTTAGTGTGGAGATTTGATGAAGTGTTTACTTAAGGGGGCGGTTCATTAGGAATTTGTTTACGTTGGACTTGAAGACATCCAAGTTGTAGTCCGGTGAGAATCAGGCAGACGGAACAGAGTTCCACAGGCGTGCAGTTCTAAGAAAGAAGCTTTGTTCATGGAATCCGCGTTTTGATTTAGGCACAGATATAGAGTGGGGGAAATTATTGACAGTGGATTCAGCTAGACGGGTGTTTTTCATGAAAGATTGGCGAGGGGGACCAGAGATTGGAGTTCAGACGAGTCCCTGCCTTGGAAATACCGATAAAACAAGGATAGACTCGCAACGTCTATACTGTGGGAGAGAGGTTGCAGGGTAGAGAAAAGGGCATCCCCCACTAAGCCAAAGAAATATAGATTCATTATATACAGTTAAGTTAGAGTTCGAAAACACTTTAATCTAACACGGCATCGGTTTCTCATCATTCTCATCACCAGCTGGAAAATAAATGTCTTCATATTGTTATGTAAGCCTTTGTCTTCGTTTGTCATAAACCGCAAGGTAATGTATTTTTGTCTTCATCGTCTTGTATAATGAACTTTGTATGAAACCCCTTCCAAAGTGGTTACCGTATCCCTCTCATCAATAATGTATCTCTTCCGTGTTTAAAGAACTATTCATTAACGTGTTTAAGGGATATTGAATATTGAAGGGGACAGCTCCCGGGGTTTAGTTAGAAACAAAGTAGTTAGGGCCGAATATAATTATTATTAAAGGAGAATGCTGAAATCGAACTCAGTATCAAAAATTAAAAAGAATACATATATTTAGATACGATTCCAGGTATGCAGTGGAATTATCATTAGTTAGAAATAATTATAAAACAAAATTAAGTCGGAACAGGAATAATGGACAATCAAATTAATTAAGGTCCTTTGTGTTGGAAGCATATGAATGTACATGTGCATCCCATGCACGTTTGGCCGCATTCTGACGTCACAAAAAATATAAAATCAATATATATCGTTCAATTATACTAGAGAGACAGTTGGAGAGAGACAGCGAGCAAGTCAGAATTCAGTTCGAGTTGAGTTGAAGAGAAACTTAGCCTAAACCCCTTTTGAAAACAAAGGGGAGGAAAACGAGACAATGTAGAAATTTAGCCAGGCATCGGATTTTTATCATTCTTATCACCAGGTGGAAAATAAATATCTTCGTATTGTTATGTAAGCGTTTGGCTTCGTTTGTCATCAACCGCAAGGTAATGTGTTTTGTATAATGAACGTTATATGAAACCCCTTCCAAAATATTGACTGTATAATGGGGCCGCCGTCGTCATCGTCATCACCGTCATCGTCGTCGCTGTGTACACATTACATTACATTTCATCTCCCCTCTACACGTCTCTCTCTTCACTTCTATATCCCTTCTATTATAAATGCGAACTCCCCAAGTAATGGGTCCGTTGTGTCATCGTCATCGTCATCATCGTCCTCGTGTACACATTACATTTCATCCGTTCTATGACACTCCCATCCCCACCCCGCTATACAACCTTATTAATTTGTCTATACGTAGGAACCGCCCAGATTTATGGACTTTTCCATTAATGTAGTTTTTATATTTGTTGGGCGTCATTGTTCATTGTTTTGTTAGAGTATGTGGCAAGGCCAGACTTAGATTTATTTCACCTATAATCCTTTTTTTAATGATGCTTAATTGTCTACTATATAAAAAATAACATTGTTGTACACACGTGTTAGGTGTTGTGTTTTATACTGGTCTATTTAACTAACGAGTGTATATTTATACGTGGGTTTGTGATTGTCTAGTATTATGAGTGTACGTACCTGTCAATACATGTGAGCATTCCCATTACACTATCACACACAGAGACACACACAGTGTCAGATGTTGTGTTGTATACTGGTTTATATAACTAGTGAGTGTATATTTATACGTGGGGTTTTGATTGTCATGTAATATGAGTGTATGTACCTGTCAATACATGTGAGCACCCCCATTACACTATCACACACACAGACACACACAGCGTCAGATGTTGTGTTGTATACTGGTTTATATAACTAGTGAGTGTATATTTATACGTGGGGTTTTGATTGTCATGTAATATGAGTGTATATACCTGTCAATACATGGTCTTATGAAGAACTTAAGTCCTACCCAACTAATATTACTTAAGGGAACAACGAGGATACTAAAAAGAGCTAGCTCTCGGTTGGTTTCAATAAAAAGTTAATGTTGGTAGCTGGTTTGGCTGCTCCATACCAGCATTACAACCTTCAAAGGAAGAAAATTAAAAAAAAGTGTTAGATGTTATATTTTGTGTGATATACTGATTATTATAACTCGTGGGTGTATATTTATACATACGCCTGCAAGTGAATGCATGTGTTTATATACGTAATCGTCTAGCAGTATGTTGTATATTTATAACAATGCATGCTATATAGTGTCTATATAAAGTTAGTCTGTGGTTATATATACATTTAATATATTTTCATAACGGGACAATATATAGCAGTTTCCCCTGATGTGCATCCTTTCAAATACAAAAATTGAATCACTGTGAGACGTTTAACAGGATCCGCTTCACATCTGACTCAGTTCAAATATCTGTAAATTAAAAAGTACAATTAGTTCAATGCTGCTAGGACTAAACTTTGTTCCTAATAATTACAAGAAACATTCTCAACCACCAATAGCTATGGCTAAAGATAAATTATCTGAAAGTATTTCTTTCAAATTCATCGGCTTAATGTTCACAGGGAACACGAGGTCATTGCCGCCACTGCCGTGAGGAAGTTGGGCTCTCTCTACCATGCTAGAAAGTTACTTCCACCCGAAAGTATCCTGTACCTCTATAAGACCACCATTCGCCCATGTATGGAGTATTGTATTTGGACGTGTGCGTTTGCTACTAGTCTCTTATTCCTGGACAGGGTTCAAAAGACAGTCGCCAACCTAATAACTCCCGAACTGTGAGCTAGGCTTCAGCTTCTCTACCAGTGACGAAATGTTTCATCTGCCTGTTTTACAAGTATTTTAATGGTATATGCTCTGACGAACTACAAACCCTTGTATCCACTCGACGTAAATGCCCCTAACAAACCCGACAAGAAGCAAAATTCCACCCCTACACAATAGAGACCCCAGATGCCAGAACGCCTTCTACTCTAACAGTTTTTTTCCCCAAAACTGCTAGGTTTTGGAATTCCCTTCCTAGTTCCTGCTTCCCCGACTGTACTGCCATGCAGAAGTTCAAATGTAATGTAAACAGAAATCTTGCTACTCAACTCCCTACATAGTATCCCTGAAATTATGTCCCAGATAGAATCTCCCTACATTAAAGTGGCACCATGCCTTATTTCGGGTGAAATTGCAAAAAAAAAAAAAAAAAGGAAAAAAGCCACATAACCCACAGAGATATAAATCATTGGACATGCAAAATTGCAGCCTGATCAGACAATTGGAAGTGGATCAGGGTTATTACTTATTGAACGTTCTTGAACATAATTCTGAAGTTATATCAACGGTTCTTCAAATATCTTTTTCGTTATATCAGAATTACTGTTTATATTCGTAATTGTACTATTGAGTCATAATTATCGAATTCTACCAAATGACTATTAAACAATTATTATGTTATTATAAATGTACTAATTGACTGCAATCAGTGAGTCAGACGATTCTTCTTCGTTGTAATCATCTTAAGGCGAATCAAATCAAAGTTCATCTATGATTACAAGTCTTGTAGCAAGTGTCGGCCATTTTGAAACATTTGTGCCAATTTCAGTTCAGGTTAAATTGACTTAAATCAATCATTTTCCCACCAAAAGGTCAACTTTGCAAGATCAGACGTGGTGATCCCTTAAGAACAGCCGTCGTTGATCCATAATTGTTACAAGGTTTATTAAGAGTTGATTGTCACTAATTTTGATCCGCTATTGATCAAATGTTCATTTTAACATCTTGAAACATAAATTGCACTCGAGATTTTCTTACGGATTTTGATTTTATCGTTGTAGAATTAAAAATGCAATTTACTGGTATAAAGGGCGTCCAGTTGACAGGTTCATAAATGCAGTCTGAACACCAAATGTTGGCTATGAAATGAACCTCGATTAATAGTGACACTTTGATCTTTCTTATGAATCCCACAGATTTTATATTCGTTAAGTCTTATATATTCATATTTTTGTTTGTGTATGTAGTACTATCAAATTCATGGTTATTTGACTTGTGATTCGGATTTGCAGTAAATTTGATCCAGTCATGTAGCAACAGCAAGCCCAGGTTTTGGATTAAATTTTCCAATCAGCTCAGGATAATCTCGTTACATATAATAACTAAATCTCTAATAAGCTTGGATTACTAAACCCTACTAAATGATTATAAAAGCAAATGTTAAATTCAAAATCGTTAACTTTTATTGGAATTTTCCACTTTTCTGCTTAGTCTAACCCTATGTAGAAAATACCGTTTTTAACATTCTTTTTACGTGCTATAGTCCAATATCTTTACACTTGTATATTACAAATAATATTCTTTCAAAGGCAGTGGACATCTTCAACTATCTTCCTTCATAAAATCGAAGATAATTTATTTAAGAGAAAACAGTTCAATTTTGATTTTTGAAAATAAAAAGGAATTACGTTAAATTTGATCCATAGTCGTCAAACATCAATTTAAAAATATCTTTCTGTCTATGATGTCATATACTGACACGTCACTTTAACTTCGAGATTTTCTTATGTTGTAGAATAAAAAAAATGACACTGGTGTCTGTGCTCCAATTGAAGTCCGGTTGACTTGAATCAATCATTTTTCGCGCCAAAAGGTCAACTTTACAACCGTTGTTGATCCAAATTTTTTTCAAGGTTTATTAAAAATTGATCGTCGCTCATTTTGATCCGCCATTGATCAAATTTTCATGTTAACAACTTGAAACATGAACTGCACTCGAGATTTCCTTACGATTTTTGATCTCATTGTAGATTTAAAATGATACTTACTAGTGTAAATGGCGTTCACTTGACGGACAGACTCATAAGATGCTGAATGGACATCCCATATTGGTTATCAAAGGAACCTCTACTAATCGGTCCACTCAGATCTTCTGAATCCCACGGATTTTATATTCGTTAAATGTTATATATTCATGTTTTTGTGTCTATATGTAACAACATCAAACCCATGATTATTTTATCTGTGATTCGGATTTGCGTTAAATTTGATCCACAGTCGTAAGATACAGATTAAATAAAATTCTCGCGTAACTGCAAATTACCTGCCTATGACGTCATATACTAACACGCCACCAAAAGGTCAACTTTTCAAGGTCAGTTTGTGAAAGTTTTAGGCATACATACTGATGTAATGGAATAACCTAACATCCCTTCATAGATGAAATGGACTATAGATATATTGACCCTCTCACGTGACTGAGGCAGAAGAAAAAAAAAAGACAGGAAAAGAATAAGAAAAGAGGTCGAGTAACTCTTATGTCACATGTATTCCCTTGTAAATAAACCCCTTTGCCTTTCACCCATAGCCCCGTTTTTCTTGCTGTATTCTTATTTAAAGTAAGGATATAACACATACATGATGATGATGATTATGATTGCAACGTCTTGTCAGACGAGTGCCACTCCCTCAGACATTTAAAATTCATGAGCCCAAATGCCTGAGGGAGTATCTATACAAAGATGATGTTACAGAGTCTTAGCTTTGTACGACAGCTAAGTCTCTCTCTCTCGGTTCAAAATGTTGAGATCCAGCAACAAGCAAGAGCAAGATAGCCAGCAACAGATTAAACTGCAGACCAGCTTAATGCGGGTACTGGTCTTCCGCTTTATGTTTTTTTTTAATCAGAGATTTGCTTCTCCTAGAAAGGCTGCCTTCACCACGGCTTACGGGAGCCCTCTCTACCCCAATATACACACACACACACACACACACACACACACACACACACACACACACACACAAATATACACGGTGCTAGTTGGCCGTTGACCCAGAAAAAGAGTTCATTCGCCCTTTGGAAGGTCTTGTTTTTAATCCTTCAGGGAGACTAACCGCCCTCCTCACCAAACAAGTCTGGTGGGGGAACCAGTTTAGTCGCCGGTGACCCGACCATGAGGCAGGTAGTACTGGGCTACATGGTACCAGTAGCATATGAAATGACCTGACATACATACATACAAACATACATACATACATACAATTAAACAGACAGGTGAGATTTATATTATAGATAATCTCCCTTTATCACAAATGTCGGACATTTTGAAAGATTTGTGTCGATTTCAGTTCAGGTTAAACTTAATTTAATTATTTTCCCGACAAAAAGTCAACTTTCCAAGGTCAAACATAATTATTACAAGGTTTATTAAAAATTGATCGTCGCTTATTTTGATCCGCCATCAATCAAATCTTCATCTTAACATCTTCAAACATTAATTGCACTCGAGATTTTCTTATGATTTTTGATCTCCTCGTTGTAGAATCAAAAAAATGATACTGATATAAATGGTGGACAGTTGACGGACAGACTCATAAAATGCTGAATGGACACCTCATGTTGGTTATCAAAGGAACCCATACGAATCGTGCCATTCAGATCTTTATGAATTCCACGGATTTTATATTCGTTTAATGTCATGTTTGCTTTTTCGTGTATAAGATTTGGATTTAGTTTTCCAATCAGCTTAGGATAATATCCTTACATAGAATAACTAAATCTCTAAGAAGCTCGAATTACTAAACTCTACTAAATGATTGTAAAAACGATTATTAAATTCGAAATCGTACCTTAACTTTTATTGGAATATTCCTCTCTTTGTCTGAGTCTAACCGTATATAGTAAATACCGTTTTTAAACATTATTTACCCTTGTATATAACTAATATGCGTTTTTCTCAACGGCAGTAGACATCTTCAATTATTTTCACTTATAAAATTGTAAGATAACTTTATTTCCCCATTAAACCTAAGAAATTTTTAATTGTTTTATATAGAAAATTCTGGAGGGGGGAGTGTTTTTACACACCTAACTTCAGTATCTTTGCACTTGTATATAACCAATATTTTTTGATCTTTCAAAGGCAGTAGAAATTTTCAATTATTTCCAGTTATAAAAGGAAACTTTATTTTCTTTTTTCTTTGTTAATGTAAAACTTAGTTTGTTTAGTTATTTATTTAAAATAGAACATTTCAATTAATATGACTTTTGAAAAGATAAAGAACATCTTTCAAACGTTTCGTTAATATCTAAATTTTTGTCTCAACCTTGAAATAATCAAAGCAATCACAGTCACAGTTTAAACAATACGTTTACCCACACCTCTGACATTTATTTCGTTAACATTTTGGACATTATTCATATGTTACATTTTGCATTTTTTCAAATCACCTCAGGATAATCTCGCTGCATATAATAACTAAATATTGCTAATAAGATAGGATTACTAAACTCTACCAAATAATTGTAAAAGCAATTATTACATTCGTAATCATACCTTAACTTTTATTGGAAGTTTCCACTTTACATCTATACTAGCATTGTGTAAAAATACCGTTTTTACCATTCTTTTTATGCACCCTGATCTAATATCTTTACTCTTGTATATAATCAGTAATATGTCTTTTTTTTTTCAACGGCAGTAGATTTTCAATAATTTTCACTTATAAAATCGAATATAACTTTATTTTCCTATTGAACCTAAGAAATTTTAAAATTATTTTATATAGAAAAATCCGTTTTTTTTAAAACTTATTTTTAAGCACCTAACTTCAATATCTTTATACTTGTATATAACCAATATTTTTTGTTCTTTTTTTTTTACATAGGCTTCACCACATTATCAAGGCCCAGAGGCCACTCAAGGATAAGGGTTAAAGAGTGTACAGTAGAAATTGGACAATATAGTAATCATTAGTAATGAAAATTTGGTAAATTTGATAGCTTATATGGAACGGCTCATCAAGAACTTATTTACTTTAGACTTGAACACAACCATATTGTAGTCAGCCGGAAAGCAGGAAAACGGAAGAAAATTCCACAGGCGTGCAGTTCTAAGAAAGAAGCTTTGTTCATGGAATCTACGTTTAGGTTTAGGCACAGATAAAGAGTGGGGGGAATTATTGATAGTGTTTACAGCTAGACGAGTGTTTCTTGTGAAAGTTTGGCGAGGGGGGACCATAGATTGAAGCTTAGTCGAACACTTTCCATGAAAATAACGATACATCAGAGACAAACTCGCAACATCTCTTCTGTGAGATAGAGGTTGCAAGGAGGAGAAAAGGGACATCTCCTACGAGGCTACGAAGTCTATTTTGAACTCTTTCAAGGCAGGACAAGTCCTTTCTAGCAGCTCCTGCCCAGATGTGGCAACAGTATTCCATCCTTGGACGTACCTGGCTCTTATATAGATAGAGAATTGCATCATCAGTGAAATATTTACCGGATCGATAGAAAGATCCCACAATTTTTCCAGCGGCCTTGGCAACAGATTTGATGTACGTGTTCCATTTAAGATCAGGAGTAATGGTCAAGCCCAGAAGCTTGTCAAAACTTGAGGCCTCCTGAAGACGAGAGCCATTCATTTCAATTGATGCCAAATGTGGATTAGAATGTTGATGATGTAAAGAGAGAAGCTTGGTTTTAGATGCATTAAAAGTAACTAGCCACTCCTTTCCCCATTGTACTACGTGCTCAAGATCAGAGGAGAGAGAATTGGAGAGAACTTGGTCGTTTACTGTCTTAGATGTGCTACCATAAATGGTAGTGTCGTCAGCATAAATGTCTACAAATGATGTAAGGATGTGATTTGGAAGATCATTAATGTAGATCAGGAAAAGAGTTGGGCCCAGGATGGACCCCTGAGGGACACCGGCATTAATACTGTGAGCTTCTGACTTTTGCCCCTCAACTACTACTCTTATGAACCTATCAGAAAGAAATGATTTAATAATTGAGAAGACATTTCCAGCTATACCATAGCTAGCGATCTTATGAAGTAAACCTTTATGCCACACCCTATCAAAGGCCTTAGATATGTCAAGAGCAATTGCGCTAGAAAGGTTGCCATCGTCGAGAGATTTGCTAATCCTATGTTCTTTCAAAGACAGTAGACATCTTCAATTATTTTCACTCATAAAAGATAACATTATTTTCTTTGTTTCTTTTTTAATAACATTATTTTCTTTTTTTTAATGTAAAAATATTTTATTTCTTTGGAAAAAGAAAACAACAATTTAAATTACTTTACTTCTTTTTTTCTATTGTAATAATGGCAATTAATTTCAAATTATGAAACTATAAAATATATTATCCCTTTATCACAAATATCAGGCATTTTGAAGGATTGAACAGATTTCAGTTCAGATTAAACTTAATTTAATTATTTTGCCGCCAAAAGGTCAACTTTGCAAGGTCAGACATAATTATTACAAGGTTTATTAAAAATAGATCGTCGCTCATTTTGATCCGCCATCTTTACATCTTGAAACATTAATTGCACTCGAGATTTTCTTATGATTTTTGATCTCATCGTTGTAGAATCCAAAAGTGATACTTACTGATATAAATGGTGGACAGTTGACGGAGAGACTCATAAAATGCTGTATGGACACCTCATGTTGGTTATCAAAGAACCCATACTAATTGTGCCATTCAAAAAAGCGATCCCTCCCTGCAGAAAAGTGTCTATTTCAGAATTAGGGAATGCCTGTTTCTAGACAATTTTTCGATATTTGTCGTGTGAATATTCAAGCTTCAAAACGATACCAATCTCGTGAAAATCCGTCGCCACTGTCGAAAGTTTTAGGCAGACATGATGATGATTGCAACGTCTTGTCAGACGAGTGCCACTCCCTCAGACATTTAAAATCAATGAGCCCAAATGCCTGAGGGAGTATCTATACAAATATGATGTTACAGAGTCTTAGCTTTGTACGACAGCTAAGACTCTCTCTCGGTTCAAAATGTTGAGATCCAGCAACAAGCAAGAGCAAGATAGCCAGCAACAAATTAAACTGCAGACCAGCTTAATGCAGGTAATGGTCTTCCGCTTTATGGTTTTTTTAAATCAGAGATTTGCTTCTCCTAGAAAGGCTGCCTTCACCACGGCTTACATAAAAACATACAAACATACATACATACATACATACATACATACATACATACATACATACATACAATTAAACAGACAGGTGAGATTTATATTATAGATAATCTCCCTTTACCACAAATGTCGGACATTTTGAAAGATTTGTGTTGATTTCAGTTCAGATTAAACTTAATTTAATTATTTTGCTGCCAAAAGGTCAACTTTGCAAGGTCAAACATAATTATTACAAGGTTTATTAAAAATTGATCGTTGCTCATTTTGATCCGCCATTAATCAAATCTTCATCTTAACATCTTGAAACATTAATTGCACTCGAAATTTTCTTACGATGTTTGATCTCCTCGTTGTAGAATCAAAAAATGATACTGATATAAATGGTGGACAGTTGACGGACAGACTCATAAAATGCTGAATGGACACCTCATGTTGGTTATCAAAGGAACCCATACGAATCGTGCCATTCAGATCTTTATGAATTCCACGGATTTTATATTCGTTTAATGTCATGTTTGCTTTTTCATGTATAAGATTTGGATTTAGTTTTCCAATCAGCTTAGGATAATATCCTTACATAGAATAACTTAATCTCTAAGAAGCTCGAATTACTAAACTCTACTAAATGATTGTAAAAACGATTATTAAATTCGAAATCCAATTTTAAAAGGAAACTTTATTTTCTTTTTTCTATGTTAATATAAAACTATATATATATTTATTTATTTATATAAAATAAAACATTAGAACTAATATGACTTGAAAAGAAAAAAAAACATCTTTCAGATATTTCGTTAATATCTAAATTTTTGTCTCAACCTTGAAATAATCAAAGCAATCACAGTCACAGTTTAAACGATACGTTTACCCACACCTCTGACATCCATTTCGCTAACATTTTGGACATTATTCATATGTCGCATTTTGCATTTTTTCAAATCACCTCAGGATAATCTCGCTGCATATAATAACTAAATATCGCTAATAAGATAGGATTACTAAACTCTACCAAATAATTGTAAAAGCAATTATTACATTCGTAATCGTATCTTAACTTCAGTTGACGGGCAGACTCATAAGATGCTGACTGGACCATCTGAATCCCACGGATTTTTAATTTGTTAAGTGTCATCTATTTATGTCTTTTTGTGTGTGTGTGTAGTAGGGCTAGGACAACAGCATATTATTTTCCTTGTTTTGATTCTCAGGTATATATCCATTGATATCTTATATGTTTTTATGTAGAGTGATGTGGTTCTCAGTTGATTGTATCTGTGTCGGATATATACTCGAGAGCAAAAAACCAATGAAAAGATTATGCTGTAGTATAAGCCCTAGTATGTAACAACATCAAACCCATGGTTATTTGACCTGTGATTCATATTTGCGGATTTTATACTCCCTAAGTGTTATATATTCATGTTTTTCTTTTTTTTTTTTGCGCGCGCGCGTGTGTGTGTGTAGCAACAGTATTTGATCAGTGATTCGGATTTGCGTCAAATTTAATCCATAATCTTGTGTAACATCCGACATCTTGAAACATTAATTGCACTCGAGATTTTCTCCCGATTTTAAATCTCATCGTTGTGGAATCCAAAATGACACTTACTGGTGTCAGGGCTCTAAATGGCGTCCAGCTGACAGACAACTTCTGGTATTACTCCTCTGCATAATAAAGACCAATGTGTATTTATTTCTATATTTTTTATACGAAGCATGCAAATGAATCCATTTCAAGTGTTGGTGAAGGGGAAGAAAGACAACAAAATAGCAAGTCAGACACTTCCCTCCCTTCCCACTTTCTGTGATTAATTTGGAAACAATTTTTTAATCCAAAATAAAAAAAAAGTCCACAGCATTTTTCTTTCTTTAGGGTATAAGAAATGCTGATAATATATGAAATATTATATTACTGGCATAATTTTACGATTTTATAATAATACTAGCAGGCCGCCCGGAGTTGCCCGGGCGTAAGATACGCTTAAATATGATATTTTAATTCATGCATGTATTTATTACTATAGAAACAATTCTCTATTCTCTATCGATTATCATATTAAACCTAACCTAATATATCGTAGTGAAATCGATATATGTATGTTACTACTGTTTTCGGGTATACTTACAACGAATAACACCCCCATAAGCCAAGTACGTCCAAGGATGGAGTATTGCTGCCACATTTGGGCAGGAGCTGCTAAAAACAGCCTACCCTGCATTGACAGAGTACAAAATAGACTTCGTGGCTTAGTGGGAGATGCTCTTTTCTCTTCCCTGCAACCTCTCTCCCACAGAAGAGACATTGCGAGCCTATCTTTGTTTTATTGTTATTACCATGGCAGGTGCTCGTCTGAGCTTCAATCTCTGGTCCCCCCTCACCAATCTTTCACGATAAACACCCATCTAGCTGAAACCAATGTCAATAATTTTCCCCACCCTTTATCTGTGCCAAAATCAAAACGTAGATTCCATGAACAAAGGTTCTTTCTTAGAACTGCACGCCTGTGGAACTCTCTACCACTTGCCTGTTTCCCTCCTGACTTCAACATGGATGTCTTCATGTCCAACGTAAACAAATTCCTGATGAACCGCCCCCCCCCAAGTAATGACATTTTATCAAATCTCCAATACTAATGAATACTGCAACACTATCCCATTGATTACTGTACACAAAATAACCCTTATCCCAGAGTGGCTTCTGGGCCTTGATAAGTGGTGATTATATAATGTTAAACCGAATTAAAAAATAAATTATAGAAACCTCCACGTTGTTTAATAGTGCTTGAAATTGCGATAAGCGCAGATTCAAGAAGTCTCCGGCGTGGTTTATTAGAAATAAATTTAACTACTTTTGCTTGTTTAAAGTCAAAGGTGTGGTTATGTTGCAATGAATGAGAGAATAATGCACAGAGAATTGCTATTTTTTTTTATATCTCTTTTATAAAAGGCTCAATGAACATAAAAGAGATATAAAAAATAGCAATTCTATAACATAGCGCCATTAATAAGTAAACTTTTATTAAAAGAACATTATTTAACTGTAGACACAAGTTAACTTTCTCACACCATTCAAACACCCCCTGTAATAATTAACATATAATCTCAATCAATAAATTACATAAAAAAAACGCTTATTTTATTTCTGTTACAAACTTATATTTGAATTTCAACAGATATATCTTTTTCCCAATAAGAATATTAACTTGCGTTCATAGTTTTAAAATTACATTAACGACCATATGACGTCACTAAAATTTCTTCTCTTTAACAGCGCCAGCCCTCCCCCTCCTTTTTGAATTTCCAACGTTTTTTTTTTTTCGTTTCTCTGAAATAGAACTGCGTCACACTGTGCACGTGAAACATTTTCAAATATTTTGTACTGGTATTTTTTGTTTCTAAATCTCATTTATCCAGAAATAAAGACGAAACGTTGATGAACACATAATACGGTTTGTTCCTTTCTATTTTCTCTACATATAAATATATAAGAGCAAGGGACATGACGTTGTCCGGGATTGAATATCTCATATTTTGTTGTTATCGAAATCGGGGAAATCGCCAATTTTTCAATCAAATCAATTAATTGCCTGCTCTAGTTGGGGACTCATTGTGGTGCACCAAGAGCAAGCTTAACATGCAACCCCGGATTGTCTTAGTTCACAATACATTACACTGTAGAGAACCTACCGTTGATTAAATAAAATTATTTCTTTATATATAAAGTTTATTATGCAAAAGCAAAGTCTAATGTGTCAATTGTGCTATAAACAGAAACATACATTTCGAAAGCGCCTCTGTCATATCAAAGAACCTTCTGTTGATTTTATATGCCTGACATTTATGCTTGTGCGATAATAATAGCCTAGATTTAGGTTTAAAATGAAAAAAGTCGAGTATCATGGTGCAAAACAGAAATATTCATTTTGAACGCGCCCATGTCATATGAAAGAACCTGCTGTTGATTTTATGTCGGGCCTTTTAGCTTGTGTGGTAATAAAACTTCTCAAATACGCTTGTGATGTTTAGCTACATAAGATGTTAACTTTGGTCAAAATCACATGTCAGATTATTTTGATTATCGACACTTATCGAATACATTCCGATAGAAAATCTATCTAAGAACACTTCCAGACATATAAAGTACCTTCGTTTAAAATTGTATAAAAATTGACCCAGCCGTTTCGGAGTCCGTAAGGAATGAACTCACACAAACACACACACAGACAAAGCCAAAGCCCCTTTTATATACACTGCGTGTCAAATTATTAACGAGATTACCAGTACCAGTTTCAGAAACTTACCGGTAGTTTCGGATCACAAGCTTCGGAAACGTTCGCAATGCTGAGCTGCGCGTACTGTGAAATTTTCGTATTGTTCTGCGCAACGTAAATAACTTGACATCGTAATTGCCGAATCAACAGCATTTGAGGTGTGTCAAATTATTAACAAGGCAGTTTGTTTCATAAATAAAATGGATCGTAAAGGTTGCCGAATCAACAGCATTCGAGGTGTGTCAAATTATTAACAAGGCAATTTGTTTCATAAATAAAATGGGTCTTAAAGGTGCTTCGAGTAGTTCTGAAAAGAGTACGATTACAGAACAGCAAAGTAAAACTACCCTCGAAATATCAAAAATGATAGGAAGGTACCATCAAACTGTGAAGAACTTTGTCAAGGACCCTACAAAGGTACGTAAGAGAGCTGATAAAGGTAAATCTAGAGTTGTTTCTACTCCAAATAAATCATGACGTTGTTAAGAACCGTGGGCAGACAAGCCGAGAAGTCTTTGACCAAGCCGGATTGAAGAATGTCTCAAAAAGTACTCGATGTCGTCTTCTGAAAGAAGTGGCTAAGTCTGTTAAGCCTATGAAAAAGCCTCCATTAAAGCAACATCTTCATCAGCGCTTAAGGCGCCAACAAGGTAGTGGTGGGATAATGATTTGGGCTGGGATTATTGGAGGTACTTTAGTTGGCACATGGAAAGTCCCAGAAGGCGGAAAATGGCGTCAAATGCTTATAGAGCTTTTCATGAAGGAGCACTTTGAACCATGGCTGAAGAACAAAGGTTGACGTTCAGAAGAATTATTTTAATGCAGGATAATGCTTCTTTTGCATGCAGCAAACAAAAGCAAAGAGTATTTGCAACAACTGGGGTTCTCTGGCCTACGGAAGATGGAGTGGCCTGCGAATACGCCAGATTTGAACCCAATTGAGAACCTTTGGAGTATCATGAAGCGACGCTTCTATTAAAGTGAACGCTAATTCAAGAGCAAAGATGAGTTATGGGATGCTCTCCAAGAGGTATCGCGAGGAATAACTGTTGACGAAATCAAAAATTTGACAAATTCTCTGGACCAACGTCTTTTACAAGTCATTCATAAAAAAGGGTCGCATATCCCCTACTAATTATGTCAACGTAGAAATTGCGATGTAGTTATTGTGTTTTAAGCATTTTTCCTAGTTCATTTAATGTTTGAAAATTATTTCAATAAACAAGTTATGGGTATATTATGTTTTTTTCTCAACCTCGTTAATAACTTGACAAACTGAAATCAACAGATATTCTTATCTTCTGCCATAGTTTCGCTAATACGGCTTTAAATACTTTTATTTTCTGACTGGAGTAGCTGAATAGTATTGTAAGCAATTTCTCAAAGTTTCATGGATTTTTATTCACTCGTTCCTTGAATATTAAGAAAATGTAAACTCGTTAATAATTAGATACGCAGTATAGTGGATAATTATAATTAAAAAAAACAAACAATATATATGCTCCCCCCCACACATGGAGGTTCCAAATTAGTTAATTTAGGTAAAAATGCACTTTCATAAATAGTTGAATTCATTCAAAACGTATCGCAAAAACAAAAACAAATAACATCTCTCTCTCTCTCTCTCTCTCTCTCTCTATATATATATATATATATATATATATATATATATATATATATATAGCCAGTAGAGTTTAGTTTCCTAGAAGTACATCCAATGAAACAACATGTGTCTACCAAAATAGTGTTCAATGAGTGAACAGAGCAGGTATATTAATTTTATTTATACAAACATTAATGGCTACATATGTGCATACATGTTTCTGTAATCACCCGCGTTGGGGGATTACGTCTTCAGGCCAAGAATTTCGACGGTAATTCTTGGCCTGAAGACGTAATCCCCCAACGCGGGTGATTACAGAAACATGTATGCTCATATGTAGCCATTAATGTTTGTATAAATAAAATTAATATATATATATATATATATATGGCTTCTGTAGCCGGGTTCAAATCTATCGCCTGGTGTTAATCGTGACACCCTGCAGTGATAATTCTCGAAAGGATGAAGCACTAGTGTCTGTAGGTATTTAATAATATATATATATATATATATATATATATATATATATATATATATATATATATATATATATACTTCAGAATAGTTTTTATCTAACAATCAGTTGTTAGACTTTGAATTATTTTCGCTGGACCCACAAACAAATTTATACAAGCACTTGCCCGATTCGGATATCTACACAGCTATGCGGATTACCCAATATATAACTTGGACATTATTGCCAAACAGATGTAGAGAACGTATAACATGGATTTTACCAAGCAAGCTGGATCTAAAAAAAACATTCATATCCTTTTTCTACAAATCCTCTTGCTACAGAACTTCTGATAAATGTATTATTTTCACTTTGACTTTCCATGTCGTACTGATTTTAGCAAATAGGGTGCACACCTTTATAACTATTTGCTAATATTTTCTCTCCTCTGATGAGATGGTAGACATCGAAACTCTATAGGTTAAGGAGATTAATTTTCTAAAGCATTCTTTGTCTTGCTTAGAATAAAAATTCTTTGATATGAAACTCAACCACTTCATTTCATCTAAATGAGAGTTTTTTTGAAATTCATTGAATTACAATTTAATACACACACACACACATATATATATATATATATTTGTGGCAATATTTTTATTCCATTATATTTCCTTTTTATATATACCAATCCTTATTTAAGAAGCTCAATGTAATTACAGAGCATATAATGAATGAATGACAAAAGTGTATATTGCACATTTCATGATGTTGACCATCTTACAATTTATTCCTATAATTCAGTTAACATTTACAATTCTTGACAATATCTGTTTTGTAGCACAAAATCATTCACTTAATAATCATCTCAATCAACGAATCTATTTTGCCCTTAACTCATCAGAAGAAATAGCAACTATCAATCCACCAAAAGGAAGTAAAATGCGTTTGGGCATGATTAAAAATTCCGAAAATTGGAAGAGAAGTTACAATTATCTTATTATAATGAGGTAATTATAGCTTCTCACCATGTCTGATGTTGTGTCAAGTTTTTGGCATCATTAATTCTCATGAGAGAATTAATTATCTGGGTAGGTATCTTTCGTGCTGCTGGAATTGAACGGTTGTACGAAATAAATGAATAATGCATTTTCGTTTTTTATAGAAATGATTGCAATTTAAAAAAGTATTTTAACTCAGAATCAGTTTTCGATAAAGTCGAGAATCCAACTTTTTTGCGACCGTCCGCAATGATCTCTGATTTCAACTGATTGTTCCTTTCTCTCGTGATGACAAAACCAGGGGGAAAGAGATAGATATGTATTAAAAATAAACACACTGAAATATTGTCATTGTTCAAGTCAAGTAAGTTTGACCTTTTGCACCTGTCAAACACCGATTGCTTTGACATGGCTGGGATTTTATATACATGTGAGATAAAATCAAATTGGATTGAATATCCGCTCTGGAGGCGCCATGTTTATAATGGAACAAGTTAAATTATATTCGTTTCAATTCGAGTACAAGGATCTACTGGTATAAGACCCAAATTGTGGGGAACTAGGGCTCCCCAAAAGGGCTCTTTATCATTGTGCCTTCCAGAGATAGGTGAGTTTGGCATCTTGGGTCTGTAGACTGAAAATTGACAGAGTAATTTAGTAGGTAAATGTAGACACACAGATAATTTTATTTTTATTTATATATAGATAAAAAATACCTAGATTGAGTAGGTTAGAAGTCAATCCTTGAATGTCACTCCTTACATGGCAGCACGTAAAACACAATGATGATGATGATGATAGCAATGATGATGGCAATGATGGTGGTGGTGGTGGTGGTGATGATGATGGAATTAATGTTGATGATGATAGACTACATAAATTTTACCATAATAAATAATATAAAAAAAATAATAAAAATATAATAGAAAATTGGAGTCTGTGTAACCAACACGTGATCTGATTCGACCAATGACGACCTCGTATTTCAGAGCATCTCTCATTCTCTACCACTGAAAGGCCAGCGATAGTTCGAATGATTTTGCAGGATTCGTAAACTCTTCTGCGAAAATGGCTGTTCAAATATTTATCAGAATTCGTTTTCGTTCCAGCTGAGTCCAGACAGGTCGATCTAATTATTCATCGCGTTCATATAATTATGACACTCTTAATTTAGTGTCAGACGGAGATGACGTCATGCTGATAGGGCAAAATGAATCGTTTGTTTTGATTGGCCAGAAATTAATCATTCATCATAAACTTGTGGCATGGTCCTGGCCTTGGGTAAAGGCCATCTTCGGAATGAAGAAAGCATCTTTGGGTTTGCCAAAAACCCCACCGTTGACATTTATTATGAATTGGGGTATAAATGTTATGTTTTTATTTTGTTTAATTTTACTGCTAGTGTAGTTCTCAGAAATCAAGAGGTCCCTTTACTGGGGCTAACATTTGATCTCTAAATGAGTGCTGCCCTTTTCTCTTCTCTCCAACCTCTTTCCCACAGAAGAGACGCTTGTGAGCCTGTCTCTACTCTATCGTTATTTTTAAGGCAAATACTAGTCTGAGCTCAAATCTATGGTTTCCTCTTGTCAAATTTTCACAAAAAACACTCGACTAGCTACAACCACTATCAATAATTTTCCCTATTCTCTATCTGTGCCTAAATCTAAATGCAGATTCAATGAACAAAGTTTCTTTCCTAGAACTGTCCGCCCGTGGAACATTCTTCCATTGGTCTGCTTCCCAGCCAATTACAATATAGTCGTTGCAAGTCCAATGTAAACAAGTTCTTGTTGAGCCGTCTCTTTAAATAATCCAAATTGCACCCAATCTACACTATTAACGATTATTACACTAACACCTTACATTCATAAACCTTTATCCTCGAGTGGCCCTCAGGCATTGATAATTGCCGACTCCTTTGTAAAACAAAAACAAAAATGAGGTACACAGGTACTTGAACATTCCATTAAAGTTTTCCTTTGCCTCAACAAACACTGAATTAGTAAAGCGGTTGATAACATCATTTTCCTCTCTTCAATTGGCCATTTAAATAGAGGATAAAAATTACTACCGGAACAGTAGCAGAAACTCACCAAGAAGCAAGCGAACAATGGAATACGCTATATATTATTTTAATTGGAATTCATTATTGAGATGAGTATTATTTATTAATTGCGGACTATTATCCTCATCTTTTCTTAATTGTACTACGATGTTTCGGCCAACTATTCCTCTAGCCTTCGTCAGGTGGTAACCGCAACGGATAGGAACTCTGAATCCCCTGACTGCATTCACTACAATTACATTAACAATTTTTTCTATTATTAGAATTGTATTTTTTTCTATTATTTAATTGGAATTCATTATTGAGATGAGTATTATTTATTAATTGCGGACTATTTTCCTCATCTTTTCGGCCAACTATTTCTCTGGCCTTCGTCAGGTGGTAACCGCGATGAGATAGGAGCTCTGAATCTCCTGACTGCATCCACTGTAATTACTGCCTTCCGTAGTTGTTGTCATCTCATCATGTTTTGGCAAAGTAAGCCTCTGGCCGGCTTTGGGTAGGATTGAAACCGCTATCTTCAGACAACAACTACGACAACAGTAAAGGAAAAATATTTAACTCTAAAATCTGCGGTACATTGCTGCTGGAGTTGCCACAACCTCTTTCTAGCACAGAAATGAATAATAGGGTATATCATAATGCTTGTTGATGAGATTGTAGGCCCAAATCAGATCAGCATATAATCATCAAAGGAGATAATCTTAGAGCAGATTTGATAGACCCTGAACCATTCGAGTAGCTAGTTTTTGAACACTCTCCAGAAGCGTGTTTGAATATATGGTTAAGTATTACATTTACTCATTTAGAACTGCTTTAAAGCTTCCCCGTTCACTAATTTTGCGACCAAATTTCAAACAATTTGAACAGTTCGAAGGTCATCTTCTCAGCTATATTTTGAATTAAAAATGTTCAATTTTTATTCAGTAAAACAAAAGTTATAATAAAAATAATGATGTCAAAAATTCTCAGAATCTGTAAGGAACGGAGAGACGTTTTTTTTATTGGCTGTTGGTTACCATAGCAACCAAATCTGTTACGCTACCTCAAATTGGATGGGAACGGTGGAGATGATGACGTAACAGGATATAAAAAACAGTCGCTAATAATTCACCGCTGTCCGGAACTGTTGCTCAACTGGACTGTCGCTAATAATTAGAGAAAATTTTATTTTCAATGCAAAGCCTGGAAAAATCATGGATTACATAGAAAAATGCGAGCATGAAAAGTGATATAGTTTAGATTTAAACATGGAAATATAAAAGGACTAGTTGTTAAATCTGGAAAAGAAAAGGACAAGATATTCTAGTAAAAAATATATAATAAATTTATAATTTAAAATATTATGATATGCTTATATAATGTTAAACTGAATTTAAAAACAATCTTAATGCTGCAATATTTTAAGTTATAAATTTATTATATTTTTTTTACTAGAATATCTTATCTTTTTCTTTTCCAGTTTAAACAACTAGTCCTTTTATTTTTAAATGTTTAAATCTTAACCATTTTACTTTACATGATCGCATTTTTCTATGCAATCTATATATCTATAAAAGTAAAAGCGTCTGTCTGTCTGTGTACATTTCCCTACGCAATAACTCTGTCAATTTTTAGTCTGCAGACTTCACATTTGATATACAGAGTACTGAGCTTTGGAAAAATCTTTGTAATCCGTTTTCGGCCAGAAATTTTGCTGCTAAGGGGTCAAAGTGTAACGATTTGACCTTTGAGAACTCTGCCAAACTCCTCCGACAATTTGGGGTCTAAACACTTGAAATTTTAGATATAGGTTTCTTGGATATGGATCTAATATAATAACTTTATTTGAACTCAAAACAATAAATGTTAAGGGATCATAATAGGGGTCAAATTAAAAAAAAAATTCATCGCTTCTTTTTTTTTTTTTTTGCTCAACATACACCGCCAAAAACCCGGGCAACGCCGGGCTGAAATGCTGGTTTCACATATGTTACAATATTCACAGCCAATTTTTAACAGGCCAAAAAATAAAAAAGAGGTTGTAGGGGTCAGAGTTAGTTCCTTTTGCAAAGAAAAGTTATTAGAGGTATTGTTTTTTTTAAATTTTTATGTAGGACTTGTCTATCTTATATACCAACTCTATTGCTTTTGACTTTAGTTAAATTATTTAACATATGTTGTACAATACGTAAAATATATTTAATGTATTTAAATTACCTGTCCGAGGGGAGGTAAAATTATTTTAAATATGTGTCGTACATTACCCGTCCTCGCAAAGGTAAAATTATTTCATATACATGCTGTAAATTACCTATCCTAGGCAAGGTACAATTATTTGATGCGTAGGGTAGATAAAATATTCTTTTGCTCGAAATAGCAAATGATAATTAAAAATTACTCTATCCTAAGAATAACAAATATGTTACAAATCAACTTCAATTTTCTCATTGTTTATACGGTCCCGAGCAACGCCGGATAACCCTGCTAGCATTAGTATAAAGGGGTATCCCAGGCTGCTTATATACCAACTCTATTGCTCCTGCCTTTAGTTAAATTAGTTTTAGGGGAAGAGGTAACATCGTTGAATTCAATAACTATGTATCCGACGATTAATCTTTATAAGAGATACTTTGTTCAAACGAATAGAGGATCACAGAAGTAAAACGATCGTGAATATTAAGAGTTCTTGGATGGCAAGGGAGAGTCTTTAGTTGCAGAAGAATTCCGATGTCGAAAATTCAAACGTTCAAACGATTAGTCTTGATAAGCAGTACTTCGTTCAAACTCCTCGGCTTAACCTTCACAGGGAACATGAGCTGGAACAGATAAGATACATCGAGGGCATTGTCGGCCGCGACTGCTGCGAAGAAGGTGGGCTCTCTCTACCGTGCTAGAAAATTACGTCTGCCTAAAAGTATCCTGTACCTCTAAAAGGCCTCCATTCGCCCATGTATGGAATATTGTTGTCACATATGGGTTGATGCCTCTGTTACTAGTCTCTCGCTCCTAGACAAGATTCAAAAGAAAGTTGCAAACCTGATAGGTCCTTAACTATCACTTAAGCTTCAACCACTGTCCCATAGATAAACTGTTGCATCCCTCTGCCTGTTTTACAAGTATTTTGATGGTAGATATACCCCCCTCGACGTAAATACCCCTGACAAACACGACAAGCAGCAAAGTCCAACCCCTTCACAGTAAAGATCCCTAGCTGTAAAAAAAAACCCTTTTCTCTAATAGTTTCTTCCCCAGAAGTGCTAGATTTTTTACTTCCTTTTCTCAACTGTACTGACATGCAGAAGTTCAAGTGTAATGTGAACAGGCATCTTGCTACTCAACTCCCTACACAGTATCCCTGCAACTTTTGTCATCAAAGTGGCACTATGCCTTGTTTGGGATGAAAATGTAATGATAAGTGAAATAAAATTATAAAATATAAATATAATAACGTAACAATTCGTCGTTTCTGTTAATTTTTATGAATAATCAAAAGGAAATTTTTTATTGGTTAAAATTAAAATCTATCTTTTGTTTTTGTATTAAATAAGCACACGTTTTTTTTTGGGGGGGGGGTACTTCTGCAAAACAGCTACATGAGGTGACGGAGATGTTCTTAAACGCCCTCTATCAGCCGTTGTGTGAACCTCAAATATAAGCAAGTGTTTCCGAGAACGCAATAATATATAATAACAAAATAAATAACAAAAAATATATGAAAATCAAAACCTAATTTGTCCCTGTGCCTTGCCTGGCTCCTGGGCTAAATTGTGAAAAAAAAAAAAAAAAAAAAAAATTAGGCACTTCTGCATGAGATAACTGAGACGAGTTATCGACCCCCTGTTCTTTGAATGAGCAATGCCCTCTACCGGCCGTTCTGTGAACCTCAAATATAAACAAGTGTCTCCGAGAACGCAAAAATAAATAATAACGAAATAAATAACACAAAAAATATAGGAAAAGCGAAACATTTATTGCATGAAAAATATAATTTAAATGTTTTAATATTATTTCTTTTAAATGAGTGATTTATAAGTGAAAATAAAAATGAATATGTTTAACACATGAAACATTTATAGATTGTTTTTTTTTTAGAATTATTTGTTTTGTTTTTGCAGAATAAAAATCTATCAAAATGTAATTCTAGTTTTTCAATGTCGCAAAATAGATTTAAAGAGGTTTAAGAATATTTGTTTTTACAGAAAAATTGTATAACCATATATCAAAATGTAATTTTTGTTTGTCAATGTGGCAAAGTATTATTTTAATAAAGGAGTTTTTATTTATTTATATATAGAAATTTAAAAAAAAAAAAAAAAATTGTTTTTTAAGAGTGATTTTCATTGAAACCTTTTTTGGTAAAATCCATTGAATGCGTACGGTGGTTATATGAGAAAATATATAATAAAATATCTGTAAAGTCTATTTTTTATGTCTGTAAAATTTTGTTGAAGGTTCAACTAAAGTTTATAATTTAAATGCAAAAAAAAAAAAAAAAAAAAAAAATACCGTCTTTTTTTTTTTTTTAAAATAAAACTAAATTTAATTTTAAAATTTCGATGTTTGAAAAACAGTCCATAATATATATGTCAGGTAATATCCATTGAGAGCGTATGGTGGTTATATGAGAAAATAAAGCTGTGTACGCATTATAAATGTTTCTTTTCTGTGTCTTATGTTATACATTAGTACATTAGGGGTCATTTGTAGTTAAAAGTTTATTTACTGCACCCATCTGAACTAAAGAAAATCATGATTTAAATGTGTATGTCTCGTCTAAATAACTAACGATGAATATCTAATATGGCCGACCAGGCGGGTGATCAAAAAGTCAGATCGAGCGTACCGGAAAACGAAACGAAATTGACAACTTCTAAACAAAAATGAGTACCTTTAATTTTCTTGAATAATAATAAAAAAAACTTACTCGACGAGAACACGACTGTTTTTGCTTTGATAATTATTTTTTATTCAAACATAACAAATATAAATTTCGATTTGGCTTGGACTTTGCGGTTTTCGGATTATTTTATATTTTTATTATTGTTTTTTAGCCGGATTTTACTAACAAACAAAACAAAAACAATTTTGTGCTTATGCACTTATGTTACCGTTATTTTTTTATGGTTTAAGTGCCTTCTCAAATGTTTAAAGTGTTTCTAATGTTTTTACCTGTAACTATAATCTCTGGTAAAAAAAAAAATCCTCTGCACCCCTACAAAAAAAAAACCAAAAAAAAAAAAGCCCGGCCAAAACATATCCACCAAGAAAATAAAACATAAAATAATCCGAAAAGCGCAAAGTTCAAGCAAAAAAAATTAAAAAAAAACAAAAAAAAACAAAAAAAACAAATAGGCCAGTTGTCAGTTTGATCTCATTTCGATTTCCGGTACGCTCGATCTGACTTTTTGATCACCCGTCTGGTCGGCCATATTAGATATTCATCGTTAGTTATTTAGACGAGGCATATATGGTTTTCTCTAGTTCAGATGGGTGCAGTAAATAAACTTTTAACTCGAAATGACCCCTAATGTACTAATGTATAACATTAGACACAGAAAAGAAACATTTATAATGCGTCCACAGCTTTATTTTCTCATATAACCACTTTCAATGGATTTTACCCCTTTTTGGAATATAGTGTTTTTGCACAGTAACAAACAAAGTAACAACAAACATAATTGCAAAAAACCCTTGTTCAAAATTATTGGCACGGCTTTGTTTTTCTTTTAGTATCAGTATAATATCAATCAATTTCCGGTTTACGTGCTTTCTGAACTTTTTTATAGCCATATTATGCTTGTTTAACGCTAATTCAGTGAATAATTTTTTTCAGATAATTTTTAGATAGCGATTTATTTAAACTATTATAAGTGACTAAATTATAATTTTCAATCGCCATGGTTAAAACTAAGGAACACAGCGAAGACGTCAGGAAGCTTGTTGTAGCATGCCATACCAATGGGGAGGGCTATGATAAGATTTCAAAGAAGCTAAACCTTCCCAAATCCACTGTTAGAGCCATAATAAACAAGTTCAAATCGCAAGGCCACGTTATGAGTTTAGAGGGTAGAGGGAGAAAAAGGATTCTTTCCCCAAGAGATGAACGGAAAATTGTTCGACAAGTAAAACAAAACCCAAGGATCTCTGTTGGGGAGATTGTTGATGAACAGAGCACCTCTGGAGTGAATGTATCTCGACATACAGTTGGTAGAGTTTTGAAGAGAGCAGGACTTAAATGTCATCTGAGGCTGTTTCAAAAAAATTCTACTTGTTCCTTGTACAGCTTCACAAGAATTGGAATACACCCTACTAAAGCCTGATTGTCACAGTCGGTGAATTTAAAACTTATTTAAAATAATTCCCCCAATACGTTTAGCGGTTTTATATTGTGCCGTAGACAATGTATTAATAAACGAAATTTTTCGTCACTCTCTTCGGGGGATTTTTAACTGTCTTGTATTTTCGACACACACATTATTGCGATGCCATATTTTATTTATATTCCAGAGCAATGGTTCTCAACCTTTCTTTTTAATCATGACTTTCTTTTCTTCTTAATGTATTTTGGTGAACCCTTATAGCTTATTTCATTTTTCAGTAATGTAAAGAAAATCAAAGAACATATATCAACAGTTTATCTTGAAGGAATACTGAACCGATATTAATGCTACATGTACCATGGGGGTCCACGTGGATCCCGGTTAAGAACCATTATTCTAGAGTCACTTAGTTTGATTTTTTTTTTGTAGATCTTTTTGACTCCAGATTAATGACGGAAGAATATTTGGCACCGCTTTTGACACGGGCAATAGAGAGGCTGTCTTTGTCGATTTGTGATTTTGCCAGCAAGCTGCGAGGAAAAACTGCATATATTCATGAATGCCGTACCAAGAAGATCCGGTACATAATTACGAGCAGAATTCCGAGAAATCCGCAGAGAGTTTGCTATTTCTTTGGCTCAACGGGGGAAAATAGACCTATTATTAGATGAAGTGTTGGGAGAGTGGAAAATGGATATTTGACAGCCGCATAATTACCGCTTCCCTTATTTGGCCCTTTGAATTCTCTTCAGCCTCTCTTTAGATCTGATGTAAACAAAGGCTAAAGAGAATCCAATGGTCCGCTTATATTGGATTTGAAACCGACGGTACCGGTGTTTTTCTCTAACATTTCTGTAAAATGTTAATATATATATATATATATATATATATATATATATATATATATATACTTGTTTATTGTTATATAAACATGCTCACATCCCGCTGCTACAAATAGCCACTTGTTTCAATCAAACAACAGATATCATCAGGCAGCGACTTGACTATTCAAAAGTTCAATGAATAATAAGGTTATTCATTGAACTTTTGAATAGTCAAGTCGCTGCCTGATGATATCTGTTGTTTGATTGAAATAAGTGGCTATTTGTAGCAGCGGGATGTGAGCATGTTTATATAACAATAAACAAGTATTATCAGCTCTTTTTATTGAGCACTATCTAACAACCTCGTTGAATTCATTAGTCCATTACTTTTGAATATAAAAAAAAAACGAGTATATATATATATATATATATATATATATATATATATATATATATATATATATATATATATATATATATATTACTTCGGTATAAAATAATCCAAAAATCAGCTGGTATGGAAACTTGTGATTATAAGATTTTTAAAATATTACTGGCAGTAATATTCTATAAGTTATTATTCCATCTAAATAAGAATTGCTCGATATACAAGATAGAGAAAATCAATCAAATTTTAGTCATTCATTTATTGACTGACTAATAGCGTAATGGTTAGGAGCCTTGACTGTCGTACAGACGGTCGGGTTTCAATCCTGGCTTGAGGTAGTTGCCTGTCTAGCCGCGCTGATGAGCTGTGAAACAGCGAAACAGTACTGTATGTGAATATATATATATATATATATATATATATATATATATATATACGAGCAAACACTTAATAAAATATGTTAAAAATCACTTTGAAATGAGTTAAAAACATATTTAATCTGAAAAGGAAACACTTGATAAGTGGATAGTCCTTAATCCGCGGAGTTTCGAAGAAATACTTTCCTTCTCATCAGAGGGCAGGAATTAGCAAAATGTGGGATCGGATTTTGCATGCAAAAGTATTTGATGAAACAACAAGTCAGTCAAAGATCTTACTTGATAACAAAAAATGTGAAGCAGAGGGAATATGATGAAGGAAAAGGTGATTACATATGAATGGATAGTCTGGTGGAAAATAAAAAATCCAGTGACGGTAAAATCCAAATGTAAATCTTCAAGAAAGTTAAAAGAATTTCCATTTGCACAAGTAAAATCCAAGGAAATCCCGTAATTGGAAGAAGACGGTCCATAATAATCCAAAGGCAGAACTCCATGGAATAATTCACAAAATTGTGTACAAGGAAAAAAAATTATTTTATATATATATATATATATATATATATATATATTCTTTTTTTTTTGTATAATATATACAGGAATTTACATCGGTAGTCGGTACCGACGGTTTCAAGCCCGGTAGTTGAGGAGAGTCGGCTGAAGAGAGTCTGAGGCGGACATTAAGAGCAGTCCTCAACTACCGGGCTTGAAACCGTCGGTACCGACTACCGATGTAAATTCCTGTATATATTATACAAAAAAAAAATATATATTGCTCTTATTTCGAGAAAGGTTTTTTCCCTAATAATAGAGCACTGTATGGGATTTCTTTTTCTACAAAAAAGTACAAGTATATATATATATATATATATATATATATATATATATATATATATATATATATATATATATATATACCACATTTTATGAAATTTCACAAGAAGTTATTTTATGTCCCTTAACTAGGGTTTTTGTTGGAATGTCTTTGATAATTATCGATAATCGAAAAAATCCGATAAAAAAAGAAGGAACAAGCGATTTTGACCAAAGTAAACATCTTACACAGCCTAACATCATAAGTGCATTTGAGAAATTTTGCTACCACATCAGCAGAAAGTTCCGACATATAAAATCAATAATAAGCTCTTCAATATGACAGGGGTGCGTTCGAAATGAATGTTTTTGTTTAAAGCACAATTGAAGCATGATACTTGACTTTTTCATTTTAAACTTTAATTCAAGCCATTTATATCTATATCTTTTATATCTATAAAAGTGAAAGTGCCTGTCTGTGTGTCTGTCTGTGTACATTTCCCTACGCAATAACTCTGTCAAATTTTAGTCTACAGCCTCGAAATTTGATATACAGGGTACTGAGATTTGGAAAAATCGATGTGATCGGTTTTAGACTAGAAATTTGTCGATTAAGGGGTCAGAGTTCAACGATTTAACCTTTGAGAACTCTACCAAACTCCTCCGATAATTTGGGGTCTACACACTTGAAATTTTAGATATAGGTTCCTTGGACATGGATCTAACTTAATAACTTGATTTGAGTCCAAAACAATAAATTTTAAGAGGTCATAATAGGGGTCAAAGTTTAAAAAAATTGACCGCTTTTTTTTGTTTTTTTGTTTTTTGCTCAACATACACCTCCAAATACCCGGACAACGTCGGACTGAAATGCTAGTATATCTATAAAAGTTAAAATTTCTTTGTGTGTGTGTGTGTGTGTGTGTGTGTGTGTGTATATATATATGTGTCTGTGTACATTTTCCGACCAAATAACTCTGTCAATTTTCGGTCTAGAGACTCGAGATTATATAAGGAGTATTGAGATTTGGAAAAATCGTTTTAATCGGCTTTTGGTAAAAAAAATTCTCTATCAAGGGGTCAAAGTTCAACGATTTGTCCTTTGAACACTCTACGAAACTCCTACGCCAATTTATGGTCTAAACACTTGAAATTTTAAATGTAGGTTACTTGGACATGGATCCAACTTTTTAATTTAATTTCAGCCCCCAAAAATAAATGTTAAGGGGTAAAAATTGGGGTCAAAGTTTAAAAAAATTTTACCTCTGCGGTCTCACCAAAATTTGACCTCTGGGGTCTCTACCAAAGTACTCAGCCAATTTCTGGTCTAAACATTTGAAAGTTTACATAAAGTGTATTCAGAGATAAGAGAAGCTTTTTAAATAGTTTGGGTCGAAAATTTGAGCTGTCAAGGAGTCAAAGTTCAAAAGATTTTACCTTTGCGGCGTCTAGCAAACTACTCAGCCAATTTTTGGTCTAAACTTTTTAAATGTATACACAACGGGTATTCAGACATGCGGCAAGGATTTTAATCAGTTTTGGGGCGAAAATTTAGCTGCCAAAGTTGAAAGAGTTGACTTTTGCAGATTCTACTAAATTCATCCACCAATTTTGGACATGGGTAAAACTTTGTATTTTGATTTAAGACCAAAATAATAAATGTTCTGGGGGTCAAACTTGGGATGAAAGTTTTTTAAATGTATACATAACGGGTATTCAGACATGCGGCAAGGATTTTAATCAGTTTTGGGGCGAAAATTTAGCTGCCAAAAGGTCAAAGTTGAGAGTTGACTTTTGCAGATTCTACTAAATTCCTCCACCAATTTTGGGTCTAAAGACTTCAAAAATTTTAGATGTAGGTAACTTGGACATGGGTAAAACTTTATATTTTGATTTAAGACCAAAATAATAAATGTTCTGGAGGTCAAACTTGGGATGAAAGTTTTTTTTTTAATTACCTCTGCGGTCTCTACGAAATTATTCAGACAAATTTTAGTGTAAACATTTTAAATCTTACATGACAGTTAAGTATGTAATACTGTTTTTACTTAAAACGACACATTTATTTTTTCCCTCTTTCTTTTTCGCTCACACTTCCTAATTTGCATATGCTTTTTTTTTCAGCTGCTGCTGCTAATCTCTTCGCAAGCCAGCCATCCTTTGCTGCTTCTGATATTTTCCAATGCGCTCATATGCACTATGTCGACTGTATCTTATTTAACATTTGTTTTCCTTCTTTTTTCATTTTATAGCAATTAAAAATCACCAAGACAGTAACGGCCACACATAACAGCACGGAAATACGTGTGTCTTCAGGCCTTGTCTGGAGCCATTTCCACTAATAAAAAGTAAAATAAAATAAAAATAAGGTAACAAAACAAAATCAACGGATGTTAGATTTCTTCTTCCTCTTTTTCTCTTTTTCGCCTCTACTTCTTCTCTTTTTCATCTTCTTCTTTTCTATTGAAAGTTTGCTGTACTACTACTGATGTGATTAATTTCTGATTGTTGATTGATCTGTGCATTCCCGCGTTTCTTAATGAAATTCAAGCTGATGTTCCAAATGTGTTGACGTGCTATCTTCTCTCCATCTGAACAGTTGAAGTGAACTCGTCTAAGTTACCTGGCAAAGTTTATAATGTTAAAGTAATTGCGTCTAAGTTACCTGATGAATTCGTATCTCGCTTAGAGAAATATACTTAAAGTAAATCCAAGAAATCTGTCGAGGACTTGGCAGATAAATATGTCGGAAAAATACCATCTTGCGGGAGAGAAAACACGTGTGAGAAAGATTGAATTAGAAGTGTCTATCACTATAACTAGATAACTAGATATTTTCTTCCTAGGCCTGGAGAAAACGGGCACGTCTCAAGTTGCAGTTTTTCTTAGTCGAAAGAATAGAATATTTCTATTCTGACCGGACTCAAAAAAGGAAGGAGTATTTTTAACCGAACTTCTAGACTCTCTAGAGAACATTAAATTATAAAGAACTGCATATGTTTACAGGTTAGTGTATAATGAAGAAATAAACTTCTCGCTATAAAAGAACACTCTCAGAACATTATTTCAGAAAGTTATCTTTGTCTGCAGAAATTTCTTTTATTTAAAAAAAAAACAACATGACAAAATGTAAGCTTAAATTGCAAACGATGGAAACGAACTTTTTTCGTCTTTGCTAAAAGTGTTATGACCTTCTAAAAACTCTACATTGGTCAAAATCTTATATTAACAAATAATGATGGTAGCGAAATTAAGTTTTGTTTATTCTACCTAATATAAAGTATATACACAAAACAAAGTAAACATCTGCTGAATTTGATATTAAGCAGCAAAATATTTCAAAACATAAAAATGTGAAACATAACATGAATACTCTCCATTGTCACTTGAAAACATTGGTCTTGGTAGGCAGTTTATTAGATGCTGAAATAGTGGTCTTGGTATGGTGTGCTTAATATTATTGTATGCAAAATTTAAAAACACAAAAGAGGGTACAATCAATATTGAAAAAGTAACATCTGTAAATTACCTACGCTAGGGATAAAACATGAACAATACCAGTCCTAGGGTAGATAAAACAAATAATACATAGAGATGAAAGATTCCTCTCCCCTAAGAATAAAACATATATTCAATATCTGCTTTTGTTTTTTCATTGTTTATACGGTCCCGAGCAACGCCGGGTAGCCCTGCTAGTAAGTAGTAAAATAAGAAGCGTTCCCAACCCGTTTTTCTTTCTTTATTTATTCTTTCTTTCTATTTTTTGTAATTGTTACCACACAAAGGGTTTTCTTTGTAATTGAGAGCCAAATCTTAGCAGCAGACAACTCCAAGTTTTTTTTCCTTTTCCTAATAAAATTGTTTGTTTCTATCCACCAAGTCTTTTTTTTTCTTATCATTTTTTGTTGCTTTTCTTTTCTTTGTATTGTTTTTATACGTCGAAGTAACCTTCATTGGAAATGATGATTTCGACAAATCAGGTCTTTCTTATTTTACTTGACAAACACCGTCTTCTTAATTTAAAACATATTCTTTTGGTGTCTTCATTTTAGTTAGAATCTTTTGAATTTCGGATACTTTGTACCGCCCTCTCCCCCTCCATACTCCACTCACTAAAGGCAAATTAACAGAGAAAACGATTATTTCTCTTGATATCTTTACACTTCATTAAATATCTTCGTTTCATCTAATTTCCTAACGGTTTTCTGTAGATACAAATCGTTTATGGTGAATTAACCCCTGAAATGATATCAGATGCAGAGACAAATAAGCAAGCTTTTATCAAACCTCAGCTGGTGACCCAGTGGCAAACTATAAAACAATGTTTCTTTTTTAATTACTAATTTTACGATTTCTTTTAAGTGTTCTTTTTTTAATTATTGTTACATTTTCACCCCAAACAAGGCACATTGCCACTTTGGTGTAGGAGACTACTATCAGGGGCAGCAACTACTGGGGCACTATGCTGGGATTTGGGCAGCAAGATGTCGGTTCACGGTACACTTGAACTTCTGCATGTCAGTACAGTTAGAGAAGCAGGGACCTGGAATGGAATTCCAGAGTCTAGCGGTTCTAGGGAAGAAACTACTGGAGTAGAAAGATCTTTTACATCTAGGGATCTCTACTGTGTGGGGGTGGGATTTAGCTGCCTGTCGGGTTTGTCGAGGGTGTCTACGTCGTGGGAGCACAAGTGTCTGCAGTTCGTCAGAGCATTCACCATTAAAATACTTGTAGAACAGGCAGAGGGATGCAACGTTTCGTCGATGGGACAGAGGATGAAGCTTAGATGCCAGTTCAGGGCCTATCAGATTGGCGACTCTCTTTTGAACCTTGTCTAGAAGCGAGAGACTAGTAGCAGATGCACCAGCCCAAATGTGACAACAATACTCCATACATGGGCGAATGTGGCTTATAGAGGTATAGGATACTTTCAGGTGTTCTGTTTTATTAAATGCCAATTTATTAACGTCTCTCACTCGAGATTGGATCTTAATCACACTCCACTTCTCTCGTTATTCAAAATTATCAATCTATCATCATCTGTATCTATGGCCAACTGTGGCACTATTTGCTAGTACCACTGGTCGTTATGGTTCCCAACCCCCCTAGCCAGGAGGTGATTTGGCCATAAGTGGAGGGATACATCGAAATAAGTGACCAGAATGCAATTTCGCGATTCCCTTTCTCCCCCCTCCTCTCTCTCTTTTGTTCCGGACAGCCATGAGGCAAGGCCACATATTTCTGCCTCTCTATACTAGTCAAAAGAAGTTAGCTGTTAAAGAGTTGTTAACGTTAATTGTTATGATTTGTAAATTTTTTTTTATTGTAATATAATGTAGGATTTTTTGTAATAATTAAATAGATCAGATTCTTTCACATACAAAAAAAGGGAGGAGAAAAGCCAGGTTGAGGAAAGACAGAAGTTATACTTTTGCCCCTGGCAACGCTGAATAACCCTGTGTGTGTGTGTGTGTGTGTGTGTGTGTGTGTGTGTGTGTGTGTGTGTGTGTGTGTGTGAATGCGGCTAAGAATACAGGATGTTTGAAAAATGGATAGTATAGCTTTCACATTACATTCTAGACTAGAGGTTTTAGTTTGTTAAAAATAGATCAAAGTTTGTTTATTTTGAGAACGGACTCCTGTGACAGGTCACCCAATGTGACTTTTCCGGGTCACTGGTAACAGGTGTGAACCCTCACACACATGTCTTGATCGTCTTTCACAGGGAATTCTCCGAAACTTCTCTTGGTGCAGCGGAATCTCTCGTGGTCAGTTGATCAGCGTCGATTTCACCTTCGGGTTGATATGCCGTTTCACGCTTGAAGTAAATAGATTTTCATGCACACAAATGTCGGTTTTACAAAAACACAATAAAATTCATAACTTAACTCTTCCTTTTAGCAAGGTTGGCCGCCGCTGCCCGGGCACGCAATAATGCTTAACAATTAATACAAGTATAGTTGCCCGGCCTTCTTTAGTGTTTTGTGAGTCTTATTACCCCCCCCCAATGGGGAGCCCTATCGCTCCCAGAGGCGGTCACGCCACATTTAGAATGAGTGTTACAGAAAAGGGTCCCGTTTTCTTGAAAGAAAAACATTAGATAAGTGAAAATGA
>NC_136519.1:83833775-83881275 GCF_053919585.1 Euprymna scolopes
ATATAAAAGCCAGGTTCGGCCAACGATGGAGTACTGCTGCCACATCTTGGCAGGAGCTGCTAGAAGCAGTTTATCTTGCCTTGCAGAGTTAAAAAATAGACTTCATAACTTAGTGGGGGATACCCTTTTCTCTTCTCTGCAACCTTTTTCCCACAGAAGAGACGTTGAGAGCCTGTCTCTACTTTATCGCTATATCCATGGCAATAGTGCTTGTCTGAGCTTCAATCTACGGTTCCCCCACCCACCAAACTTTCACGCAAAAACACTCGTCAAGCCAAAATCACTATCAATGGTTTCTCACCCTCTTCATCTGTGCCTAAACCTAAACGTAGATTCCACGAACAAAGCTTCTTTCTTAGAACTGCACACCAATGGAACTCTCTTCCGTTAGCTTGCTTTTCAGCTGACTACAATCTAATTGTCTTCAAGTCCAACGTAAACAAATTCTTGATGAACCGTTCCCCTAAGTAATCTAATTTACAAAAATTACACTACCTATGTTTACTACACTATAATCACATTGACTAATGTATACCAACTAACCCTTATACTCGAGTGGCCTCCAGGCCTTGATAAGACGCGATTCCTGTGTAAAAAAATAACTAAACAACATCTAACATATTACAATTTATGTTTCAGTATTAAATGAACCAAAAGTGGTTGATATGCCGTAAAACAAAACAAACAAACCACCAAACTGCTCACTGGCATTGTTGCGTGTCCTTGCTAGAGATAAAAAGAAATCTGAATGAAAACTACTGGGGGGGGGAGATGGTTGTTTTTTCTTTGAGCTGCGAATGTCATTGCTTGAATCTCGCAGGAATGGTCGATTAAAGATTAAACTGTTGCGCTTGAAGTGATAAAATGAAGATTTGGTAAACAAACATCAGGTATTTCGCTGATAAGAATTCATTTTTTTTTGGGGGGGGGTCAATGTTTATTATAAAATAAGGAATCCATTTCGATTATGCAAATGAGATGCAAATTGAGAAATAATTAAAATCGAAGCAAAGAAAGGAAGAAAATGTTTCTTCGGCTTTTCATATCGCAAGCGAAGCCAATCTTTTGGCGATTAGAAAGGAAGAAGAAGAAAAAAAAAACGTCCATTTTAATTTATAAAAGTGAAGAAAATTTTAATACTTTCTTCCTCACCCAAATTTAAATACCCATTCTCAAATAAGACTCCGCAATCAATATGTCTTTCGCTTAAAAGACTGGTGAAAACTGAGTCTCAGTGAATCAATTCTAGATTTCTGGTGTTTGTATGTCTGTTCACAGACGCAAGCGAAATATTGATGTACTAGCGGGAGGTACCCGGCGTTGCCCTGGTTTGTAGAATCGTGTGTGGTTGGGGGGAGGTGGTAAAATGAAAACAAAGCGAAATCATAACGCTGTTTAAATATTATTAAAACTATTTTAAAAAATCGTGTAAAAAAAAAAACAATTAAAAAAATGAACGTGATGCAATACGAATGGTCCGGCGGTGCCTGTGTGTTTGAAAAATCCGAAAACTCGAATCAATGAGGCGAAAGCGCCAAGAAAAAAAAAAAAAAAAAAAAACAAGAAAACATGATGAATTAACTAAAAAGTGAATTAGGTCTAATATCTAAGCAATTTTGGCAGTGGACTATCACCGGACAAAAAAAAAAAAAAAAAAGGAATGTACCATTGTCGAGGAAGTGTAGAGGTAATAGGCCTATAGTAAACCTCAGATAATGTGCTACAGTCTGTACGCATTACATTTGCATGTAATGTCATGATTTTTAATCCTATTAAGGTCAAAGTTGCAGGGGAGAAATGAGTTCATTTTATTTATATAGAGAGAGATTAACGAAAAGATTACTTTTCTTCGTCTCTCTCTCTCTCTCTCTATATATATATATATATATATAAGGCAAAAAAAATATATAGAAGGCAAAATATGTATATATATAAGGCAAAACAGACGCGCGTGTTTTTGCATGTCCAGCAAAGGCTTTTTTTCGTTGGGGGTTTCGGGGGGGTACTATAGTTTAGAACTTTTTATATACTCCTTAGATTATAATATCTACGATTTGCGAATGGCCGTCGTCTTTACATTTATTTTGAACGAGTTTTGTTTTTAACCTAGTTTCCCGTGTTTGTTTGTCTTTTTCGTATAAATAAAGCAAAACTGAATCGAATCAAATAAGTTCATGGCCAGCATTCGTGAAGGCAATCAGCTTTGTTCAAATGTAGGGAATACCCTTCATATCAGACAATTGCAATTCATTTGAAAGCTCCCCCGAAACAAATAAATGAAACAGTGGAAACCTGAACTGGCCTTCAGCCAACGTTTATTTCTGCACCTGCGTGAACTTATTCACTTAGCAAGTCAACTTTTTCATTGACATCGCTAAATCTGAACGCTTTTCACTTCCTATTGCTTCATAGCATAGCGATATCACATTTTCTTTCATTTTCTTTTCAGCCTTTAAGTTCGTCACGGGTTCGAGCATCCCTCCTTACTAACACTTTTTTTCTTTTACACCTCTAAACACCCGGGAAACGCCGGGTACCCCCGCTAGACTAAAATAAAAGATGGATCCTTAAATAAAAAAAAACACCTTTTTTTAAACTTCAAGGCTAATGACCTCGATTACCCCCCCCACCATTATTATCATCATCAGCAGCAGAATTTTCATGTAACAACTTGAACTGTTTATCAAGTGGAACATTCCATTGGAAATTAAGAGCCATCTAATAGTAACTAATGCAGTCAAGTTGGATGCAGACGTGTCAAAATAATGTTAAAAACGATATTAACATAAGGTTAGAATAAGCAGAAAAGTGCAAAATTCCAGCAGAAGTTAAGAGTTACATAATGCTAATCAAGACAGCAAGATTAGATGCTGTTGAGTCGGGACTTCCCCGGAATAACGTGTTGATCGATGATTGGTCTAGCAGTTTAACCCAACCAACCTTTTTCCTCAATATATAAGCAAATGCCCGTGCCAAAATTAGAAGATTGAGCCGAATCTCTCTCGAGAGAACAATACCCCAGAAAGAGGCCAACCTCCCCCCTTTGTCCATCGTTGCCAACGCAGAGAACGAAGAATAATTCCGGACTGTTTTCTAGTGCAATGAGATCGAACTGAACAATTGTACCTATGTAAGACAATTGTAAATTTTGTGAATTAACTTTTAGTAGACTAGAAACCCCTGCGTTTGTTTTCTTTTGGTCTGCATGAAAAGCTAATTCATTTTCAGCAGACGCCGGCATCTTTAATCGACAATGAGGCCTGCGACGTGGAAAAATCTTGTAAAGAACTCCCAGAAAAGGGACGATCACGATTATTGCAGCTTCTACGGGGTCAGGGGTCACATCTAGTGGTCGGTGTAAGGGAGGCTTGCCAAAAATCTCAGACAACATGGAGGATTTAATTTACAAGTCTAATGATATTAGATTTCCATATTTGGGAGAATGTGTATTGGGGAAATGATAGTAATATTTGTTCACACTACATTTAAATCTTAATTTAAATGTTTAGTTCTCTCCCACTGCAAGAACTTGGACACCAGGGTCGGGAAGCGTGATTGAGAAGTCAGCGCCCCCAACGAAGGGCATTCTGACCAGCAAAATCTGTCTGAGCAGGACACATCCACAAGATGGATAATCAAAGGCTCCTCAAGAAATGCTCCATGGAGAACTTGTCCAGGGTTTCGAGGCCACGAGGAGCCAACTGAACAACTGAACTGCACCCTGGCTCTAACAAACATCGAACATTCCTCGCAGGATGAAACTGCCAGGGACAGGAAGGCACTGTAGACTTTGAGGCGAAGAGGAGAGGGAATGAAGATGCTAGGTGGAGAAGAAGAATAGCCTCCCTTGCTGTCCACGACTCTTCCACTACAGACTAAGACTTAACAGTCACGTCATGCATAAACATCCACCCTAAAGATAAGAGACTAGGGACAAATGATAGGATCCAACACTCGGATACGATTATCCCGAAAAGGGTTTAAATGTCGTGAAACAAAACAATAAGCCAATTTCTATTAAAAAAAGTTTGAATGAAAACAAAATCTATAAAAGCGAAAATGTGTGTGTGCACTTTTTTGTATGTCCGCTAAAGGCTTTTTTTCAACATTCACACAAATGTTTTTTACGTACGTTATCACCGTTCACACACATTTGTGTTTGTACAAAGGTTAACACCTTTTAAATTCATTTGTGTTTGTAAGTACGTTATCAACTTTTACATTTTTTGGTCATACGTTTGCAAGGATGCGATAGAGGTAAAATATTTTCACTTGTTTTCTTTTCCTTATAAGGAAATGGTTTCCATAATGTTTTATTGTTAAAGTGTGTTTTATTCAATAAGTCTGAAGAAAGGCTGTTCTTGTGACAATTTTTAAACGACATAATGTTTGAATTTGTCCGAATAGTCTTAAAACAATTGTAACTAACGATGAAATACACTATTTGTTGCTATCAAACCATTCTTTGATGTCTTGGTTGTTGTTAAAACAATATATGAATGCTCAATTATGAAATATAATAATTTTGTAGATTACAGGTAAAGTCATCCCTTTTTGGCTTAAAATTTATTGGTATATGAACGATTACTGAATTATATAAACCCAGTAAAAAAAAAGTATATATATTTGGGGGGCAGTCACTAATTTTATATACTTTCTAGATTATAATATCTTCGATTTACGGAACGAGGTCGTGTATATAAAAAAAAGTATGTATATAAAAAAAAGTATATATATTTGGGGGGCAGTCACTAATTTTATATACTTTCTAGATTATAATATCTTTGATTTACGGAACGAGGTCGTGTATATCTTTTATTTCAGCGACTTTTATGTTACAAAATTCGCGCTGTGATTTCATTTCTCTGTGGCGTGATGTTTGACCTAGAAAACCAGACGTTGACGTTCGTTTAACCACCTGCTTTTTTAAACGTTTAATTTCAGCTATTCTCACTTGTCTGCCCGCTTAGCGTCGCGGTAAAGTGTCACACATTTTTTCCGTCTTAGCCTCAAGGCTTCCAGTTCGAGCCTACCTCCCTACCAACACTTCTTTTGTTGTTTTTTTTCTTTTACACCTACAAACATCTTGACAACTCCAGGCACCCTCGCTAGTCTATAGTATAAATCTCACCTGTCTGTTTAAATGTATGTATGTATGTATGTACGTCCGTCTAAAACTTTTGACAGAAGCGACAGATTTTCATGAGATCGGTATCGTTTTGAAGCTCGCCTTCTCGGACGACAAATATTGAAAAACTGACTAAAACATTATTTCCTTCACCCTTAACTTGGCAATTTCTATAAAGAGGGGTCGTTTTTGCAAGCGATCACATCGGTTGGATTGACTTTGCTTAATTTTTATGTTCCGAACATCCAGTCGCACCATGGAGTAGCGGTAAAACATCAGATTTTCTTTCACTTTCTTTTCTGCCTTCACGTCACGGGTTCGAGCCTGCCTGCCTACTACCACTTTTTTTTCAACACACAACTCCAAACACCCGGGCAACGCCGAGCACTCAGGCTAGTGTATGATATAAATCTCACCTGTCTGTTTAAATGTATGCATGCATGTATGTATGTATGTATGTATGTATGTATGGCTAAAACTTTTAACAGAGGATTTTACGAGATCGGTATCGTTTTGAAGATCGACCGTTCGGACCACAAATATCGAAAAATTAGCCCAAAACATTTATTCCTTCACCCTCAACTAGGTACTTTTCTACAGAGTGGGGTCGCTTTTTTCGATGATATTTTCGAAAGTTATCGCCTCTTTTCGATTTTCTAGCCCTTATTTAAACATACTTCACTTCCGGTTTGGTGATGGGCGCAACAGCTAACGTTTTTTTACGTTCTTTTTCTCCTTTGCGGTACGGGTTCGCCCCTGCCTGCCTACTACCACTTTTCTTTCTCTCAACTCACACCTCCAAATACCCGGGCAACGCCGGGCACCCAGGCTAATCTAATATATAAAATGCTATATCTGTCTGTCTCTCTGTCTGTCCGTCTGTATCCATATTTTCACACTGTATCTCTTCCGAAAGTAAAAGTCGCAAAGCTAGGGGTCTCAAATGATTGGATTTTTTACGGACAGTTCTTTTATGGGTCTTTAGTCGGTTAAATAGTTTTTAAGGAGTCAAAACAGGTCAAAATGGGAAAAAATCGTTATACATTTTTTACATTCATCTTGGTTTATTTTTTAATTTTTAATCAATTCATATGCGTATCACATTGGTACTGTGGTAACGTCTCCAGCTTTGAATGCTATAGTTTTGATTCTAGCTGATGGCACTTGAATACTTTTTTTTTACTTTTGAAATCAGGACTATATATATATATATATATATATATATATATATATATATATATATATTACACTTCCGGTTATAAAATAGACGAATATTGGCTGAAGAGAGCGTGATAAGGATACCTTAAACGGTCCTTATTATCGGGCTTGAAACCGACGGTACCAATGATTTGTCTCATCTAACAACTTTGTGTACACAAAATATAAATACGCTCTTACATTTCGGATTTTCCTTTTAATTGAGCACTCTGCTGGATTTCTTTTTCCAAAAAAAGCTAATCATATATATATATATATATATATATATATATATATATATATATATATATATACACGAAATCTGGACAAATTAAAATATCATATTTAAGCGTCTTTTACACCCGGGCAAAGCCCCCTCCCCGCTAGTAAAAAAAAAAAAAAATAAATAAATTAAAAAGAATGGATTGTTTGTTGAATTACATTTTTTTGCTCATTTTTTTTTTCTTTTGGCATATACAATTATTGCTACATAACTTTGATATAAATGGACTTGGCCGTGTTAGTTTTTGCAATGTCAGCTTTTTTTTTTGGAATTTCGTTTCCTTTTTTTTTTTTAGTTTTTGTAGTATCGGTCTATTTGGTTTTGTTTCATGAATATTTTGATAGTTGAAATGAGTTTTGCCAGAATGGTCATCGATGATTAAAGAATTGTATTGATTAAAAATTTCCATCCGGAAATTGGTTTTGTAACACATTTATCCAAATCAATTTCACGATGAGGTCAGAGAGGTGTCTGAAGCGGTGATGATGCGGACTGAGAAGCTGGGCGTGCCAGGTTTTAATCCTGGCTGCTCCATAGTTCGATAAGACACACCTAAAAAAAGTCGAAGCTTACATCGGTCGAAACGTTGTAAAAAAACCCAAAAAAACACAAGATGAGAACAGTAATCCAAATAATACGAACTAATGGGACCTGCAGAAATTCCACAGAGGACTCATTCTTCTATTCTATACTATTGATAAAATTCTAAATGTTTATTTATTTATGTGTGTGCGTGTATATACCAATAACACTTTCGACCGGATGCACCGAATTGGCAAATTCTTTTTTTTCCCTGAAAGGTGTGAGTCCCTAGATGGTCCTTATCTATGTATGGTTCGTAACGAACAACGCAGAGTCACACAAAAAGCCCGAAATAAAGATTTTTTGGGCCGTTTTGTGTAATTGTCAAAAACGTTATCTGCCCATGTCAACGGAATTTAGCACTGTATAAAGTCGCGGTAACATCTTTCGGCATACGGACCGGACTTGTGACGCAATGGATAACACGTCTGACTACGGATAAGAAGATTCCAGGTTCGAATCCTGGCAAGTTCATAATAATTTTAACCATCATTTTATCCAACGTTCACTCATTATCCTTACCCTTAGGGTATTTTTGTTTTTTTTCAGTGATTTTGTTTTGTGCATATGGAAATTTTCCATACTCCGAGTTCACAGGGTAAGCGTTGATGGTAAGACGATATTGAGTGTACTTGATGTTGAGTTTACTCGATTTTGTGTTTGACTCGGCGTTGTGTGTGCCGACGTGGCGCCGCCGCTAGTATGTAATATATAAATGTTGGCATTCTAGAGATGTTCAGCGTAAATGGAGACGCTCTGATATCATTACAGCTCTTTTGTTTTGTTTTGTTAAAACTGCAAAAGTATTTATCTAGCTAGCAGGAACACCCAGCGTAGCCCGGTCATAAAGTACGCTTAAATATGATATTTTAATTCTTGCAGATTTCATATATATTATTGTAGAGTTAATGCTCTATCAATTTTTATATATTATAAAGTTGTGATTTCAAAAACAAATAAAATATTCATATGACTTGGGTGTATCAGCTTGAATCGAAACTGAAACCAAAACTCATATAAATATATGTAAGAATTATGTCATAGTCCGCTTGAAGCATTGTTTATCGGATAAAGATGTGTTTGAAGGCTTGTCAATGCAGGAATTATTCAACAGATAAATAAATAAATGATAATAGTCTTACAATATACAATACACGGTACAGTATATGGTGAGACGGAACAGAGCTATGTACACCCGAGATTACAGTTTCTCAATACGCATCATCTTTAGATTTGTAGCCAAAGCGAAGTGAGTGATTCCTCCAATGTTTGTCTTCTCTGGCTTTGAAGATATTGAATGACCTTACAGATATCGCCTCTTCCCACGACTGGTTCAACACGTTCACCACACGCTGGGAGAAGAACTGTGCACGATCAGATACAGCTGCTCCCCCTTTTTTTACATGGAGTTTATCACTTATCAAGGCCCAATGGCCACTCGGGGATAAGGGTTATTGTGTGTACAGTACCCTTCTGTTGTCGCTGCTTACCCCAACACAAGAAATGCCCAGGGGTCCTACAATCATATTTCAAAAGAAGCATCTAGAGAGTATCTACATTGTATCCCCCCATGTTCTACGCGCAATACCAACTAGCACATCCTCGATAAACAACATGAGGATGGACGTTTTACTTTTATTTCCGAGGAAAAAAAAATGAAGACCAAAAAGACTTAAGAACTCTTTCTGATGATTTTTTATATCCGAAATTAATTAAAAAAAAAACCTTCTTTTTTTGCATCTAAAAGAGGGTTCTAAAACAGTTTATTCTATATTTTTCATTTCAAGATGCTTTTACTTGCTAACTTCATATTTGGCGACCGTACACCTTTCCGGCTTAATAAATAGAAAAGAAAATTAAAATGGCTCTACGTACAATAGAAATCGATGCATATTTGTTCCAGTGCTTTATATCTATGAATTGCCAAGCGAGCATTCACTTGTTTAGTGGGTACTTATTTGCCCCCCCCCCCCCAACCGAGCAAATTAGGCACTTGTTTAGTGGATGGATACGCGTAGACACTCTTCTTCTTCTTCTTCTTCTTCTCCTTCTTCTTCTTCGTCTCCACCATTAATTTTGTTTTTGTTTTTACTACTATTCCGCAGTTTCTTTCCTTCAAGGGCGACCTCAATAACACAGCACGAGAAAAATAAAATAAAAATAATTTTTTTTCGCATCTACAAGTGTGCTCTGAAACAGTTTATCTGTTTATTCTCCTCCTCTCTATCTCTCTCTCATATATATATATATATATATATATATATATATATATATATATATATATATATATATATATAAGTTATATATTTGGATTTTACCGTCACTGGATTATTTATCTTCCACCAGACTATCCAATCATGTGTAATCACCTTTTTCTTCACCATACTCCCTCTGCTTCACTTTTTTTGTTATCAAGTAAGATCTTTGACTTTGTTTCATCAAATACTTTTGCATGCAAAATCCGATCCCGCATTTTGATAATTCCTACCCTCTGATGAGAAGGAAAGTATTTCTTCAAAACTCCGCGGATTAAGGACTATCAACTGATCTAGTGTTTCCTTTTCAGATTAAATATGTTTTTAACTCATTTCAAAGTGTTTTTTAACATATTTCATTAACTGTTTGCTCGTATTATAAGCTCTATGTCCTATTTGGTTTTATTGAGCTTTTACATTTGGCTGAGATAACTTTATAAATATTAATTCTTTAATATTTATAATTTACTTTAATTTTACCATCTTGGATCATTTTGGTAAATTTAATTGTAATTTTTATTATATATATATATGTGTGTGTGTATATATATATATATATATATATATATATATATATATATATAATGTGTGTATTATAGAGAGAGTTAGGCCTATAGTCTAAAGAGCAAAGTTTATTTCTATGTGCCAATATTTTAATATAATCTTGCCCACAATACTGTAGATATATACTAAGCTCAATAGATACATTTCTCCTCGAGCTATATTAATATTGGTTATAATGATTAATAATTATAAATTATGAATCAGTTTCAAAAGGAAAAACAAACCAAATCAACTTGAGTGTACGATCGTTTCGGAAACATTTAGTAACAATTGACAATAATGAATGAGAATAATTGTATTCGAATATTTATCCACTCATCAGCAAAAAAATATATTCTAAGATGGCGGCCGAGGAAAATACGCAATGCTGAATTCTCTAAATGTAGGAATACATTATCTTTATGAATCCGCGTTATTCATTTTTTGTCCGTCGTGTACTCATAAACGTGCGGAATTGTTTCTGAAAACCGCAAAACGCTTCACCCAAAACAATATATCGGCCAAAGGCAGTCTCAACAATGACAAGTCTGCTCGTGCAATGTTCCAATACAAGAACACGCTCATACCGGAAGTTGAGTTACTTCCTCACCCCCCCCCCCCAAAAAAAAATTATCAGGTTCATCGCGATTGGATCATTTATGCTGAACAAGCGGAATAAAAAAATAGGGGCTATTACTTTTGTAACGCCCCTTATTAAAGAAACGAGTTGTTTTGTAACGCCCCTTATTAAAGAAACGAGTTGTTTTGTAACGCCCCTTATAAAAGAAACGAGTTGTTTTGTAACGCCACTTATTAAAGAAACGAGTTGTTTTGTAACGCCCCTTATTAAAGAAACCAGTTGTTTTGTAACGCCACTTATTAAAGAAACGAGTTGTTTTGTAACGCCCCTTATTAAAGAAACCAGTTGTTTTGTAACGCCACTTATTAAAGAAACGAGTTGTTTTGTAACGCCACTTATTAAAGAAACGAGTTGTTTTGTAGCGCCACTTATTAAAGAAACGAGTTGTTTTGTAACGCCACTTATTAAAGAAACGAGTTGTTTTGTAACGCCACTTATTAAAGACACGAGTTGTTTTATAACGCCCCTTATTAAAGAAACGAGTTGTTTTGTAACGCCACTTATTAAAGAAACGAGTTGTTTTGTAACGCCACTTATTAAAGAAACGAGTTGTGTAACGCCACTTATTAAAGAAACGAGTTGTTATTAAAGAAACTGTGTGTATGCCTAGAGAGAAGAATAGACTGGGCGATGAAAAACCGGGGAAGAAGAAAAATAGAAGGATAGAGAAAAGATATGTTTTAATAGAAATGTGTCATACTTTTGTCCCGGACAACACCGAATAACCTTGATAGTATTAAAAAAACAAATAATAATTTGCTGTGTAAGTTACGTGGACACGAGAAAAAAATAAAGTGAAGTTGTTTCACTATTTTATTAATATATACGCGAAAAGACATTTTTAAATGGAATTAAAAAACTTTGGCAATAACATTTTTAGTATTGAGCGAGTGGGTGCGTCTGTCGGGTGAGAGGGGAGTAATGCGCCGATATGATTGGCTGGATATATATATATATATATATATATATATATATATATATATATATATATTCTATTTTCTCACAAAATCTTGATTTACGAGTTGAAAGTCTGAGTGATTTTTATTTTGCGTATTTTTTCTGTTCGTTTTTTTTTTTTTTTTTTGTGGTGCAGCGTTTTGGCATTTGCTGTCTTCATTGCATCGTGTCGAAGACTTCGTATATAGATTATAATTTTTTGATAAGTATTCCGATGGAACTTTTAAGAAAATGACATTTATTGTCGTTATTATTATTATTTTTTTTTTTTTAAATTTTGTCCCATTTTTTGACGTTTATTGCACGGAAGAATAAAAGCGTATGAAAATGAATGAAAAGTTAATTAAGAAAAATGAATGAAAACCACAATAAAATTGAATGAAAATAAAGATAAATAAAATGAATAAACGAAACTTAATTAACAATGAATAAGCAACAAAATGCATGAAAAAAAAATGAAGAAAAAAAAATGAATGAAAAAAATGAAGAAACAAAAATTAATGAAAAAATGAAGAAACAAAAATTAATGAATAAATGAAGAAACAAAAATTAATGAATAAATGAAGAAACAAAAATTAATGAAAAGTTCAAATAAAGATAAATGGAAAAATGAATGAAAAACGAATGAATGAAATTGAATGCACAAAAATGAATAAATTTTTTAAATAAATGAATATAAAATAGAATATAAGATGAATGAGAAATGAATAAAAAATAGATGATGAAAATAAAGGAAAAATTAATAATTATAAAATGAATGAAAAGATGAATGAATAAAATGAACGAAAATTAGAATAGAAGAATAATGAATGAATAAAAATGAACGGAAATGAATGAAAAGATTTTAAATAAACAATAATTACTGAAAAACATTTAATGAATCAAAAAATGAATAAAGGAAACTTATAATATAAATCTCTTCTGTCTGTTTAAATGTATGTATGTTTCGCAAAAATATTTCGACAGAGGCGACGGATTTTCACGAAATCTGTATCATTTTGAAGCTCGACCCTTCGGACGATAAATATCGAAATATTACCCCCAAAAAATCAATTCCTTCACCCTCAACCGGGCATTTTCTACAGGGAAGGGTCGCTTTTTTCACCGATATTTTCGAAAGTCTTCGCCTCTTTTCGATTGTCTAACTTTAATTTGAATGTACCACACTTCCGCAGCAACTAATGCGTCACGTTTTTTTTTCATGTTCTTTTCTTCCTTCGCATTACGGGTTCGAGCCTGCCTGTTTATTCCCACCTTTTATTTTACGCTCGCAATTTTCCCTTTTTTGCTCAACGAACACCTACAAACACCCAGGCAACGCTGGGCCCCCATGCCAGTAAAAAATAAATGAACAAAATGATAAAAAAACGAATAAAGTGACACTAAAAATGAATGAAAAATGTGAATAAAAATGAAAAAAAAAAAAAAACACGAGTGAATGAATAAAAATAAATAAATCTATTATAAATTTTCCTACTGTGTGTGTGACGCGGTTTATCTCAGCCTACAGGCAACCCACCCAGACCAATTAGGTACCGAAATGAAGCTTATGACCCAGCGGATGCTTTAGTGATATTTATATCCATGTTTGGTGTACGGAAATGCAAAAAAAAAAAAAAAAAAAAAATTCAAAAAAATAACGATTTACTAAATATCGTTTTATTTACTGGATAGTTTCTCGGTATTCACCGGAAGTTATTATTTCCCTTAGTAGGTTCGATTTACTGCGTGTGTGTGTGTGTGACGTGATTTATCTCAGCCTACAGGCAACCTACCCAGACAAGTTAGGTACCGAAATGAAGCTTATGATTCAGCGGATGTGTTAGTGATATTTATATCCATGTTTGATATAGGGATATGCAAAAATAAATAAATAAATAAATAAATAACGATTTCCTAAACAACGTTTTATTTACTGGATATTTTTCCAGTACAAGGACCCAAATTTATAAATAAATAAATAAAGAATGAATAACAAAACGAATGATTAAAAATAATATAATAAAATAAATAAACAAAATGAATGAAAAATAATAAATGAAACCAATGAAAAAGATCAAATTAATAAAAACAATGAAATTATATATATAAAAAAAAGAAAGAACGAATCCATCCTCAAAGCACGGCCTGTTCATCTTGCAATGAAAATTCTCATTTCTTGAACATAAGAATCATAGACAAGATTAAGTTGCAGGTTGGTTGGTTGTTTTTGTTTTACGGCATATCAACCTTTTTCAGGTTATTTAATGCCGGATCTAGTTATTTTGAGGAACGATTTTTAATGGGAGTATATTTTTTTTTTAAGTCGGATTCTATTTAACCCATAGTTGAGACGCTAACAGATACTACTACTCCGGGTCAGAGTGGATCTGAAAGCAATGGTAATTAAAGGGTAGCTCCACACTCCCCAAAGCCCGCAAGGTGAGGCCTCACCATCGGATATTTTATTTTTTTTTTTTTTTTACACAGCAAGGCCCGGGAGCCACTCAGGGATAAGGGTTATTGCAAGTACATTATGTTAGTGTGGAGATTTGATGAAGTGTTTAATTAAGGGAGCGGTTCATTAGGAATATGTTAACATTGGACTTGAAGACATCCAAGTTTTTGTCCGGAGGGAAGCAGGCAGACGGAACAGAGTTCCACAGGCGTGCAGCTCTAAGAAAGAAGTTTTGCTCATGGAATCCGCGTTTTGATTTAGGCACAGATATAGAGTGGGGAAAATTATTGACAGTGGATTCAGCTAGACGGGTGTTTCTCGTGAAAGATTGGCGAGGGGGGACCAGAGATTGGAGTTCAGATGAGCACCTGCCATGGAAATAACGATAAAACAAGGATAGGCTCGCAACGTCTCTTCTTTGGGAGAGAGGTTGCAGGGTAGAGAAAAGGGCATCCCCCACTAAGCCATGAAGTCTATTTTGTACTCTGTCAAGGCAGGATAGGCTGTTTTTAGCAGATCCTTCCCAGATATGGCAACAGTATTCCATCCTTGGATATAGTTTTAGTTTAGTTTAGTTTTCCAGGACATTAAGTTGCAGGAGTCATCCAATTGTTTAAGACTAGCAAATCTCGATTGGACACGATCTCAATCAACACTTCCTTTCGAATAATCAGAAGTGCAAAAAATACTCACCTCCGTGTGGCACACTATTTTCCAGTCGTTTTAGCATAATCGTTAATGATTCAAGAAACAGGGCCCAACCTTTTGGTTCGGAGTCATACCGAAGACTAAAACTAGTACTTGATGCCACCTTGTTAAACACTCAGCCTTATGTGAATCAAGAGTAAGTGGAGTAATCCTGGAAAAGAAGTGGCGTGCTCTATTAGATTACAGTATAGTAGAAACTGAAAAGGGGGCATTTGGGTTACCCTTGATTGTGGTCGACGATTATACGTTTTTCTTTTTTATAAAAACCCAAACTTTTCCGGCAAGTCCAGCCTCGCTGAAGGCACATGTCACAGTCGACAAGAAATTACCACAAGCAACTGGACACAACAACAGCATATACACATTGCTTACGGAACTCATTTACACACATTTTCACGCATACACTCACACACAGATCAAACAAAGGCACGCATACACACACGGATTACTCGTCTATTGAACGTACACGCTGTCATACAAATATGTTCCCACACCGACAACAGTAAAACATCTTTACTCGGAACGTTCTAAGACACTATGAACTCTTTTTTCGTTAATAACTCTCGTTCGTTATGAAGTCTTGTTCGTTATGAACTCACGTTCGTTATGAATTCTCGTTCGTTATAAACTCTCGTTCGTTAAGAACTTCCGTCCGTTATGAACTCTCGTTCGTTATGAACTCTCGTTCGTTAGGAACTTCCGTTCGTTATAAACTCTCGTTCGTTAGGAACTCTCGTTCGTTTGGAACTTCCGTTCGTTAGGAACTTCCGTTCTTTATGAACTCTCGTTCGTTATGAACTCCCATTCGTTAGGAACTCTCGTTCGTTAGGAACTCCCGTTCGTTATGAACTCCCGTTCGTTAGGAACTCCCATTCGTTAGGAACTCCCATTCGTTAGGAACTCTCGTTCGTTAGGAACTCTCGTTCGTTAGGAACTCTTGTTCATGTTTTGTTGTATAGCAAGATTACTTCGTCTGGAATGTGACTGTGCTTGTCTGGATAATTTCAAGATTGAAATTGTATTATGTTTATTGTATAAGCATTGTATTATATTTATTTTTAAGTACGCCGACAGAGCAAGGTAATAAAAACTGCTGAAACCTTACGTTATCAATTAATAAAGGACTGGGGGGAAAAAAAAACATAAGAACAGACTCGACGATTGGAGCGAATAGATGTTCCATTTGTTATTTACCCCAAAGGAGGTTTGGGAGTTAACTGTAACTTGTGAAGAAGAAGAAGAAGAAGAAGAAGAAGAAGAAGAACAACAACAACAACAACAACAACAATAATAATAATAATAATAATGCATTGTCATAGCGTTTAAACGCACCTCTTTACACACTACACACAATGCTTCAAGCGAACTACAACGTTCTCCTTTATAAAAAGTAATTTTGGGGATGTATTTTTGGCTTAATAATCATTAAACTTATCGTTTGCTTGAGTTTGCATTGAACTATTGAAGAAATAAGCTTTCTTCATAAATCAACAATCCGCAAAGCTAATATGAAAAATTGCATTTGCAGTTTTCTAATAAATTATTGCTCTCAGTGCTATGGGCTTGAAAAGAGAAAATACGGCTATTTACCAAAAGCATATTACGTTTGCTTTTCCTATTTTTAATTTAAAAACATTTCCCTTTTTTTATTTTGAGAAAATTTATGGATTTCTAAGATATACTTTCGACTATTTTGGGCACATATACCATTGTTATGAAATACTCTTCAAGTTGGGAAGTGTTCGCTGATTAGTAAAGAAAGTAAAAAAGAAAAGAAAATGTTCCTTGTGAAATCAATTGATGCGGTTCCCATGCATCTAAAATAACTAGTGTCGAATGCTGGTGATATTATAATAAATGGATAATAATAATAATAATAATAAGAATAATAATAATAATAATAATAATAATAATAATAATAATAATAATAATAATAATAATAATAATAATAAGAAGAAGAAGAAGAATTATAAGTTTCTTATGACAATTTGAAAATAGAAAAAGTAGGCTTTTAATATCAATGTCAGAGCGCGAAAAAGCTCAACTTTATAGGTACACATCCACACACGCATATATTTATGTATATATATGTGTATATGTGTGTGTGTATATATATATATATATGTGTGTGTATATATATGCATATATATATGTATATATATATGAGTTGAAACACTAGAGGATGACCTCCAATCTGTAGTGGAATGGGGACAAAAATGGTTGGTCACATTCAATGCTGCTAAGACTAAGCTTGTTTCCTTCAATAACTACAAGAAACCTTCTCTACCACCAATAGCAATGGCCAATAACACATTGCTTGAAAGTACTTCTTTTAAACTCCTCGGCCTAACGTTTACAGGGAATATGAACTGGAATAGATACATTGAGAGCATTGCCAAGGCTGCTGCAAGGAAGGTTGGCTCTCTCAACCGTGCTAGAAAACTACTTACGCCTGCCAGTATCCTATACCTCTATAAGGCCACCATTCGCCCATGTATGGAGTACTGTTGTCACATCTGGGCTGGTGCATCTGATGCTTGTCTTTCGCTCCTGGACATGGTTCAAAAGAGAGTCGCCAACCTGATAGGTCCAGAACTGTCATCTAGGCTTCAGCCTCTGTCCCATCAACGAGATTTTGCATCCCTCTGCCTGTTCTACAAATACTTTAATGGTGAATGCTCTGACGAACTGCAAACACTTGTACCTCCCCGACGTAACTACCCCCGACAAACCCGACAAGCTACTAAGTCTCATCCCTTTACAGTAGAGATCCCTAGGTGCAAGAAAGCCTTTTACTCCAATAGTTTCTTCCCCAGAACTGCGGGTCTTTGGAACTCCCTTCCGGGATTCTGCTTACCCAACTGCACTAATATGCAGAAGTTCAAGTGTAATGTTAACAAACATCTTTCTACTCATCTCCCTTCATAATGACCCCGTTAATTAAGTCCCTAATAGTAGCCCCCTGCTTCAAAGTGGCACTGTGCCTTGTTTGGGGTGAAAATTGAATAATAATAAAATATATATATATATATATATATATATATATATATATATATATATATATATATATATATACATATCTCTAGTACTTTTCTTTTAATGATTTGGAATTCATTCCATTTGCGCTTTTTTCCAAGGAACTTTGCCTTTTGAATGATTTTAGACCATTTGGAATTTACCCAGTGGATTGAAATTTTAAATCGACCGTTTTGGATTTTACCATTTTTGGATCTTTACCCTTCACCGGACTATCCATTCATGTGAAATCTTTTTATTATTTTTCTTTTGCCTCCTGTTCCCCTTACCTCACCCTTTTTTTTAACCAAGTAAGATCTTTGACTTACTTGTAGTTTCATTAAATACTTTTATATGCAAAATCCGATCCTGCATTTTGCTAATTCCTGCCCTCTGATGAGAAGGAGAGTATTTCTTCGAAACTCCGCGGATGAAGGACTATCCACTTATCTTGTGTTTCCGTTTTTAAAATTAAATATGTTTTTAACTCTTTTTCAAGATGTCTTTTAACATATTTTATTAATCGTTTGTTCATATATACATATATATATGTATATATATATGTATATATATGTATATTTATATGTATATATATATGTATATATATATGTATATATATGTATATATATATGTGTATATTGAAATTGACAATAAGTATTGGCAATAATTTGACAAAAGTTTTGTCATTTAAACAGAGTCTCCTCATCTGCAAAAGTAGGGGGCGGAGAAGTTAAAGACACCAAAATAAAACTAGCGTTTTTGTCGTGAGTAATTCCTTATTTAGCTCCATTATATTCCTTATTTAGCTCCATTATATTCCTTATTTAGCTCCATTATATTCCTTATTTAGCTCCATTATATTCCTTATTTAGCTCCATTATATTCCTTATTTAGCTCCATTATATTCCTTATTTAGCTCCATTATATTCCTTATTTAACTCCATTATATTCCTTATTTAGCTCCATTATATTCCTTATTAAGCTCCATTATATTCCTTATTTAGCTCCATTATATTCCTTATTTAGCTCCATTATATTCCTTATTTAGCTCCATTATATTCCTTATTAAACTCCATTATATTCCTTATTTAGCTCCATTATATTCCTTATTTAGCTCCATTATATTCCTTATTTAACTCCATTATATTCCTTATTTAGCTCCATTATATTCCTTATTTAGCTCCATTATATTCCTTATTTAGCTCCATTATATTCCTTATTTAGCTCCATTATATTCCTTATTTAGCTCCATTATATTCCTTATTTAGCTCCATTATATTCCTTATTTAGCTCCATTATATTCCTTATTTAACTCCATTATATTCCTTTTTTAACTCCATTATATTCCTTATTTAGCTCCATTATATTCCTTATTTAGCTCCATTATATTCCTTATTTAGCTCCATTATATTCCTTATTTAGCTCCATTATATTCCTTATTTAGCTCCATTATATTCCTTATTTAGCTCCATTATATTCCTTATTTAGCTCCATTATATTCCTTATTTAGCTCCATTATATTCCTTATTTAGCTCCATTATATTCCTTATTTAGCTCCATTATATTCCTTATTTAGCTCCATTATATTCCTTATTTAGCTCCATTATATTCCTTATTTAGCTCCATTATATTCCTTATTATAGCTCCATTATATTCCTTATTTAGCTCCATTATATTCCTTATTTAGCTCCATTATATTCCTTATTTAACTCCATTATATTCCTTTTTTTAACTCCATTATATTCCTTATTTAGCTCCATTATATTCCTTATTTAGCTCCATTATATTCCTTATTTAGCTCCATTATATTCCTTATTTAACTCCATTATATTCCTTATTTAGCTCCATTATATTCCTTATTTAACTCCATTATATTCCTTTTTTAACTCCATTATATTCCTTATTTAACTCCATTATATTCCTTATTTAACTCCATTATATTCCTTATTTAGCTCCATTATATTCCTTATTTAACTCCATTATATTCCTTATTTAACTCCATTATATTCCTTATTTAGCTCCATTATATTCCTTATTTAGCTCCATTATATTCCTTATTTAACTCCATTATATTCCTTTTTTAACTCCATTATATTCCTTATTTAGCTCCATTATATTCCTTATTTAGCTCCATTATATTCCTTATTTAGCTCCATTATATTCCTTATTTAGCTCCATTATATTCCTTATTTAACTCCATTATATTCCTTATTTAGCTCCATTATATTCCTTATTTAACTCCATTATATTCCTTTTTTAACTCCATTATATTCCTTATTTAACTCCATTATATTCCTTATTTAACTCCATTATATTCCTTATTTAACTCCATTATATTCCTTATTTAGCTCCATTATATTCCTTATTTAGCTCCATTATATTCCTTATTTAACTCCATTATATTCCTTATTTAGCTCCATTATATTCCTTATTTAACTCCATTATATTCCTTATTTAACTCCATTATATTCCTTATTTAGCTCCATTATATTCCTTATTTAGCTCCATTATATTCCTTATTTAACTCCATTATATTCCTTTTTTAACTCCATTATATTCCTTATTTAACTCCATTATATTCCTTATTTAACTCCATTATATTCCTTATTTAACTCCATTATATTCCTTATTTAGCTCCATTATATTCCTTATTTAGCTCCATTATATTCCTTATTTAACTCCATTATATTCCTTATTTAGCTCCATTATATTCCTTATTTAACTCCATTATATTCCTTATTTAACTCCATTATATTCCTTATTTAGCTCCATTATATTCCTTATTTAGCTCCATTATATTCCTTATTTAACTCCATTATATTCCTTATTTAGCTCCATTATATTCCTTATTTAACTCCATTATATTCCTTATTTAACTCCATTATATTCCTTTTTTAACTCCATTATATTCCTTATTAAGCTCCATTATATTCCTTATTTAACTCCATTATATTCCTTATTTAGCTCCATTATATTCCTTATTTAGCTCCATTATATTCCTTATTTAGCTCCATTATATTCCTTATTTAACTCCATTATATTCCTTATTTAACTCCATTATATTCCTTATTTAGCTCCATTATATTCCTTATTTAGCTCCATTATATTCCTTATTTAGCTCCATTATATTCCTTATTTAACTCCATTATATTCCTTATTTAACTCCATTATATTCCTTATTTAACTCCATTATATTCCTTTTTTAACTCCATTATATTCCTTATTTAACTCCATTATATTCCTTATTTAGCTCCATTATATTCCTTATTTAGCTCCATTATATTCCTTATTTAGCTCCATTATATTCCTTATTTAACTCCATTATATTCCTTATTTAGCTCCATTATATTCCTTATTTAGCTCCATTATATTCCTTATTTAGCTCCATTATATTCCTTATTTAACTCCATTATATTCCTTATTTAACTCCATTATATTCCTTATTTAGCTCCATTATATTCCTTATTTAACTCCATTATATTCCTTATTTAACTCCATTATATTCCTTATTTAACTCCATTATATTCCTTATTTAGCTCCATTATATTCCTTATTTAACTCCATTATATTCCTTATTTAACTCCATTATATTCCTTATTTAACTCCATTATATTCCTTATTTAGCTCCATTATATTCCTTATTTAGCTCCATTATATTCCTTATTTAACTCCATTATATTCCTTATTTAACTCCATTATATTCCTTATTTAGCTCCATTATATTCCTTATTTAGCTCCATTATATTCCTTATTTAACTCCATTATATTCCTTATTTAGCTCCATTATATTCCTTATTTAGCTCCATTATATTCCTTATTTAGCTCCATTATATTCCTTATTTAACTCCATTATATTCCTTATTTAACTCCATTATATTCCTTATTTAGCTCCATTATATTCCTTATTTAGCTCCATTATATTCCTTATTTAGCTCCATTATATTCCTTATTTAGCTCCATTATATTCCTTATTTAGCTCCATTATATTCCTTATTTAACTCCATTATATTCCTTTTTTAACTCCATTATATTCCTTATTTAGCTCCATTATATTCCTTATTTAGCTCCATTATATTCCTTATTTAGCTCCATTATATTCCTTATTTAGCTCCATTATATTCCTTATTTAACTCCATTATATTCCTTTTTTAACTCCATTATATTCCTTATTTAGCTCCATTATATTCCTTATTTAGCTCCATTATATTCCTTATTTAACTCCATTATATTCCTTATTTAGCTCCATTATATTCCTTATTTAGCTCCATTATATTCCTTATTTAGCTCCATTATATTCCTTATTTAGCTCCATTATATTCCTTATTTAGCTCCATTATATTCCTTATTTAGCTCCATTATATTCCTTATTTAGCTCCATTATATTCCTTATTAGCTCCATTATATTCCTTATTTAGCTCCATTATATTCCTTATTTAGCTCCATTATATTCCTTATTTAACTCCATTATATTCCTTATTTAGCTCCATTATATTCCTTATTTAGCTCCATTATATTCCTTATTTAACTCCATTATATTCTATATATTCCTTATTTAGCTCCATTATATTCCTTATTTAACTCCATTATATTCCTTATTTAGCTCCATTATATTCCTTATTTAGCTCCATTATATTCCTTATTTAGCTCCATTATATTCCTTATTTAGCTCCATTATATTCCTTATTTAGCTCCATTATATTCCTTATTTAACTCCATTATATTCCTTATTTAGCTCCATTATATTCCTTATTTAGCTCCATTATATTCCTTATTTAGCTCCATTATATTCCTTATTTAGCTCCATTATATTCCTTATTTAGCTCCATTATATTCCTTATTTAGCTCCATTATATTCCTTATTTAGCTCCATTATATTCCTTATTTAGCTCCATTATATTCCTTATTTAGCTCCATTATATTCCTTATTTAACTCCATTATATTCCTTATTTAGCTCCATTATATTCCTTATTTAGCTCCATTATATTCCTTATTTAACTCCATTATATTCCTTATTTAGCTCCATTATATTCCTTATTTAACTCCATTATATTCCTTATTTAGCTCCATTATATTCCTTATTTAGCTCCATTATATTCCTTATTTAGCTCCATTATATTCCTTATTTAACTCCATTATATTCCTTATTTAGCTCCATTATATTCCTTATTTAGCTCCATTATATTCCTTATTTAGCTCCATTATATTCCTTATTTAGCTCCATTATATTCCTTAACTCCATTATATTCCTTATTTAGCTCCATTATATTCCTTATTTAGCTCCATTATATTCCTTATTTAACTCCATTATATTCCTTATTTAGCTCCATTATATTCCTTATTTAGCTCCATTATATTCCTTATTTAGCTCCATTATATTCCTTATTTAGCTCCATTATATTCCTTATTTAACTCCATTATATTCCTTATTTAGCTCCATTATATTCCTTATTTAGCTCCATTATATTCCTTATTTAGCTCCATTATATTCCTTATTTAGCTCCATTATATTCCTTATTTAGCTCCATTATATTCCTTATTTAGCTCCATTATATTCCTTATTTAACTCCATTATATTCCTTATTTAGCTCCATTATATTCCTTATTTAGCTCCATTATATTCCTTATTTAACTCCATTATATTCCTTATTTAACTCCATTATATTCCTTATTTAACTCCATTATATTCCTTATTTAACTCCATTATATTCCTTATTTAACTCCATTATATTCCTTTTTTAACTCCATTATATTCCTTATTTAACTCCATTATATTCCTTTTTTAACTCCATTATATTCCTTATTTAACTCCATTATATTCCTTATTTAGCTCCATTATATTCCTTATTTAACTCCATTATATTCCTTATTTAACTCCATTATATTCCTTATTTAACTCCATTATATTCCTTATTTAACTCCATTATATTCCTTATTTAACTCCATTATATTCCTTATTTAACTCCATTATATTCCTTATTTAACTCCATTATATTCCTTTTTTAACTCCATTATATTCCTTATTTAACTCCATTATATTCCTTATTTAGCTCCATTATATTCCTTATTTAGCTCCATTATATTCCTTATTTAGCTCCATTATATTCCTTATTTAACTCCATTATATTCCTTTTTTAACTCCATTATATTCCTTATTTAGCTCCATTATATTCCTTATTTAGCTCCATTATATTCCTTATTTAGCTCCATTATATTCCTTATTTAGCTCTATTATATTCCTTATTTAGCTCCATTATATTCCTTATTTAGCTCCATTATATTCCTTATTTAACTCCATTATATTCCTTATTTAACTCCATTATATTCCTTATTTAGCTCCATTATATTCCTTATTTAGCTCCATTATATTCCTTATTTAGCTCCATTATATTCCTTATTTAGCTCCATTATATTCCTTATTTAACTCCATTATATTCCTTATTTAGCTCCATTATATTCCTTATTTAGCTCCATTATATTCCTTATTTAACTCCATTATATTCCTTTTTTAACTCCATTATATTCCTTTTTTAACTCCATTATATTCCTTATTTAGCTCCATTATATTCCTTATTTAGCTCCATTATATTCCTTATTTAGCTCCATTATATTCCTTATTTAGCTCCATTATATTCCTTATTTAACTCCATTATATTCCTTTTTTAACTCCATTATATTCCTTATTTAGCTCCATTATATTCCTTTTTTAACTCCATTATATTCCTTATTTAGCTCCATTATATTCCTTATTTAGCTCCATTATATTCCTTATTTAGCTCCATTATATTCCTTATTAAGCTCCATTATATTCCTTATTTAGCTCCATTATATTCCTTATTTAGCTCCATTATATTCCTTATTTAGCTCCATTATATTCCTTATTTAACCATTATATTCCTTATTTAGCTCCATTATATTCCTTATTTAGCTCCATTATATTCCTTATTTAGCTCCATTATATTCCTTATTTAGCTCCATTATATTCCTTATTTAGCTCCATTATATTCCTTATTTAGCTCCATTATATTCCTTATTTAGCTCCATTATATTCCTTATTTAACTCCTTTATATTCCTTATTTAGCTCCATTATATTCCTTATTTAGCTCCATTATATTCCTTATTTAGCTCCATTATATTCCTTATTTAACTCCATTATATTCCTTATTTAGCTCCATTATATTCCTTATTTAACTCCATTATATTCCTTTTTTAACTCCATTATATTCCTTATTTAGCTCCATTATATTCCTTATTTAACTCCATTATATTCCTTTTTTAACTCCATTATATTCCTTATTTAGCTCCATTATATTCCTTATTTAGCTCCATTATATTCCTTATTTAGCTCCATTATATTCCTTATTTAGCTCCATTATATTCCTTATTTAGCTCCATTATATTCCTTATTTAGCTCCATTATATTCCTTATTTAACTCCATTATATTCCTTATTTAGCTCCATTATATTCCTTATTTAGCTCCATTATATTCCTTATTTAGCTCCATTATATTCCTTATTTAACTCCATTATATTCCTTATTTAGCTCCATTATATTCCTTATTTAACTCCATTATATTCCTTTTTTAACTCCATTATATTCCTTATTTAGCTCCATTATATTCCTTATTTAACTCCATTATATTCCTTTTTTAACTCCATTATATTCCTTATTTAGCTCCATTATATTCCTTTTTTAACTCCATTATATTCCTTATTTAGCTCCATTATATTCCTTATTTAGCTCCATTATATTCCTTATTTAGCTCCATTATATTCCTTATTAAGCTCCATTATATTCCTTATTTAGCTCCATTATATTCCTTATTTAGCTCCATTATATTCCTTATTTAGCTCCATTATATTCCTTATTTAACCATTATATTCCTTATTTAGCTCCATTATATTCCTTATTTAGCTCCATTATATTCCTTATTTAGCTCCATTATATTCCTTATTTAGCTCCATTATATTCCTTATTTAGCTCCATTATATTCCTTATTTAGCTCCATTATATTCCTTATTTAGCTCCATTATATTCCTTATTTAGCTCCATTATATTCCTTATTTAACTCCATTATATTCCTTATTTAGCTCCATTATATTCCTTATTTAGCTCCATTATATTCCTTATTTAGCTCCATTATATTCCTTATTTAACTCCATTATATTCCTTATTTAGCTCCATTATATTCCTTATTTAGCTCTATTATATTCCTTATTTAGCTCCATTATATTCCTTATTTAGCTCCATTATATTCCTTATTTAGCTCCATTATATTCCTTATTTAGCTCCATTATATTCCTTATTTAGCTCCATTATATTCCTTATTTAGCTCCATTATATTCCTTATTTAGCTCCATTATATTCCTTATTTAACTCCATTATATTCCTTATTTAGCTCCATTATATTCCTTATTTAGCTCCATTATATTCCTTATTTAGCTCCATTATATTCCTTATTTAACTCCATTATATTCCTTATTTAGCTCCATTATATTCCTTATTTAGCTCCATTATATTCCTTATTTAACCATTATATTCCTTATTTAGCTCCATTATATTCCTTATTTAGCTCCATTATATTCCTTTTTTAACTCCATTATATTCCTTATTTAGCTCCATTATATTCCTTATTTAGCTCCATTATATTCCTTATTTAGCTCCATTATATTCCTTATTTAGCTCCATTATATTCCTTATTTAGCTCCATTATATTCCTTATTTAGCTCCATTATATTCCTTATTTAGCTCCATTATATTCCTTATTAAGCTCCATTATATTCCTTATTTAGCTCCATTATATTCCTTATTTAGCTCCATTATATTCCTTATTTAGCTCCATTATATTCCTTATTTAACCATTATATTCCTTATTTAGCTCCATTATATTCCTTATTTAGCTCCATTATATTCCTTATTTAGCTCCATTATATTCCTTATTTAGCTCCATTATATTCCTTATTTAGCTCCATTATATTCCTTATTTAGCTCCATTATATTCCTTATTTAGCTCCATTATATTCCTTATTTAGCTCCATTATATTCCTTATTTAACTCCATTATATTCCTTATTTAGCTCCATTATATTCCTTATTTAGCTCCATTATATTCCTTATTTAGCTCCATTATATTCCTTATTTAACTCCATTATATTCCTTATTTAGCTCCATTATATTCCTTATTTAGCTCCATTATATTCCTTATTTAGCTCCATTATATTCCTTATTTAACTCCATTATATTCCTTATTTAGCTCCATTATATTCCTTATTTAGCTCTATTATATTCCTTATTTAGCTCCATTATATTCCTTATTTAGCTCCATTATATTCCTTATTTAACTCCATTATATTCCTTATTTAACTCCATTATATTCCTTATTTAGCTCCATTATATTCCTTATTTAGCTCCATTATATTCCTTATTTAGCTCCATTATATTCCTTATTTAACTCCATTATATTCCTTATTTAGCTCCATTATATTCCTTATTTAGCTCCATTATATTCCTTATTTAACTCCATTATATTCCTTTTTTAACTCCATTATATTCCTTTTTTAACTCCATTATATTCCTTATTTAGCTCCATTATATTCCTTATTTAGCTCCATTATATTCCTTATTTAGCTCCATTATATTCCTTATTTAACCATTATATTCCTTATTTAGCTCCATTATATTCCTTATTTAGCTCCATTATATTCCTTTTTTAGCTCCATTATATTCCTTATTTAACCATTATATTCCTTATTTAGCTCCATTATATTCCTTATTTAGCTCCATTATATTCCTTTTTTAACTCCATTATATTCCTTATTTAGCTCCATTATATTCCTTATTTAGCTCCATTATATTCCTTATTTAGCTCCATTATATTCCTTATTTAACTCCATTATATTCCTTATTTAGCTCCATTATATTCCTTATTTAACCATTATATTCCTTATTTAGCTCCATTATATTCCTTATTTAGCTCCATTATATTCCTTATTTAACCATTATATTCCTTATTTAGCTCCATTATATTCCTTATTTAGCTCCATTATATTCCTTATTTAGCTCCATTATATTCCTTATTTAACCATTATATTCCTTATTTAGCTCCATTATATTCCTTATTTAGCTCCATTATATTCCTTTTTTAGCTCCATTATATTCCTTATTTAACTCCATTATATTCCTTATTTAGCTCCATTATATTCCTTTTTTAACTCCATTATATTCCTTATTTAGCTCCATTATATTCCTTATTTAGCTCCATTATATTCCTTATTTAGCTCCATTATATTCCTTATTTAGCTCCATTATATTCCTTATTTAGCTCCATTATATTCCTTATTTAGCTCCATTATATTCCTTTTTTAGCTCCATTATATTCCTTATTTAACCATTATATTCCTTTTTTAGCTCCATTATATTCCTTATTTAACCATTATATTCCTTTTTTAGCTCCATTATATTCCTTATTTAACTCCATTATATTCCTTATTTAGCTCCATTATATTCCTTATTTAACTCCATTATATTCCTTATTTAGCTCCATTATATTCCTTATTTAGCTCCATTATATTCCTTATTTAACTCCATTATATTCCTTATTTAACCATTATATTCCTTTTTTAGCTCCATTATATTCCTTATTTAACTCCATTATATTCCTTATTTAGCTCCATTATATTCCTTATTTAACCATTATATTCCTTTTTTAGCTCCATTATATTCCTTATTTAACCATTATATTCCTTTTTTAGCTCCATTATATTCCTTATTTAACCATTATATTCCTTTTTTAGCTCCATTATATTCCTTATTTAACCATTATATTCCTTTTTTAGCTCCATTATATTCCTTATTTAACCATTATATTCCTTTTTTAGCTCCATTATATTCCTTATTTAACCATTATATTCCTTTTTTAGCTCCATTATATTCCTTATTTAACCATTATATTCCTTTTTTAGCTCCATTATATTCCTTATTTAACCATTATATTCCTTTTTTAGCTCCATTATATTCCTTATTTAACCATTATATTCCTTTTTTAGCTCCATTATATTCCTTATTTAACTCCATTATATTCCTTATTTAGCTCCATTATATTCCTTATTTAACTCCATTATATTCCTTATTTAGCTCCATTATATTCCTTATTTAGCTCCATTATATTCCTTATTTAACTCCATTATATTCCTTATTTAACCATTATATTCCTTTTTTAGCTCCATTATATTCCTTATTTAACTCCATTATATTCCTTATTTAGCTCCATTATATTCCTTTTTTAACTCCATTATATTCCTTATTTAGCTCCATTATATTCCTTATTTAGCTCCATTATATTCCTTATTTAACTCCATTATATTCCTTATTTAGCTCCATTATATTCCTTATTTAACCATTATATTCCTTTTTTAGCTCCATTATATTCCTTATTTAACCATTATATTCCTTTTTTAGCTCCATTATATTCCTTATTTAACTCCATTATATTCCTTATTTAGCTCCATTATATTCCTTATTTAACTCCATTATATTCCTTATTTAGCTCCATTATATTCCTTATTTAGCTCCATTATATTCCTTATTTAACTCCATTATATTCCTTATTTAACTCCATTATATTCCTTATTTAGCTCCATTATATTCCTTATTTAACCATTATATTCCTTTTTTAGCTCCATTATATTCCTTATTTAGCTCCATTATATTCCTTATTTAGCTCCATTATATTCCTTATTTAGCTCCATTATATTCCTTATTTAGCTCCATTATATTCCTTATTTAACCATTATATTCCTTTTTTAGCTCCATTATATTCCTTATTTAACCATTATATTCCTTTTTTAGCTCCATTATATTCCTTATTTAACTCCATTATATTCCTTATTTAGCTCCATTATATTCCTTTTTTAACTCCATTATATTCCTTATTTAGCTCCATTATATTCCTTATTTAGCTCCATTATATTCCTTATTTAACTCCATTATATTCCTTATTTAACTCCATTATATTCCTTATTTAGCTCCATTATATTCCTTATTTAACCATTATATTCCTTTTTTAACTCCATTATATTCCTTATTTAGCTCCATTATATTCCTTATTTAGCTCCATTATATTCCTTATTTAACTCCATTATATTCCTTATTTAGCTCCATTATATTCCTTATTTAACCATTATATTCCTTTTTTAGCTCCATTATATTCCTTATTTAACCATTATATTCCTTTTTTAGCTCCATTATATTCCTTATTTAACTCCATTATATTCCTTATTTAGCTCCATTATATTCCTTATTTAACCATTATATTCCTTTTTTAGCTCCATTATATTCCTTATTTAACCATTATATTCCTTTTTTAGCTCCATTATATTCCTTATTTAACCATTATATTCCTTTTTTAGCTCCATTATATTCCTTATTTAACCATTATATTCCTTTTTTAGCTCCATTATATTCCTTATTTAACCATTATATTCCTTTTTTAGCTCCATTATATTCCTTATTTAACTCCATTATATTCCTTATTTAACCATTATATTCCTTTTTTAGCTCCATTATATTCCTTATTTAACCATTATATTCCTTTTTTAACTCCATTATATTCCTTATTTAACTCCATTATATTCCTTATTTAACCATTATATTCCTTTTTTAGCTCCATTATATTCCTTATTTAACCATTATATTCCTTTTTTAGCTCCATTATATTCCTTATTTAACCATTATATTCCTTTTTTAGCTCCATTATATTCCTTATTTAACCATTATATTCCTTTTTTAGCTCCATTATATTCCTTATTTAACTCCATTATATTCCTTATTTAGCTCCATTATATTCCTTATTTAACTCCATTATATTCCTTATTTAGCTCCATTATATTCCTTATTTAGCTCCATTATATTCCTTATTTAACTCCATTATATTCCTTATTTAACCATTATATTCCTTTTTTAGCTCCATTATATTCCTTATTTAACTCCATTATATTCCTTATTTAGCTCCATTATATTCCTTTTTTAACTCCATTATATTCCTTATTTAGCTCCATTATATTCCTTATTTAGCTCCATTATATTCCTTATTTAACTCCATTATATTCCTTATTTAGCTCCATTATATTCCTTATTTAGCTCCATTATATTCCTTATTTAACTCCATTATATTCCTTATTTAACTCCATTATATTCCTTATTTAGCTCCATTATATTCCTTATTTAGCTCCATTATATTCCTTTTTTAACTCCATTATATTCCTTATTTAGCTCCATTATATTCCTTATTTAGCTCCATTATATTCCTTATTTAGCTCCATTATATTCCTTATTTAGCTCCATTATATTCCTTATTTAACTCCATTATATTCCTTATTTAGCTCCATTATATTCCTTATTTAGCTCCATTATATTCCTTATTTAGCTCCATTATATTCCTTATTTAGCTCCATTATATTCCTTTTTTAGCTCCATTATATTCCTTATTTAACCATTATATTCCTTATTTAGCTCCATTATATTCCTTATTTAGCTCCATTATATTCCTTATTTAGCTCCATTATATTCCTTATTTAACTCCATTATATTCCTTATTTAGCTCCATTATATTCCTTATTTAGCTCCATTATATTCCTTATTTAACTCCATTATATTCCTTATTTAACTCCATTATATTCCTTATTTAGCTCCATTATATTCCTTATTTAACTCCATTATATTCCTTATTTAGCTCCATTATATTCCTTATTTAGCTCCATTATATTCCTTATTTAACTCCATTATATTCCTTATTTAACTCCATTATATTCCTTATTTAGCTCCATTATATTCCTTATTTAGCTCCATTATATTCCTTATTTAACTCCATTATATTCCTTATTTAGCTCCATTATATTCCTTATTTAGCTCCATTATATTCCTTATTTAACTCCATTATATTCCTTATTTAGCTCCATTATATTCCTTATTTAACTCCATTATATTCCTTATTTAACTCCATTATATTCCTTATTTAGCTCCATTATATTCCTTATTTAACTCCATTATATTCCTTATTTAGCTCCATTATATTCCTTTTTTAACTCCATTATATTCCTTATTTAACTCCATTATATTCCTTATTTAACTCCATTATATTCCTTATTTAGCTCCATTATATTCCTTATTTAGCTCCATTATATTCCTTATTTAGCTCCATTATATTCCTTATTTAGCTCCATTATATTCCTTATTTAGCTCCATTATATTCCTTATTTAACTCCATTATATTCCTTATTTAGCTCCATTATATTCCTTATTTAGCTCCATTATATTCCTTTTTTAGCTCCATTATATTCCTTATTTAGCTCCATTATATTCCTTATTTAGCTCCATTATATTCCTTATTTAACTCCATTATATTCCTTATTTAACCATTATATTCCTTATTTAGCTCCATTATATTCCTTATTTAACTCCATTATATTCCTTATTTAACTCCATTATATTCCTTATTTAGCTCCATTATATTCCTTATTTAGCTCCATTATATTCCTTATTTAGCTCCATTATATTCCTTATTTAGCTCCATTATATTCCTTATTTAGCTCCATTATATTCCTTATTTAACTCCATTATATTCCTTATTTAACTCCATTATATTCCTTATTTAGCTCCATTATATTCCTTATTTAGCTCCATTATATTCCTTATTTAGCTCCATTATATTCCTTATTTAGCTCCATTATATTCCTTATTTAGCTCCATTATATTCCTTATTTAACTCCATTATATTCCTTATTTAACTCCATTATATTCCTTATTTAGCTCCATTATATTCCTTATTTAGCTCCATTATATTCCTTATTTAGCTCCATTATATTCCTTATTTAGCTCCATTATATTCCTTATTTAGCTCCATTATATTCCTTATTTAGCTCCATTATATTCCTTATTTAGCTCCATTATATTCCTTATTTAACCATTATATTCCTTATTTAGCTCCATTATATTCCTTATTTAACTCCATTATATTCCTTATTTAACTCCATTATATTCCTTATTTAGCTCCATTATATTCCTTATTTAGCTCCATTATATTCCTTATTTAGCTCCATTATATTCCTTATTTAGCTCCATTATATTCCTTATTTAGCTCCATTATATTCCTTATTTAACTCCATTATATTCCTTATTTAGCTCCATTATATTCCTTATTTAGCTCCATTATATTCCTTATTTAGCTCCATTATATTCCTTATTTAACTCCATTATATTCCTTATTTAACTCCATTATATTCCTTATTTAGCTCCATTATATTCCTTATTTAGCTCCATTATATTCCTTATTTAGCTCCATTATATTCCTTATTTAACTCCATTATATTCCTTATTTAACTCCATTATATTCCTTATTTAGCTCCATTATATTCCTTATTTAGCTCCATTATATTCCTTTTTTAGCTCCATTATATTCCTTATTTAGCTCCATTATATTCCTTATTTAGCTCCATTATATTCCTTATTTAACTCCATTATATTCCTTATTTAACCATTATATTCCTTATTTAGCTCCATTATATTCCTTATTTAACTCCATTATATTCCTTATTTAACTCCATTATATTCCTTATTTAGCTCCATTATATTCCTTATTTAGCTCCATTATATTCCTTATTTAGCTCCATTATATTCCTTATTTAGCTCCATTATATTCCTTATTTAGCTCCATTATATTCCTTATTTAACTCCATTATATTCCTTATTTAGCTCCATTATATTCCTTATTTAACTCCATTATATTCCTTATTTAACTCCATTATATTCCTTATTTAGCTCCATTATATTCCTTATTTAGCTCCATTATATTCCTTATTTAGCTCCATTATATTCCTTATTTAGCTCCATTATATTCCTTATTTAGCTCCATTATATTCCTTATTTAGCTCCATTATATTCCTTATTTAGCTCCATTATATTCCTTATTTAACTCCATTATATTCCTTATTTAGCTCCATTATATTCCTTATTTAACTCCATTATATTCCTTATTTAGCTCCATTATATTCCTTATTTAGCTCCATTATATTCCTTATTTAACTCCATTATATTCCTTATTTAACCATTATATTCCTTATTTAGCTCCATTATATTCCTTATTTAACTCCATTATATTCCTTATTTAGCTCCATTATATTCCTTATTTAGCTCCATTATATTCCTTATTTAGCTCCATTATATTCCTTATTTAGCTCCATTATATTCCTTATTTAGCTCCATTATATTCCTTATTTAGCTCCATTATATTCCTTATTTAACTCCATTATATTCCTTATTTAGCTCCATTATATTCCTTATTTAGCTCCATTATATTCCTTTTTTAGCTCCATTATATTCCTTATTTAGCTCCATTATATTCCTTATTTAGCTCCATTATATTCCTTATTTAACTCCATTATATTCCTTATTTAGCTCCATTATATTCCTTATTTAGCTCCATTATATTCCTTTTTTAGCTCCATTATATTCCTTATTTAGCTCCATTATATTCCTTATTTAGCTCCATTATATTCCTTATTTAGCTCCATTATATTCCTTATTTAACTCCATTATATTCCTTATTTAACTCCATTATATTCCTTATTTAGCTCCATTATATTCCTTATTTAGCTCCATTATATTCCTTTTTTAGCTCCATTATATTCCTTATTTAACCATTATATTCCTTATTTAGCTCCATTATATTCCTTATTTAGCTCCATTATATTCCTTATTTAGCTCCATTATATTCCTTATTTAGCTCCATTATATTCCTTATTTAGCTCCATTATATTCCTTATTTAACTCCATTATATTCCTTATTTAGCTCCATTATATTCCTTATTTAGCTCCATTATATTCCTTATTTAGCTCCATTATATTCCTTATTTAACTCCATTATATTCCTTATTTAGCTCCATTATATTCCTTATTTAGCTCCATTATATTCCTTATTTAACTCCATTATATTCCTTATTTAGCTCCATTATATTCCTTATTTAACTCCATTATATTCCTTATTTAGCTCCATTATATTCCTTATTTAGCTCCATTATATTCCTTATTTAGCTCCATTATATTCCTTATTTAACTCCATTATATTCCTTATTTAGCTCCATTATATTCCTTATTTAGCTCCATTATATTCCTTATTTAACTCCATTATATTCCTTTTTTAACTCCATTATATTCCTTTTTTAACTCCATTATATTCCTTATTTAGCTCCATTATATTCCTTATTTAGCTCCATTATATTCCTTATTTAGCTCCATTATATTCCTTTTTTAACTCCATTATATTCCTTATTTAGCTCCATTATATTCCTTATTTAGCTCCATTATATTCCTTATTTAGCTCCATTATATTCCTTATTTAACTCCATTATATTCCTTTTTTAACTCCATTATATTCCTTTTTTAACTCCATTATATTCCTTATTTAGCTCCATTATATTCCTTATTTAGCTCCATTATATTCCTTATTTAGCTCCATTATATTCCTTATTTAACTCCATTATATTCCTTATTTAGCTCCATTATATTCCTTATTTAGCTCCATTATATTCCTTATTTAGCTCCATTATATTCCTTATTTAGCTCCATTATATTCCTTATTTAGCTCCATTATATTCCTTATTTAACTCCATTATATTCCTTATTTAGCTCCATTATATTCCTTATTTAACTCCATTATATTCCTTATTTAGCTCCATTATATTCCTTATTTAGCTCCATTATATTCCTTATTTAACTCCATTATATTCCTTATTTAGCTCCATTATATTCCTTATTTAACCATTATATTCCTTATTTAGCTCCATTATATTCCTTTTTTAACTCCATTATATTCCTTATTTAACTCCATTATATTCCTTATTTAGCTCCATTATATTCCTTATTTAGCTCCATTATATTCCTTATTTAACCATTATATTCCTTTTTTAACTCCATTATATTCCTTTTTTAACTCCATTATATTCCTTATTTAACTCCATTATATTCCTTATTTAGCTCCATTATATTCCTTATTTAGCTCCATTATATTCCTTATTTAACTCCATTATATTCCTTATTTAGCTCCATTATATTCCTTATTTAGCTCCATTATATTCCTTATTTAGCTCCATTATATTCCTTATTTAGCTCCATTATATTCCTTATTTAGCTCCATTATATTCCTTATTTAACTCCATTATATTCCTTATTTAGCTCCATTATATTCCTTATTTAGCTCCATTATATTCCTTATTTAGCTCCATTATATTCCTTATTTAACTCCATTATATTCCTTATTTAGCTCCATTATATTCCTTATTTAGCTCCATTATATTCCTTATTTAGCTCCATTATATTCCTTATTTAACTCCATTATATTCCTTATTTAGCTCCATTATATTCCTTATTTAACTCCATTATATTCCTTATTTAGCTCCATTATATTCCTTATTTAGCTCCATTATATTCCTTATTTAGCTCCATTATATTCCTTATTTAGCTCCATTATATTCCTTATTTAACTCCATTATATTCCTTATTTAGCTCCATTATATTCCTTATTTAACTCCATTATATTCCTTATTTAGCTCCATTATATTCCTTATTTAGCTCCATTATATTCCTTATTTAGCTCCATTATATTCCTTATTTAGCTCCATTATATTCCTTATTTAACTCCATTATATTCCTTATTTAGCTCCATTATATTCCTTATTTAACTCCATTATATTCCTTATTTAGCTCCATTATATTCCTTATTTAGCTCCATTATATTCCTTATTTAGCTCCATTATATTCCTTATTTAGCTCCATTATATTCCTTATTTAACTCCATTATATTCCTTATTTAGCTCCATTATATTCCTTATTTAACTCCATTATATTCCTTATTTAGCTCCATTATATTCCTTATTTAGCTCCATTATATTCCTTATTTAACTCCATTATAAAAATTGTTTTAAGTTCAGTCAGTCAATCCTTTGTCATGCTGTTATATCTTGTCTCCGAATTCAGGCAATATCGACGAAAAAAAAAAAGCGATCACTCCTTGTATAGAAGTGTCCAGTTAAAGGTGAAGGAATTAATATTTTGGTCCAATTCTTCGATATTTGTCGTCCGAAGGGTCGCGCTTCAAAACGACACCGATCTCGTGAAAATCCTTCGCCACTGTCGAAAGTTTTAGGCATACATACATACATACATACATACATGCATACAGACATACATACGTTTAAACAGACAGGTGAGATTTATATTATGCACTAAGATAGGATTTTTTGGGGTTTGTATTACTGTACACATAGATTCGAAAAAGTTGTCAAAAAACAAATATATAACAAATAAATGTTATCAAAGGCAAGATAAGTTACTTTTCTACCAAACTGGATATATTTTTCGTGTTTTTATTCAATGTAACGTGTTTATTCAGCTCGAAAACTATACAGTGTTTACCGATGTATTGGAAAATTCAAGATGGCGTCTGATTCTCTCTTTAACACGGTAAGTTTGGGAAAAGGTGTTATTAATAAAAAAAACGGATAAAATACTGCTTAAAACTCGCTCAATATATGTTACCGTGACATAGGTTGACATATATTCGGCGGGTTTTTAATAGTATTTTGTATAGTTTTTTTTTTATTTATAACACCTTTTCCCAAACTTACCGTGTTAAAGAGAGAATCAGACGCCATCTTGAATTTTCCAATACATCGGTAAACACTGTATGTTTTTCCAGCTGAATAAACATGTTACATTGAATAAAAACACAAAAAATATATCCAGTTTGGCAGAAAAGTAACTTATCTTGCCTTTGATAACATTTATTTGTTATATATTTGTTTTTTGACAACTTTTTCAAATCTATGTGTACAGTAATACAAACCCTTATTTTGAAAAATCCTGCGACGCCCCAAAAATTAAAAATTGAAAAGCCCTCCCATCCCAAATACAAATCGAAAAGCCACCAAAAATACAAAACGCAAAAAATGTGTGTGTGTTTGTGTGTTTCTGCGTGTGTGTGTGTGTCATCTTTGTAAGCCAGTTATTTCTGTCTATAACTGTATTTTTTATTCATCCTTTCTGTTACATTAAGACTTAAATACTAAGCATTTAGTAAATTAAATCAACGTTTTAATTGTGTGTTTACCTTGACCCTTTTTAGTTACCATATTGTGTGTGTATGTGGTAGTATTGTTTCTCGTGTTTGTATTACAATGTTAATGAGATTACGTTTTTTAGTTTGTGTTACTATACACATAAATTCGATAAAGTCGTCAAAAAACAAATATATAAAAATAAATGTTACCAAAGGCAAGATAAGTTACTTTTCTACCTAACTGGATAATTGTTGAGTGTTTTTATTTGATGTAACATGTTTATTCGGCTCTAAAAACATACAATATTTACCGATGTATTTGTAAATTGCAAATGGCGGGGGACTCTCTGTTGAACATGGTAAGTTAGGGAAAATGAGTTAAAACAAAAAAAGATATACAAAATACTGTTTAAAACCCACCGAATATATGTCCGCCTATGTTACGGTAACATATTGAGCAAATTTCTAACAGTATTTTGTTTAGTTTTTTAGTTTTAACTCATTTTCCCAAACTTAACGTGTTCAACAGAGAGTCCGGTGTCATTTTGAATTTTCAAATACATCGGTAAACTCTATATGTTTTCTGAGCTAAATAAACATGTTAAATAAAAACACTAAAAATTATCCAGTTAGGTAGAAAAGTAACTTATCTTGCCTTTGATAACATTTATTTATCATAAATTTGTCTTTTGACAACTTTTTCGAATTTATGTGTATAGTAATACAAACCCTGTTTCTCTCTCTCCTTCCTCCTTGCATGCAACCCGTACGCTAGCAATCACCTAGGCGGTGAGTACAACTCTATTTCTTTATGGTTTTTTAAATATTATATTATATATTATTGTCCATGGCATTGCTGTTGTATTTATCTTTCTTTAATGATTGTTGAGTATAATTTGAGCTTGTGTTCGGAAAAGCTATTACTTTTTTGGAGCGGATTAATTCTGTTTCTTTTAATTCACATGGGAATAATTATTTTGAGATACGATTTTTACGAAATACATTGGCTGTCATGGAACGAATTAAATTCTATCTGTATAAAAGCCAAGTACGTCCAAGGATGGAGTACTGCTGCCATACCTGGGCAGGAGCTGCTAAAAACAACTTATCTTTCCTTTGCAGAGTACAAAATAGACTTCGTGGCTTAGTGGGGTATGCCCTTTTCTCTTCCCTGCAACCTCTTTCGCACAGAAGAGACATTGCGGGCCTGTCTCTGCTTTATCGTTATTTCCATGGCAATTGCTCATCTAAACTCCAATCTTTGGTCCCACCAATCTTTCACGAAAAACACCCGTCTAGCTGAAACCACTGTCAGTAATTTTCCCCACTCTTTATCTGTGCCTAAATCAAAACGTAGATTCCATGAACAAAGCTTCTTTCTTATAAGTGCACGCCAGTGGAACTCTCTTCCGTTTGCCTGTTTCCCACCTGACTACAACGTGATTGTCTTCAAGTCCAACATAAACAAATTCCTGATGAATCGCCCCCTTAAGTAATGACACTTTATCAGATCTCGATTACTAACGATTACTACGATACTATCCCATTGATTACTGTACACGCAATAACCCTTACCCCCGAGTGGCTTTCGGGCCTTGATAAGTGGTGACCTCCATGTAAAAAAAAAATCGTACGTCTAGGTATTACTGTATAAAAAAAACAATTTTTTGATGACTGAAATAAAAACCTGATGTAATATTTGGTAAATGTCAGACGAATGTAGATTTTCTGTCATGATAATTTTTCATAGTCGCAAAAATAAATCACTCTGGTGCATCTACCACTAGTCTCTCCGTCTTAGACAAGATCCAAAGAAAAGTCTCTAATCTAATAAAAAAAGAACCCAGACAAACACGAACAGTGAATTAATAAAAGTTTGATTTTAAAAGAAACATGCAAATTAGTCACCGTTTTTGAAGTCGCTGGTTGGTTGGTTGGTTGTTTTTGTTTTACGGTATATCAACCCTTTTTTTTTTTTTTGTTTTATTACATTTTCACCCCAAACAAGGCAAATTGCCACTTTGGTGTAGGGGGCTACTATCAGGGGCAACACTACTGGGGTACTATGTAGGGATTTGGGCAGCAAGGTGTCGGTTCACGTTACACTTGAACTTCTGCACGTCAGTACTGTTGGGGAAGCAGGGACCTGGAATGGAATTCTAAAGTCTAGCGGTTCTGGGGAAGAAACTATTAGAGTAAAAAGATCTTTTACATCTAGGGATCTCTACAGTGTGGGGGTGGGATTTAGCAGCCTGTCGGGTTTGTCGAGGGTGCTCACGTCGTGGGGGCACAAGTGATTGCAGTTCGTCAGAGCATTCACCACTAAAATACTTGTAGAAAAGGCAGAGGGATGCAACATTTCGTCGATGGGACAGAGGCTGAAGCTTAGATGCCAGTTCAGGGCGTATCAGGTTTGTGACTCTCTTTTGAACCTTGTCAAGGAGCGAGAGACTAGTAGCAGATGCACCAGCCCAGATGTGGCAGCAATACTCCATACATGGGCGAATGGTGGCCTTATAGAGGTACAGGATACTTTCGGGTGTTAGAATGCGGAATCCAAAGATTTTGAAGAAAAAGTTTTTTTAATAGAATATATTTGTTGTTTTCACGTCGGTTTCTATTTAACCCATAGTTGGGACCCTAACAGGTATTACCACTCCGAGTCAGAGTGGACCTGGGAGCAATGGTAATTAAAGGGTGGCTCCACACTCCCCAAAGCCCACAAGCTGGGGCCTCACCACTGGATATAGTTTAAGGTCGTATCCAGGACCCCCATTGAAGGACTTTTACGCTCTGCAGGGGGGGGGGGCAGTCGGCGTATTCTAATGCCCCACCGACAGGGCCGGAATCGGTGGTATATTCATGACTAAGTTGCCACATCTGGGCTGGTGCATCTACCACTAGTCTCTCCTTTTTAGACAAACTCCAAAGAAAAGTCTCTAATCTAATAGGTCCCACACTGTCAACTAAGTTCCAACCTCTGTCCCATCGCCGCAATGTTGCATCCCAGTGCTGGTTTTACAAGTATTTTTTATCGAAATGTGCTCTGATGAACTCATCACACTTGAATGCCCTCAACGTACAAACCCATTTAGCAACAAAGTCCCACCCTTTCACTTTAGATGTCCCTAGATGCTTGAAAGTTTTCCACCATATAACTTCTTTTCCTGGGCTGCTAGACTTTTGAATTCCCTTCCTCTTACTTGCTTCGCTGATTGCACTGACATGCAGAAGGTTAGGTTTCCTCTAAATCTGGTCCCTTACGTCTAAGTGGCAATATGCCTTGCCTGGAGTGAACATGGCTAAAATAATAAAAATGAAATAAAAAAGAAATAAAAATCTGATGTCGTAATATTTGCTAAATGTCAGATGAGTGAAGATTTGCTGTCATAATAATTTTGCATAATCGCAAAAAATAAATCACTTTTACGTTTTTCTCTAAGAATATTTGGTCTCTTTACTGATTCCAGACGTTTTTCATCGATTGATATCTTCACGAAGCCAAACTGGGAAGAAGAAGGTGAGAGATGGGGGTCGCGCAATATTTCTTCATTTTCATTTTAAACTCAAATTCAAGCCATTATCACCGCACAAGCAGTAAGGTCTATGATATAAAATCAACAGCAGGTTTACTGATATGCCAGAAAAAGAAATTAAAATCTGATGTAATATTTAGTAAATGTCAGATGAATGAAGATTTGCTGTCATGAAAATTTTGCATAGTCGCAAAAATAAATAATTTTTCTGAGAATATTTGGTCTCTTTACTGAGTCCAGACATTTTTCATCGATTGATATCTTCACGAAGACAAACTGGGAACAAGAACGTGAGAGATGGGGGTCGCGCAATATGTCTTCATATAAACATTAGGAGACAAAATTACTCTTTGTAGAAACTATTTCTATCAAACACAAACACGTACACATATTAAAGATCCATCAATAATTGTGTTCAAGAAATTTCTAGCTAAATTACGTTTATTACTACGTTTAATCCTGATAATGTTGGCTTTCAGGGTGAATCCACAGATTTTATTCAAATGTGAATTTGAAGGCATAATTTATAACTTGGGCTAGGACAACAGCATATTCTTTTCCTTGTTTTGATTCTCGCGTATATATCCAATGATATCCTATATGCTTTTATGGAGAGTGATGTGGTTCTCGGGTGATTAATTGTGTCTGACTGTGTCGGATTTTTTTTTTACATACGAATCACCACTTATCAAGGCCCGTAGGCCATTCGAGGATAAAGGTTATAGAGTGTACAGTAGTCAATAGCATACTATTGTAGTAATCGTTAGTAATAGAAATTTTGTAAATTTGATTACTTAAGGGGGCGGTTCATCAAGAATTTGTTTATGTTGGACTTGAAGACAATCACGTTGTAGTGTAGTCAGCTGGGAAGCAGGTAAATGGAAGAGAGTGCGATAGGCGTGCAGTTCTAAGAAAGACGCTTTGTTCATGGAATCTACATTTTGAGTTAGGCACAGATAAAGAGTGGGGAAAATTATTGACAGTGGTTTTAGCTAGACGGATGTTTTTCATGAAAGATTGGCGAGGTGGGGCCAGAGATTGGAGTTCAGATGAGCACTTGGCATGGACATAACGATAAAGCAGAGACAGGCTCGCAACGTCTCTTCTGTGCAAAAGAGGTTGCAGGGAAGAGAAACGGACATCCCTCACTAATCTATGAAGCTTATTTTGAGTTGTGTCAAGGCAGGATCAGCTGCTTCTAGCAGCTCCTGCCCAGATGTGGCAATAGTGCTCCATCCTTGGACGTACTTGGCTTTTATATACATACAAAATTACCTCAGCAGTGAGATATCTACTGGAGCGGTAGAAAGAGACCACCATTGTTCCAGCGGCCTTGGCAACAGATTTGATGTATGTGTTCCATTTTAGATCAGGAGTAAAGATCAAGCCCAGAAGCTTGTCAAAACATGGAGCCTCCCCAAAACGAGAGCCATCCATTTCAATTGATGCCAGACGGGGATCGGAGCGTTTATGATGTAAAGATAGAAGTTTGGTTTTAGATGAATTAATAGTAACCAGCCGCCTCTTTCCCCATTGTACCACATCTTCAAGATCCGAGGAGAGAGGATATATACTCGAGAGCCAAAACAATGAAAAGAATATGATGTTGTCATACTCCTAATTATAACCCACGATTTCGTTATTCTTCTTGTTCTTGTAGTAAGTCTTAAGGTCAAGCACATAAAATCAACACTAGGTTCTTTGATATAACAGGGGCGCTTTCGATTTTATGCATAACTTATAACTTGCTGTTTTGTTATTCTTGTTGTTGTTCTTGTTAAGACGGCATAATCACGTTGACACATCGGTTCCCACTGGATCACCGAAGTTAAGCAACGTTTAACCTGGTCAGTACTAAATGGGTGACTATTTGGGACTTCTAGGTACTGTACGTGCTCTCCACTTATCTCGGCATTGTTTCCGGTCGTCATGGACTTCTCCTTACCACTGGACTCAAACAGTGCTGATTCGGGAGAGATGTGGTTGGGAATTGCGCAACCCTTGCCTCACAATTACACGCAAGCTGCTCCTAAGAGGTTATCCTTTGTCTTTCTTTGTGTTAAGCATCATTCATGATGATGATTTGTTGGCAATCGTTTCCCTGATATCTTTCTATTAAGAATTCTTTCTAGAAGGATATCGATTCCTTTCAGGTTGGACCAGGTGAAGGTTGCAAACATCCTTAAGTGAAAGTTTATTTTTGTGGAACGAACTGTATTCGAACTTAAATAACAATAGAAAAAGTAGAATCTGTCCATCGGGCTAAGATCCTAGTGTAGTATCTGTTCTGATGCCACACTTTGTGACAAAACCTACTTAATCAATTGATTAAGTTAAATGGTAAAACCAAAGGGTTTTTTTTTTTGCCTCAAAGGACCGACCGCATTTTTTGGGGTGTCTGGACGCGCAAGAACTGGTTTTGTTTTGTTATGTTAGCCATTAGGGCAATATTAACTGTTTATTTTATTTTATTTATTTTTTTTTTTTTTGCTGATAGTCTCGCATTCGTCAGGACTTAAATAACCGGCTTACACACCTTTTTAGGCGACGGTCTCACAGAGTGTATTTGATTTTATTCAACCGTGAATTTGAAGGCATAACGTATTAACTGGAGTTTCCTTATTGATGTTGTTCTCATAGTAACTAGTAAAGTCAAACACTAGGTTCTTTGATATAACCGGGGCGCTTTCGAGATGAATATTTCTGTTTAAAGCAAAATTGAAGCATGATACTTGTCTTTTGCATTTTAAACTTTAATTCAAGCCACGATATATCATTTTTGTAGGTTGGTTGGTTGTTTTTGTTTTACGGCATATCAACCTTTTTCAGGTTATTTAATGCCGAATCTAGTTATTTTAAGGAATGATTTTTAATGGAGTATATTTTTTTTTAGGTCGGATTCTATTTAACCCATAGTTGGGACCCTAACAGGTGCTACCACTCCGGGTCAGAGTTTACCTGGGAGCAATGACAATTAAAGGGTGGCTCCACATTCCCCAAGGCCCGCAAGCTGGGGCCTCACCATCGGATATAGTTTTAGGTCATATCCAGGACCCATTTTTGTAGGTTCTCTACAGTGCAATGTAGACTACAATGTAATGTGGACTAAGTCACCGTGAGAGACACGTGAGCGTCATCTTGGTGCACCGCAATGTGTCCCAAACTAGAGCAGACTATCAATCAATTGAATTGAAAAATGGGCGATTTCACCGATTTTGATGACAATAAAAATATTGTAGTGTGAAGCATTTGTTGATCAACATTCAATCCTGGACAACGTCGAATCTCCCCGATAGTTATGTTTAATCCTGGTTATGCTGGATTTCAGAGTGAATACACTGAGTGTATTCGATTTTATTAATCCGTGAATTTGAACGCATAATTTATAACCCGCGATTTCGTTATTGTTGTTGTTGTTGATGATGATGATTTTTATTCGTATTCGTTTCCCGCGATATCTTTTTATTAAGAATTATTTCTAGAAGGATATCAGGTCCTTACGGGAGGGACCAGGTGAAGGTTGCCAACGTTCATAAGTGGAAGTGATTCTGTGGAACGAACTGGGTTCGAACTGAAATAAAATAGAAAAAATAGGTCCTGAATATGACCTTAAACTATATCCGATGGTGAGGATCCAGCTTGCGGACTTTGGGGAGTGTGGAGCCACCCTTTAATTGCCATTGCTCCCAGGTCCACTCTGACCCGGAGTTGTAGTACCTGTTAGGTTCCAACTATGGGTTAAATAAAAACCGACTCTAAAAAAAAATGTTCTTCAAAATCACTGGATTCGTCATTAAATAACCTGAAAAGGGTTGATATGCTGTAAAACAAAAACAACCAACCAACCAATCGAAAAAAAATAAGATCTAGCCATCGGGCTAAGATCCGAGTGTAGTATCTGTTCTGATTCTATATATATTTTTTTTTTGTACATTTAAGTTAATCTGTTTTTAGTCAATGTAGGGAATCCCTTTCTATACTAAGGGAATTTTTATTTTTGCCTACTGCTAGAGTATCCCTTTGTGGGGAGCTAGTTTTCCCTCACATTAAACTTTTTGTGGCAATGCTGAATTTCAGAGGGAATTCAGAGAGTGTATTTGATTTTATTCAACCATGAATTTGAAGACATCACGTATAACCTGTTTCGTTATTCTTGTTGTTAGTGTTGTTGTTGTTGCTGATGTTGTGTTGAGCAAAAAAAAAAAAAAAGTGGTATTAGGCAGGCAGGCTCGAATCCGTGACGCAAAGGCGGAAAAGAACGTGAAAGAGAATCTGACGTCTTACTGCTACTCCATTACGCGACCGGAAGTTCTGAACGTTAAAATTAAAAAAAGTCCATCTAACCGATAAGATGACTAGCAAAAATAGCTCGCAAAAAATCAACCCTTCCTTGTAGAAAAGTGCTCAGTTGAAGGAGAAAGAATTTATGTTTTTGGCCAATTTTTCGATATTTGTCGCCCGAGAGGACGAGATTCGACATGATACTGATCGCGTGAAAATCCGTCGCCTCTGTCGAAGTTTTAGTCAACCATACATACATTCATACATACATACATACATACATACATACATACATACATACATACATTTAAACAGACTGGTGAGATTTATATTATAGACTAGCCTGGGTGCCTGGCGTTGCCCGAGTGTTTGTAGGTGTGTGTTGAACAAAAAAAAAAGTTATAGTAGGCAGGCAGGCTCGAACCCTTGACGCGGAGGCGGAAAAGAAGTGAGCCCCCCCCCTCCAAAAAAAAAAAAAATCCTGACGCGTTAGCTGTTGCGCCATCGCTAAACCGAAATGATATAAGTTTAAATTAAGGCTAAACAATCGAAAAGAGGCGATGGCTGTTTTAATATTTGGTATAACTAATAAGATATATTTAAAAAACATGGATGGTTTTATTTATAAACATGGGTGATTAGAACTGACCAATCGAATAGAACTACGCTCTGCTACCAACGAATTTGACGCAGGAATCACTCCATAAAAGACACTGAACTTCTTAGAATTCCTGCGCATAACTTTTCGTCTTCACGCCGGAAGGAACTCTGCTCTTTGTCTTCAAGCTTTTTGGGATTGATGCTGCCATTTTGTCTTGAACAAACATTTCCCTTCTCTTCTAAAACTAAAATGGCTTACAACGCAAACGTCCCCTCCCAATGCAACTTTTGTCAGCTCTAATTTTTAATTCATTTTCTGTTCGACAATTTTATTCCAAAGTGCGAAAAATGGTTGAAAGAAGCCTAGTGGAACAATGTTCCACAAGCGTGCTGTTATAGAAATGTTCATGAAATCTGCATTTAGATTTCGGCACAGATAGAGAGTGGGGGAAATTGTTGATATTAGTTATTCGAGTGCTTTATATGAAAGTTTGGCAAAGTTGTGTTTATAAACAGGGGTGATAAGGATTGACCAATCAGATGGAACCTCGTTCTGTTAGTAACCAATCAGAAACGGGAATCACTCCATAAAATGTACCGGATCTTTTAGAATTCCTGCACAACATATAGGAAGAAACTCTGCTCTTCATTTGCAATCTTTTACAATTCAAAGTTTCTTTGGGTTGATGCTACCATTTATTAAAACAAATATTTCCCTTCTCTTCTAAAACTAAAATGGATTACACGCAATAGTGAAAAAAAAAATTCGACTTTTGTCAGTTCTAATTTTTAACTAAATTTCTGTTCGACAGTTTTCTTCTAGTGGTTGATTCTTAGAAATGGCTGCGTCTGATAAAAAAAAAAAGAAATCTATTTTTAGCATCATCAAAGTCGACAAGATGCTTAAAGTGATTTTTTGTAAAAATTATTTTTAACTTCACGGTGACGCACTAAGTCTCGAGAGAGACAGAAAAAAGGTTATTACTGTAAATGGGGACAAAAATAGCCACGTTTAACGATGGAGCTGTTCCTTACGCTGAATTGACCCAAGGGGAATAACCAGTGAATGACTAACGTGTTATAAATGTGATAGACGACAGCCATTTTGTATTTGTGTACGGCGACTCGAACAAACAAATAAAAATAACAATAGGGCACCCCCAAACCCAAAGTAAAACCAAGTGAACTGCATATTTATAGATTACCAATGTTACAATGTATATATACTAGCA
>NC_136519.1:83886275-83921275 GCF_053919585.1 Euprymna scolopes
TTTTATTATTATTATTATTATTATTATTATTACTTTATTTATTTAATATTTTATTATTATTATTACTTTATTTATTTAATATTTTATTATTATTACTTTATTTATATAATATTTTATTATTATTATTACTTTATTTATATAATATTTTATTATTATTATTATTATTACTTTATTTATATAATATTTTATTATTATTACTTTATTTATATAATATTTTATTATTATTACTTTATTCATATAATATTTTATTATTATTATTATTACTTTATTTATTTAATATTTTATTATTATTATTACTTTACTTATTTAATATTTTATTATTATTACTTTATTTATATAATATTTTATTATTATTATTATTATTATTATTATTATTACTTTATTTATATAATATTTAATTATTATTACTTTATTTAATATTTTATTATTATTACTTTATTTATATAATATTTTATTATTATTATTACTTTATTTATATAATATTTTATTATTATTATTACTTTATTTATATAATATTTTATTATTATTACTTTATTTATATAATATTTTATTATTATTACTTTATTTATATAATATTTTATTATTATTATAATTACTTTATTTATATAATATTTTATTATTATTATTACTTTATTTATATAATATTTTATTATTATTATTACTTTATTTATTTAATATTTTATTATTATTACTTTATTTATATAATATTTTATTATTTTATTTATTTTATATTTTATTATTATTATTATTACTTTATTTAATATTTTATTATTATTATTATTACTTTTACTTTATATATTTAAGATTTATATTCTGTATGAAACATAGGATCTTTTGTGCTCTATTAATTTTTAAATATTTGAATCTTGGACTGTTACTATACAGTTATTTTATATATATATGTGCTCTGTAGTTATATTAAACATACATTGAGCTTCTAAACAAAAAAGGATTGGTATACACAAAAAGTTAAATATAATGGAAAAAATATAATTTACTAAAATAGCATGCACGCAAACATATATATATGGTACTTGTGCACTTTTGCCCCTGTACTGAAATAATAACGTTATTATTTTGAAAGCCGTGTTTAACATGGCGAGGGGAGGGTGTCTGTAACTATTCTCTGCTTCCAGCTGACAATTTAATAATAAAAAAAAGATTTTGTGAAGCTTGAATTTAACCTGAAAAAAAAAATTAATATTAGCACGTTGGGAAAAATGCTTAAGTGTACATACATTTTTTAAATCAATTTTCACCCCAAACAAGGCACAGTGCCACTTTGAAGTAGGGAGCTACTAACGGGGACATAATTTGCAGGGGCATTATGAAGGGAGATGAATAGCAAGATGTTTGTTCACATTACACTTGAACTTCTGCATATCAGTACAGTTAGGAAAGCAGAATCCCGGAAAGGAGTTCCTAAGTCTTGCAGTTCTGGGGAAGAAACTACTGGAGTAAAAGGCTTTCTTAGGGATCTCTACTGTAAAGGGGTGGGACTTAGTTGCTTGTCGGATTTGTCAGAGGTAGTCACGTTGATGAGGTACAAGTGCTTGCAGTTCGTCAGAGCATTCACCATTAAAGTAGTTGTAGAATAGGCAGAGGGATGCAATATTTCGTCGATGGGACACAGACTGAAGCCAAGATGACAGTTCAGGACCTATCAAGTTGGCGACTCTCCTTTGAACCCTGTCCAGGAGTGAGAGACAAGCAGCAGATGCACCAGCCCAAATGTGACAACAATACTCCATACATGGGCGAATGGTGGCCTTGTAGAGGTACAGGATACTTTCAGGCGTAAGTAGTTTTCTAGCACGGCAGAGAGAGAGAGAGACCCCACCTACTTTGCAGTAGACTTGGCATACTTGGACACGATGATAAACTAGCTGCTTTCCATTCCAAAGAAAAAGGCAGATCCAGGTGGGTGGGCACCCAACACTACCTAGAACTAACACCACAACCTGACCGATAAAAAGCCACCAAAATGGCCTCGTGTCTCTCAGACTAAGTAATGGTTTTTATAACAATCAATATTTGGCTTCGTGAATATTTACAATGACGATGTTAGCATTGAGCGAGAAAGAAAGAGGGTTAGGATTAAGGTTAGGGTTAAGGTTAGGGTTAAGGTTATTATTCACGTTGAAATGAGGACAAAAGATATTCACGTTGAACGATGGAGATCTTTCTTGCTTTGAATTTACCCAAAAGGAATAAAAAGTGTTTGAATTACGAGGGATGAATCTGATAGACGAGTTTTTGTTTTCTGTTTGTAAATCGTCACTCACATAAACAAATAAAAACGAGCCAAGCATTCGGGGTCCCTATCCGTGAGTGAAAAAAAAATCACTTTCGCCACAACTAATGTTTGTGCAAAATTTAAAAATAACCTAAGGCGTGATTATTGAGAAAAGTGCTAACAAACAAACGAATAATTTTGGGGCAATTTTCATCCCTATAATACCCCCTAGGGGGCAACCAGAGTTATCCTGGAAGACCTATTCTGGGAAAATTTTACTTTCACCATTGTTTGTGCAAAAATTTCAAATAATCCAAGGCGTGCTAATTAGAAAATTGTGACAAAATCAATGGATGAACGATTTGGGGGCAATTTTACCTCTATAATGCCCCATAGGATCACAACCAAAGTTGTCCTGGAAAATTCGTTCTGGCAAAAATTTACTTTCACGATGACTAATATTTGTGCAAAGTTAAAAAAAAAAAAAAATTCAAGGAGTAGTTATTGAGAAAAATTCAAACAAACGAACATACGAAAAATGTGGGTCAATTTGACCCCTATAATACCCTCTATGGGGGACAACCAGAGTTATCTCGGAAAATCCGTTCTGGCAGAAATTTACTTTCATCATGACTAATGTTTGTGGAAAATCTTTTAAAAATCCAAAGCTTGGTTATTGAGAAAAGTGCGAATGGACGAACGGGAATGAATTAGTAAGTCCAGTCCTTTCAATGTTAGGGGACCAATCAGATATTTAGTCAGGTATAATTAGAGAGAGTAATATACTCATGCTAAACTGTCCAAACATTTGTACAGAGAGACCTTGTCACACTCGATGATAGTATATAGTTGACATTGAAGTTCTCTCAAGTTTTGTCCGATTGAGCTAACATATATGTATAACTAACCAATGCTTAATTGTAAAATGTGATATTGAGTTGAAGGTGGAAGGTTCAATCCCCAGTGTGGGCAACCAAAAAATACAATTGCGAAATAGGACTTCTACCCAGTCATGGTTACGGAACAAGAGCATGCTACGACGTGAAGTAAATAAAGGGTTCCGCTCGAAATTCCATCCAAATTCCCAAGTTTGACGAAATGCGCCTGAAGACGGTCGGAGGTTATATCGACCGAAACGTCGTGTAAAACAAGATAACAACAGTAGTCTAATGAATCCAAATAATACGAATATTTTACCAAAATAATAGACACACTTACGTGTGTGTGTGTGTGTGTGTGTGTGTGCGCGCGCCTCCGGTTGTGTGTATATGTGTATTTCCATTCTGTCTGGCTTGAATCTTTATTATCCCATAACAAAAGTTCAAAACAATAAAACGGACAGATTTCACTTAGCAAAATTTACTACCGTCTACCAATCCTAAAAGCCCAACAATTCACACGATCAAAGCTATCACATAGATTATCAGTTAAATCGAGTTATGACTATGAAAAACTCATAGAAACTTAAACCATGACCAAACAAACAATAAGGATAAACTCCACCCATTCACATACACAACTCTGATGACTGAATCGAGATGCGCATCGGACGAACGCTGGAAAGCAAATGGCTCGATTAGCTAACTTCTTTATTTCTGCACTTCGTTCTGATAATGACCCTCACTTCGTATTCTTAATGGCCCAACTATTACGCCCGACGTATCCATACGATCAGCGATTTTATTAGATTGATGGAAAAATAATGTCGTTTTTTTACCGGAAGTTGAACGTCAAAAAACGACATTATTTTGCACCAACCTCGATGCATTATCAGCTACATAGAGTTATGACCATGAAAAAGTCGTATAAACTTAAACCATGATTTGGAAAACCATGAGGCTAACCGAAACTCTTACTCCACCGAAACACAAATATCTGTGGCGACTGAATCGAGATGCGAATTTAACGAACGCTTCTTTTTTTCTTTCTATTTCGTTCGGGTACGCGTTCACTTAAAAAAAAAAGAAAATCGATTTTTCACACGAACGTGCTAACTTAATATTTTCAACCAATAAAAAAAAAAGGAAATAAAAAGAAATAAAAACACTCAAATTAACGAGCCAATGTCAATAGTGACCTGGTCAAGGAAGTCAAGAGGCCGCAATTCAAACAGAACTCAAGAATGTATGCTGAAAGCCACTCTCGCGCCTTTGGCCGGGGTTGGCGAGACAAGGCGAGTTGACCCAAGCCGAATATAACATGATTGACTAACGTAGGCATCACCACTTATCAAGGTCAAGAGGCCACTCGAGGATAAGGGTTAAAGAGTGTACAGTAAAAATTGGACAATATAGTAATCGTCAAGTGATTTTGAAGAATAATTTTTTAATAGAGTATAGTTGTTTTTCTTTTAAGTCGATTTCTATCCAATCCATATTTGGGACCCTAACAGGTACTACCACTCCGGGTCAGAGTGGACCTGGGAGCAATGGCAATTAAAGGGTGGCTCCACACTCCCCAAAGCTCGCAAGCTGAGGCCTCACCACGGGATATAGTTTAAGCTCATATCCAGGACCAGAACACGTTAGAAGACAATCATGTTTGTTGTTGTTGTGTCGGCTCCTCCAACTGAATTCTCTGCATCTATAGATGCTAACCATACACTTCGGTTTGGGACGATTAATTGGAATCGGAATTCGTTTGGTTGTTTTTGTTTTACGGTATATCAACCCTTTTCAGGTTATTTAATGCCAAAATTTGAAGAACAATTTTTTAATAGAGTATATTTTTTTTTTTTTTTTTTTTTTTTTTAAAGTCGGTTTCTATTTAACCCATAGTTGGGACCTTAACATAAACTACCAGTTCGAGTCAGAGTGGACCTGGGAGCAATGGCAATCAAAGGGTGGCTCCACCCCCCTACCCCAAAGCTGGGGCTTCACCATCGTTGTATGGGTGTGATAGATAAAATAATAACACGAGGATGAGAATAGAAAAGTAAGAACAGAATTGACGAAAAAGTAAAGCCTCCTATTTCTTTTAAATTAAAAAAACTTGTAAAAACTACAAAGACGGAAGTGGTACTATTTAAACGAGCGACCATTTATGGTAGAGAAGTAAAAAATAAAGAGTGTGAAAAAAAAAGGTTGGAAACAGTATTTAACAAGTGGAGCATGCATGGTCCCCCGTGAGTGTACTACAGTGAACGAGGCATAAAAAAATGACATGTTCAGCATTTGTCCCCTCTCTATTTAGCCCACAAAGTCTCCAGGGGACGTCAAATCCTGGTGAAAATGAACCAACCGTTGCAGTTTTTGGCCTTAACATATGTAAAGTTGAGTTCTGCACCATTCAAAAAAAAAAAAAAAAAAAGAAATGACTAAGTCCATCATTTTCTTCCCTCCCCATTTAGCCCCAAAAGTCCCCAAGGCCTTAACACATTTAAATTTGAGTTCAGCACCATGCAAAACTGCTAAATAGACATACACAGAAAATTTTGGACAAATATGGTAAAGTAGTCCCAAAAATGAAGTGTTTTTATTAGCCCTAAAAGAGCCCCTGGGGCACACCCAAGAGTTATCGTGAAGTATAGACAAACAAAATTTTATAGAAATCAGTTAGTTACAACTTTTCAGAAAGTTAAAAAAAATTTTTTTTTTTTTTAATTAGCACAAACGTGTCAATTTTAGCCATTTTAACCCGAAAAAGGTCCCTAGGGGAGCACCCAGAGTTTTCCCGGAAAATCTGTTCTGTTATTTTTTTTTAGTCATTTTTTAGTCATTTTTTTTCTTTAATGCATGGTGCAGAATTCAAATTTATATATGCTTAAGCCTAAAACTGCACCGTTTATTCATTTTTACCAGGGTTTGACCTCCCCTGGGGACATTTGGGGCTAAAGGGAGTTGGGGGGCAAATGCTGAACTTAGTCATTTTTATATTGCCGGGTTCACTGTGCATTCACGGGGCACCACGCATGCTTCACTTGTTAACTTTACCTTCAAGTCAAAAAAAAGTGTTGTGGGCAGAATTTATTCTCATTTTTATGCAAATAGGGGATTTCATAAAATGGAAAGTTCTTACAAAGAAACTCTGTTCATGGAAATTTCACATGACGTTAGATTCTGGGGGGCGGATAAAAGTAGTGAGTGTCATAAATTTCGGTTGAAATCTAGACTAAAGAACAGAAGATTCCATCTTTCCACCAAAAATTTAAATCGATTTTAAATAATTTCATCAAGGCAGGAAAGTGGCGCCATGGGGGCACTTCCCCAAATTTGTCAAAAGTATTCCAGCGTTATAAAAGAAATACGATATTTGGCAGCTATACTAAATAATACTTAATTTCTATTGAACAATTTTATTCCGAGATGCCAAGAACGGGCGATTCTAAAAACTGACTGCGTTGAAAAGAAAATCTATTTTTAGCATCACCAGTCAGATTTTAATAATCTATTTTTAGCATCACCAATCAGATAGATTACTTAAAAGTGGTTTTTGTAAGAAAAAAATAAAAAATAAAAAAAAGCAGAAAAAAGAAATAAAAATAATTCTTCATTTGACAAATAGTTATGGTAACGATAAGACAGTTAGGTTAGAAAGACGTGCGTGTATATTATCACGTTGAATGAGGACAAAAATAGTGACGTTTTACGATGGAGGTGTTTTTTTACTCTGAACTGACCCAAGTGGAGGAGGAGGAGGAGGAGGAGGAGGAAGAACAACAACTACAACAACAACAACAACAACAATAATAATAATAATAATAAAAAAAGAAAAAAAAAAGAGTAACATGTATGTACGAGCAATAATGGCGGACAAAAAGATAGGGGGACACAGTTTTGAAAGTCGGTTTATTAAAGTTTTTTGTATGTTTCCGACTGCTTGATTGTATTTGAAAGCTAAAATTTATAGATCGCCTTTCACTAATATATATTTTGATATTTAGGAAAATATCTGCATATTTAACGTGTTTTTACGAGAATCAGGAGAAATAACTATCTCATAGTTAAATAATTAAAGATTTATATATATATAAAAAAAAAACGGAATCGGTAATTGTATCGGAATCGGGAATTTAGTACGGAATCGGTAATTGTATCGAAATCGGAAAAAAATATTGGAATCGCACCATTTGGCACCTCGCTTTTTTTTCTCTTTATATCGCTTTAAAACTATTTCTGCGAATATAGTCATATATATATATATATATATATATATATATATATATATATATATATATATGAAAAATACACACACATATATATATGAAACAATACATATATATACACATATGTATGAAAACAAAATATATATATATAAAACAATATGAAACAATATATATATATAAATATGAAAAAAAACTATATATATAACTATGTATAACAATATATATACATATAACTATAAATATACATACAGAACAATATATATATATATATATACATACCAATATATATATATATATATATATATATAGATATACAGAACAATATATATATATATATATATATATCATAAAAATATATATACAGAACAATATATATATATATATATATATATATATATATATAGAACAATATATATATGTACATATATATATATAGAACAATATATATATATATATGTACATATATATATAGAACAATTTATATATATATATATATAGAACAATATATATATGTACATACACATATAGAACAATATATATATGTATATATATAGAACAATATATATATCATAACAATATATATATATATATAACAATATATATAAATAACAATACAGAACAATATATATATATACAGACCAATATATATATATATATATATATATATCAGAACAATATATATATATATCAGATCAATATATATATATATATATATATATACAGAACAATATATATATATATACAGAACAATATATATATATATATATATACAGAACAATATATATATATATCATAACAATATATATATATTTACAGAAGAATATATATATAGAACAATATATATGTACATATAGATATATAGAACAATATATATATGTACATATATATATATAGAGCAATATATATATATTAAATAATATATATATATATGTATAAAGAACAATAGATATATATATAGAACAACATATATATATATATATAGAACAACATATATATATATATATAGAACAATATATATACATATATATAGAACAATATATATATATGTATACAACAATATATATATAGAACAATATATATATATATATATATATATAGTTTGTTTGTTTGTTTGTTTGTTTTGTTTTACGGCATATCAACCACTTTGGGGTCATTTAATGCCGAAAGGTTCGTTATGTTGTGTTAAATATTGGTTTGTTCTTCTTAAGGTTTTTTTTTTTTTTTTTTTTTTTTTGTGGGGGGGGGGGGTCTTTCCTTATATTTTTGAGTATATTTTAGTTTCTTTCAGAAAATTGATAATTTTTTGGGGATCAATCTTGTTTAATATTGTTTTCAGATTTTTTTCTTGGTAATACTTTGTTCGGATTTGTTCAAGGTCAATGCAGTTTGTCAGTATATGGTGTATTGTGTAGGGTTCTTGACACGTTATACAGTTTGGTGTCTCCTCCCCTTTTAGTAGATGTGAGTGGGTGATGTGAGTGTGACCTATTCGCAGTCTGGTCATTACTACCTCTTCCTTTCTTGTTAACTTTTTGGTGTCTCTCATTCCAATATTTGGTGTTATTTGGAATAGTTTGTTTTTGGTGCATGAGCTCCAGTTTTCTTGCCATTTTCTCTTCAAAAATGTGTTTATTTTAGTCTTTAGGTCTGTATAGGGGATTTTTCCACTTATGTGGTTTTGTTGCAGAGTTTCCTTTGCTGCCTTATCTGCTTGTTCATTCATGTATATGCCGATATGGCTTGGTATCCAGCAAAAGATAATGTTTTTTTTCATGGTTATGGCATCTATTTTGTTTAGCAATTTTGTAATAAGTGGGTTTGTCATTTTTTTTTCTTTTAGAGATATGAGTATTGAAAGTGAGTCAGTAAATATGATATATTTTTGATGGTCATCATTGGTTATTATATTCAGTGCCAAATCTATGGCTGTTGCTTCTGCGCTGAAAATAGAAGATTCGTTTGGGAGCCTTTTCTTTAGTTTTATTTTTTTGTGGATGGCTGCGCATCCTACTTTATCTCCATCTTTTGATCCGTCAGTGTAAATTTGTGTATATTCTTTGTATGTATTCTGGATGATAAGTAGTTCTTCATGGAAGGTTGATGGGTGGGTTTTCGTTTTGGGATATTTATTTAATTTTAATATTATGTGTGGTTGTTTGATCATCCAGGGTGGAGTTTTTGATTTGTTATATTTATGTATTTTTGTAATGTCCATTTGGGCTTCTGTGAGAAGGTTTTTTATCCGGAGGCTGTAGGGCTTGATATCTTCTTTCTTGTTGAAGAGATGTGTGTATTGTGGGTGAAGGGTACATTGATATGCAGGATTTGTTGGACTTGATACCAGCTTTAGGTAATATTGTAGCGCTAACTTCTGTCGTCTTAGAATCAGTGGAGGCTCGTGGGCCTCTATATAGAGGCTTTCTACTGGAGAGGTTCTAAATGCTCCCAAGGCTAATCTTAATCCTTGATGGTGGATTGTATTTAGTTCTTTTATGTAGGACTTCCTTGCTGCTCCATAGATGAAGCATCCATAGTCCATTTTAGATCTGATTAGAGTTTGGTATAATTTTAATAATGTGACTTTGTCTGCACCCCAATCGGTGTGTGCTAGGACTTTGATCAATTGCATTGTCTTTTGGCATTTTGCTTTTAAATATTTTATATGCGGTATAAAGTTCAATTTTTTATCAAATATAATACCTAAATATTTATGTTGGTCGGTAAGTGGGATGTTCTTGTTATCCAGTTTCAGGTTGGGGTCGTGGTGGAATTTTCGTAATTTGCAAAAGTGGATGCATTTAGTTTTTTCCTCTGAGAATGTAAATCCATTTTCTATGGCCCATTTGTTTATTTTATTCAGACAGAGTTGTAGTTTGCGTTCGGCTGTTTGTATATATTTAGATTGGTAGTATATAAGTAGGTCGTCCACGTATAGGGCATTTTCAATTCCTGGGTCTATGTTTTTTATGATATTGTTTATTTTAATGTTGAAGAGGGTGACAGACAGGATACTGCCTTGGGGGACCCCCATTTCTTGATCTTTTTGGACTGAATAAGTGTTGTCCATCCGTACTTGGAAGTTTCTATTTGTTAAGAAATTTCTGATAATTTCTGGCATTCTACCCCTAAGTCCTAGTTCATACAGGTCTTTTTGGATTCCGTATTTCCAAGCGGTGTCATACGCCTTTTGCATGTCAAAAAAAATTGCTATTAGATGTTCTTTTTTTGCAAATGCTTCTCTTATGCGTGTTTCCAGTTTTATTAAGTGATCGGTGGGGCTTCTATTTTTCCTGAAACCCGACTGGCTTTCTGTAATTAGATTTTTGCTTTCCAAGTACCAATTTAATCTTTCGTTAATCATTCTTTCAAAAGTTTTGCACAAACAACTAGTTAGTGCAATGGGTCGGTAGTTTGTTGGGTTTGTATGGTCTTTTTTTGGTTTGGGTATTGGGATTACTGTTGCCTGCTTCCAGTTTTTTGGAATGTTGTTAGTTATCCATATCTCATTGTAAATTTGTAATAAGTAGTCCAGTGATGGTTTTGGTAGTTTTTTGAGGAATTGATAATGGATCTCGTCGGGGCCGACTGCTGTATCGGGAGATTTGTTTATTGCCTCCTCTAGTTCTGCACTGTTGAATAATTGATTGTAGTTTTCTTCATTTTTTGATTTGAAGTTTATTTTTATTTTTTCTTCATTTTTCTTTATAGCTTGGAATTTTTTATTTTGGTTTTTTGATGATGAGTTCATTGAGAATTGTTCTGCTAATTTATTTGCGATATTTTGTTTGTCGGTAATCTTTGTGTTGTCGCATATAAGGTGTTTAATAGGGTTCTTTGTATTTTTTCCTGCTATTTTTCTGACCATCTCCCATACTTTTTTGGGTTTTGTGTTTTGATTAATTTTTGTTACATAATCTTTCCACGAGTTCCGTTTTGATTCTTTGATAGTTTTCCGTGCTTTGGCTTTGCTGTTTTTATAGGTGTCCAAATTTTCTTTCGTTGGACTGTTTTTAAATTTCCTTAGGTTTGCACGTCTGGCTCTTATAGCTTCTTTGCATTCTTTATTGTACCAGGGTTTGTTATATTTTGTAGTAGTGGAACTTTTTGGTATGTTCTCCTCGGCTATTGTGAGTAGGGTGTTGCTGAAATATGTGATGTGTTCTAAGTCAGGATTCGCTTCAGGTATTAATCTGTATTGACATGTATTTTGGAAATTTTCCCAATTTGCCTTTTGTAAATTCCAGCGGGGTGTTTTGTCTTCTGGCTTGGGATTCTCGTTTTCTATTATGATTGGGAAGTGGTCACTTCCGCATGCATCCTTATGTGTTCTCCAGCTATAATCCATGTATATAGTTGGGTCACATAGTGTTATATCGATTGCTGATAGGGTTCCCGTTGGTGGGTGCATATATGTATTCTCTTTGTTGTTGAGTAGGCATAGATCGTTTTGGTTAATTATTTTTTCTATGGTTTGGCCTCTTTTGTTGTTTTTTTTACTGCCCCACCATATATTATGACTATTGAAGTCTCCCAACAGTAGAAAAGGTTTAGGTAGTTGTTTGATTATATTGTTTAATTCAGTTTCGTTTATTGTTTCATTTGGTGGTATATAGAGTGAGCATAGGGTTATTGTTTTGTGTAGTGTTGCAGTTATTGCAACAGCTTGCATATTTGTTTTTAAGTTCACTTTGCTGTGTGGAATGTTTTCGTTTATCAGTATTGATGATCCACCGGTGGCTTTGCATGATAATTTGTTTATGTGGTTGTATATTGAGTAGTGTTTTATGTTAATTTTGTCATTTTCTTTTAAGTGTGTTTCCTGTAGGCAAATTATTGCAGGACATAAGGATTTGATAAGTATTTGCATTTCTTCGATATTAATTTTTAATCCTCTTATGTTCCACTGTAGGATTTTGTTAGTCATGGTTTATATTTTCTTTTGGTTTTGGACTGTTGGTGTTTATGTCTACGTCCATAGTTTCGATGTTAGTTTGGGTGTTTCTTTTGGAAGTGGATGGTCTGTTTCTTGTTTCTGGTGAGAGGCTTTTTTTGGGTTTTGGTCTGGGACTTTTAGATTTACTTTGTCTTGACTGTCTTTTTTGGCTATCAGTTTCAACTAGTTCAAATTTATTTTCATTTTCAATTAATACTAATTCTGTTTTTTGTTTGTCATTTTGTTTTTGGGGGGTAGTTTTTTTGTTGTTCTGTTCTATTTCCATTTTTTCTGTTGTTGTGTGTTTATTTTTAACATCTGTTTTTGTCCTTGTTTGTGACTTGGATCTTTCACGTTTTGATAATTGAGGAGGTTTCATTTCTTTAGGGATTGATTCCTCAATATTGATGGAAGTTTTTCTGATTTCCTTTGTTTCGTTTTCTTTTATACTGGGTTGTTCGTTTCTGACTTTTATTTGGCTGTTGGAGTTTATTTTCAGTTCTGATAAAAAAGATTTTAATTCTTCAAGTATGTTCTTTAGTTCTTTTGCTAGGTTTGCAATTTCTGGAGCAAGGTTTAGTTCATTGTAGTTGTACATTTTGTTTGCTTGTTGGGTTATTGTGGCATATGAGTTTTTGGTGCGATTTGTGACTTCTTTGCGGGCTTCTTGGAAGGTTATATTTTTTTGATATTTGATTGTTATTATTTCCTTCTCTTGATTATATATTTTGCACTGTTTTGAGTGAGAGTGGTGCTCTTCTTGACAGTTTGTGCATTTGGTTTTATTTGGACAGTCTTCTTCATCGTGGTCTGGGTTTTTTTCACTGCAGTTTCCACATGTGAAGAATCTTAGACATTGGTCTTTATTATGTCCAAACTTTTGGCAGTTGTAGCATTGTAAAGGTTTTGGGATGTATTGTTCTATTTTCGTTCTTTCATAACCTATATTGATGGTCTCTGGTATTTGAGGATAATTGAATGTTAATATATAAGTGTTTGTATATATTACCTCTCCTTTTTTTTTAAATGTGATTCTTTTTACATCTGTGACCCCTTGGTTTTTTAGTTCTGTTTTGATTTCTTCTGTTGTGCAGACGGAGATTTCCTGGTTTTTTATGACTCCTTTGGAGTAGTTTAGTGTTTGGTGTGGATAAGCTTTGATGTTTGTTTCATGCAATTTTTGTAGTTGAAGTAGAGTTTTGGCCTGTTTTTTATTTAGTACTTCTACCAATATGGTACCATTCCTTAATTTTTTGACATTTTTAGGTGTTATTTTGCTTGATATTACCTTTTGGATAATGAAGGGTGACATTTTAGTTAACGGTATATTAGACGTTGCTTCTAGCACGATGAATCTTGGAAAGTTTGTATCTTCATTGTCGCTGTCAGAGTCAATTTCTGTGTGTGGTCTCTTGGATTTTTTGGTATTCATAATAATTTTTGAAAAATTCATCAGCCATGCTCCCCACCCTCCTCGGAGCCCCTTATGGGGAAGAACTATGAGGGGGTAAATCCCATTCGCCTCGGTTCTCCAGGGCTACATAGCTGGTATACTCAAACATGGGGAGGTTTCCAAGCATTCACAATATATGGTTATGCCCACCCAAGTATGGGATTTCCCTGTATTTTTATTATTCCTGATGGTTACCTTTTTCCCAGCTTGATTGACCCTTCAGCCATCGCTTATTAATTCAGTTTATTGTTTATGTTGAGTGTTAGTGTGTTTTTGTTTGGATTGTCTGAATTAGTGCTTGTCATGACCAACCGATTGATTGGATCGGGCCTATCCAACCTCCCGTCTAGCCTAGTAAGGGCCAAAGTGGTGTGTTGTAGTATCATGTTATTATTTCCTAGGCATGTTCCACTCAACCACCAGGATCCCGTTCTTAATGCATTACGGGTTGCCACCAACGGTCAACTGGTGGTCCCATTGAAGGATTTTTACCCTCTGCAGGGGGGCAGTTGGTATGTTCTATCGCCCTACCAACTAGGCAAAAAAAAAAAAAAAAAAAAAAAAAAAAAAAAAGGTGAGGAGGTGAAGGAAAAAGAAAACGAGGGAGGGGAGGGGGAGGAGAATGTTGTTTTTGTTTTTGTTTTCGCAGAACATGACTAAGTTTTGCAAAAGGGAATAAAAAAACAAAGACATCTATGTAGGTGCGTTTCATCTCAGGAAGTCAGTAGACAGCCTGATCTGGTAGCACCAGTATATATATATAGAAGAATATATATATATATATAGATCAATATATATCTATAGAACTATATATATATATATATATATATATATATATATATATATATATATTATTCCTTAATTGGAATTTTTTATATTGAGATGAGCATTTTATGTTAATTTTATTTTTATTTCGGACTATTAGTCTCATCTTTATTAGTTGTTTTTTTTTAAATCTTTTTATTGATGGCTGAGAATGCAGTTAGGAGATTCGAAGTTCCTATCCGTCGCGGTTACCACCTGACGAAGGCCAGAGGAAGTTGGCCGAAACGTTGGGAACCAATAAAAAGATTAAAAAAAAACAGCAACTAATAAAGATGAGACTAATAGTCCGAAATAAGAATAAAATTAACTATATCTATATAGAACATATATATATATATATGGAACAATATATATATATATATATATATATATATATATATATATATATATATATATATATATATATAGAACGATATATATATGTATATATATATATATAGAACAATATATATATTTATATATATATATATATATAGAACAATATATATATGTATATATATATAGAACAATATATATATGTATGTATATATATAGAACAATATATATATGTATATATATATAGAACAATATATATATATGTATACATATATATATATATAGAACAATATATATATGGATATATATATAGAACAATATATATATATGTATATATATATATATATATAGAACAATATATATATATATATATGTATATATATAGAAAAATATATATATATATGTATATATATATAGAACAATATACATATGTATATATATATATATATAGAACAATATACATATGTATATATATATATATAGAACAATATACATATGTATATATATATATATATATATATAGAACAATATACATATGTATGTATATACATAGAACAATATACATATGTATATATATAGAACAATATATATATAGAACAATAGGTGTATATATATATAGAACAATAGGTATATATATATATAGAACAATATATATACATACATATAGAACAATACATATATATATATACATATATATAGAACAATACATATATATACATATATATAGAACAAAATATATGCATATATATAGAACAATATGTATACATATATATAGAACAATATATATATATATAAAACAAGATATATATATATATAAAACCATATATATATATATAAAACCATATATATATAACCATATATATATATATATAAAACCACACACACACATATATATACATATATATAGAACAATACATATATATACATATATATAGAACAAAATATATGCATATATATAGAACAATATGTATACATATATATAGAACAATATATATATATATAAAACAAGATATATATATATATAAAACCATATATATATATATAAAACCATATATATATAACCATATATATATATATATAAAACCACACACACACACACATATATATATATATATATATATATATATATATATAGAACAATATATAAATATATATATAGAACAATATATAAATATATGTACAGAACAATATATAAATATATGTACAGAACAATATATAAATATATATATATATATATATATATATATACAGAACAATATATAAATATATATATATATATATATATATATATATATATATATATATATATATATATATATATATATATATATACTAGCAAAAGTACCCGTCGTTGATTGGGTTCAAAAACAGCCTACAGAAAATGGGCTCTGATTTATGAAAGTATTATAGGTTATGAAAAGGAAGGGTTGTAAAGAGATAGCTTCGAATTTGGGGGTATCAAAACCAAAGCAAAATATGATGAAAGTAAAAATAAAATAGATAAACCCCATAATTTATTATATCATACCTGTTCACACTGAAACACCTATCACAATATTCTGTGGATCTATGTTAAAAAACCTTGTTAAACTTTATGACATATTTCCATTCTATGGAGGTCAGGCGCGAACGGACACCCCATAATTTTATTATATCATATTTCTTCAAACTGAAACATAATTATCAAAGTATACTTACGTAAATAGATATGAAAAGTTTTTATTAAAGTTTTTGCCTATTTGCATTCTATGGAGGCCAGGCGCGAACGCAGACCCCACAATTTTATTATACCATCCCTATTTAATTTGAAACATACTTATCAAAGTAGTCTTATGCACATCTATATCAAAAACCTTTGTAAACGTTTTTTTTTTAATTTTCAATTTTTTTATTTCCATACTTTGTAGACCAGGCGCGAACGCAGACCTCATAATTTTAATGAATCAACGTTTTGCCAGATCAAACATACCCATTCCTGTGTCTCGATACATCTTCTATCATTATATGTAATCAGCTTTCTATAATAGTCAACCATATAGTAGCCTATTCGTGACCAGACACACACACAGACATTCAGCTTTATATATATATATATATATATATATATATATATATATATATATATATATATAAAGGCTCTTTCAGTCTTTTAAATACTATGGATACCCATCGTAGGAGTGCATGCGCGTGAAATTTTTTGTGGTAGGTGTGCAATTTTCAGCCACACCTATCCTGGGTGCGCAATATCCAACCATACCTCTCCTGAGTCGACATTGTTAAATACTAGGGGCAAGTGAAGTGTATGTATAGGACGACTGGGAAAAAATGCCGAGATAAGCGGAGAGCACATACAACGCCTAGAATTCCCAAATGGTCACCCATCTGGTACCAACCAGGTTCAACTTTACTTAACTTCGGTGATCTGACGAGAACCGGTGTGTCAACGCTATTATGCCGTATATATATACATATGCGCATAACGGACAAAGGGAAACTTTTCGATTCCAGCAGGTGCGTTCATTAACCATAAAATTATATGTTTATATAAATTGTACTCTACCACCACCACCACCACCACCATCATATAAAATTCTCATTTTCAATTTAACTTGTGTATTTTATTTTCATATCTTTTTATTTTTACTTTCTTTTCAGCTTATTCGAGTTGTCTCCTGCTCCAAAGCTGATAAGAACTCTTTAATCTTTGCAGTGTTTATAGTTAGGCTTCCGGTCACGCTTTGTCAATGGAACTCCTGTTGAATGCCTGCAAGTTTATTCTTTCACACAAGGTGATCTTTTATCTTTTTCGTAGATTAAAACTTCCTTTCAATTGCCTCAATAGAATCGGATAGCATCAGCCGTCGTTTTATGACGCGCTCAAAGAGCTGCTTAAATGGATTCATTTGCAGAAAACTTTTTTTTTAATCTTTTTTTTTTTTTTTTAAATATTATTTACTATTATATTACTTTACAGACGATGTATAGAATTAAAAAAAAAAAAGCTGCATTTTTTTTTTATTAAATTTAAAGATGCACGAGCAAGGCCATTCCCATAAGAGGCCCGGCAATCATGCAAACAATATATATATATATATATATATATATATAACAATATATATAAATAACAATACAGAACAATATATATATATACAGACTAATATATATATATATATATATATATATATATATATATATATATCAGAACAATATATATATATATATATATCAGATCAATATATATATATATATACAGAACAATATATATATCAGTATATGTAATCAGTTTTCTATAATAGTCAACCATATAGTAGCCTATTCGTGACCAGACACACACACAGACATTCAGCTTTTTTATATATATATCTAACTGGGTTCTTTTGCTGCAAACAATAGTATAACATTATTTATTTCCTGCGCAGACCTCCTGCGAAGACTTGATAAATAGATTTTTCTTTGGAGAAAGAGTTGGGAGAGGAAAAAAGAAAAAAAAAAGAAAGAAAAAAGAAAGAATTAAAGAGAGATATGGATTAGGAGAGAAAAAAAATAAAAATGGAGGAGTTAATCTCCAAACGATAAAGAGAAAAATAGGAGAGTCGATCTGAGCTTCAATGTAAGCCCCCCCCCCTCCGCTCAGGGATGGAACGCATAGAAGCCACAATAATAAGACACCATCTACACTGGGCTGGACACCTTGCCTGAATGCCTGGCAAATGCCTACCTAAGCAAGTGTTTTAATTCAGAATTTTCCCGTGGAACCAGACCCCACGGCGCACCAAAACGCCGTTTTAAAGATCATCTGAAATCTACTCTTACAGCGACCAAAATTGACACAAACAACTGGGAAGTCAATAGGGAGAGCTGGAGAAGAAAAATATATGAAAACACTGAAACCTTTGAAAACAAAAGAAGACAAAAAGGGCGAAACAAAAGGAGCCCGAAGAAAAGCTGCGAACCCTAACCCTACTATCCCCTGTGCCGGTTGCAGCCGCTTCTCCCGTGCGCAAATAGGACTTGTTTCACATCGTAGGAAATGTCAAGGAGCGAAATGTATACTCGTATCCGAGTTCTGCCAACGATATATGTATGTATTTAGATGAAACGGTAAGGAATACAGATGGTGAGCTGAATGTTTGATTTCGATAAAGGAATTAATGTTTTGGCCCAGTTTTTCGATATTTGTCGTCCGAGACGTTGAGCTTCAAAATGATACTGCTCTCATGAAAGTCCTTCGCCTCTGTCGAAAGTTTTAGGCATACATACATGATGATTGCAACGTCTTGTCAGACGAGTGCCACTCCCTCAGACATTTAAAATCCATGAGCCCAAATACCTGAGGGAGTATCTATACAAAGATGATGTTACAGAGTCTTAGCTTTGTACGACAGCTAAGTCTCTCTCTTGGTTCAAAATGTTGAGATCCAGCAACAAGCAAGAGCAAGATAGCCAGCAACAAATTAAACTGCAGACCAGCTTAATGCGGGTACTGGTCTTCCGCTTTATGTTTTTTTTAAATCAGAGATTTGCTTCTCCTAGAAAGGTTGCCTTCACCACGGCTCACGGGAGCCCTCTCCACCCCAATACACACACACACACACACACACACACACACACACACACACACACACACACACACACAAATATACACGGTGCTAGTTGGCCGTTGACCCAGAAAAAGAGTTCATTCGCCCTTTGCATACATACATACATACATACATACATTTAAACAGATATGGGAGATTTATATTATAATCACAACTTGTGTTGTGTGTTGTCCACCCTTCTCAGCTAGAATACAGCAGGAACTCCCCTCCAGTTGCACAGTAGTCAAATTTGGGAAAGAGGATGGAACAACTTTAACGGGAGGATGAGTTATTCAATGACACCAACCTATATAGGGGAATTCAGACTTATGGAAATATATCTAGCATAATCTATCTATTATATCTATAAAAGTGAAAATGTGTGTGTGTGAGAGAGAGAGAACAATTCTCAACCTATATACTCAACAAATTTTTTATCTACAGATTAGAAAATTTGTATATAGGGTATTCAGACATATGGACATATATTTAGCATAATCTATCTCTTATATCTATAATAAAAGTGAGAATGTTTGCGTGTGTGTGTGTGAGGTAGCAAGAGAGAGAGAGACAGAGCGAGAGAACAATTCTCAACCTATATATTCAACAAATTTTTCATCTACAGATTTTAAAATTTGTATATAAGGTATTTAGACATATGGAAATATATCTAGCATAATCTATCTATTATGTCTATAAAAGTGAGACCACCATTTGATTTTCCAGAGCATTACAGACGGAAACTGGTAGCAAGAAACTCTCCCATCCTGCACAGAGCTATTTTCCAGAGCATTACAGACGGAAACTGGTAGCAAGAAACTCTCCCATCCTGCACAGAGCTATTTTCCAGAGCATTACAGACGGAAACTGGTAGCAAGAAACTCTCCCATCCTGCACAGAGCTATTTTCCAGAGCATTACAGACGGAAACTGGTAGCAAGAAACTCTCCCATCCTGCACAGAGCTATTTTCCAGAGCATTACAGACGGAAACTGGTAGCAAGAAACTCTCCCATCCTGCACAGAGCTATTTTCCAGAGCATTACAGACGGAAACTGGTAGCAAGAAACTCTCCCATCCTGCACAGAGCTATTTTCCAGAGCATTACAGACGGAAACTGGTAGCAAGAAACTCTCCCATCCTGCACAGAGCTATTTTCCAGAGCATTACAGACGGAAACTGGTAGCAAGAAACTCTCCCATCCTGCACAGAGCTATTTTCCAGAGCATTACAGACGGAAACTGGTAGCAAGAAACTCTCCCATCCTGCACAGAGCTATTTTCCAGAGCATTACAGACGGAAACTGGTAGCAAGAAACTCTCCCATCCTGCACAGAGCTATTTTCCAGAGCATTACAGACGGAAACTGGTAGCAAGAAACTCTCCCATCCTGCACAGAGCTATTTTCCAGAGCATTACAGACGGAAACTGGTAGCAAGAAACTCTCCCATCCTGCACAGAGCTATTTTCCAGAGCATTACAGACGGAAACTGGTAGCAAGAAACTCTCCCATCCTGCACAGAGCTATTTTCCAGAGCATTACAGACGGAAACTGGTAGCAAGAAACTCTCCCATCCTGCACAGAGCTATTGCCGTTGTAACCTGAGCTAAACAAAAATGAAGAGAAGACACCCAATAGACTGAGGTATGTTTTATTGTTTTCTGGTGTACTGTTTCTTAACACTGGCGGAGCCTAGAGTTGCCCACCATGGGAGCAGAAGCGTCCCAAATGACGACCAGGTAACTCCCTGCCGGCAACGTACGTTGATTACTTTTCCCAGGACACTTGTGTAACGCTTGGGCAGTCACACTAGTGACCGACACATGGTGTAACATAATAAATGATTAATAATTGACTCTATAATAAGAAATACGAAATCTGGATAAATTAAAATATCATATTTAAACGTACTGTGCTTTGGGGTAATTGCGCCAAATCCGGGGTTAATTGTGCCAACTAAAAGAAGTGCTCTTTATATGCATGGTTGCTAAAAGAGCACTTTTAGCTAGTTGGCACAATTACCTCGGACTTGGCGCAAATATCCCAAAGTACAGTACGCTTAAATATAATATTTTTTAATATTTTATTTATTTTATTTTTTTTTACAAGGTGGTCACCACTTATCAAGGCCCGGAAGCCACTCAGGGATAAGGGTTATTGCATGTACAGTACGTTAGTGTGGAGATTTAATAAAGTGTCTATTTAAGGGGCGGTTCATCAGGAATTTGTTTACGTTGGACTTGAAGACATCCAAGTTGTAGTCAGGTGGGAAGCAGGCAGACGGAACAGAGATCCACAGGCGTGCAGTTAACCTTCATGTCGTCGGTCACATATTCATGTAGTCGGTCACATATTCATGTAGTCGGTCACATATTCATTTTCAGAAATAAATTTTTCAGAGTAGTAGTGTGCAGGGTTGCGGCGTCGGAGTCGGAGTCAGAGTCGGAGTCGGAGGTTTTAGCTGGAGTCGGAGTCAGAGTCAGAGTCGGAAGGAGTCGGAGGTTTTAGCTGGAGTCGGAGTCGCAGTGTAAATAAATTACCTTCTTTATTTTCAACTAACTGTCCATCCGGCTTTGCTCGGGCCCTATGTACTGTTCATAACTTGCCCTACGTGTGAATACCCTTTATGTAAACTTTCAAATGTTTAGACCAAAAATTGGCTGAGTAATTTGGTAGAGACCGCAGAAGTAATTTAAAAAAAAATTAAACCCAATTTTGACCCCTTAACATTTATTATTTTGATTTCAACTCAAAATGCAAAGCTTGACCCATGTCCAAGGTACCTACATCTAAAATTTCAAGTGTTTAGACCCAAAATTGTCGGAAGAGTTTGGTAGAGTTTTCAAAAGTCAACTCTTTCAATTTTAACCTCTTGGCAGCCAAATTTTTACCCCTAAACTGATTAAAAAGCTTGCTCCATGCCTGAATACCCTTCATGTAAAATTTCAAATATTTAGACCCAAATTTGCTGAGTAATTTTCCAGTGACCGCAAAGGTAAAATTTTGACCTCTTTGGCCGCCAGATTTTCGGTCAAAAACCGATTAAAAAGCTTGCCCTATGTCTGAATACATGTAAAATTTCAAATATTTAGATAAAAAATTGGCTGACTAATTTGGTAGAGGTAATTTTTTAAAAATTTATCATTGTCATTATTAATGGTAAAAAAGATGGTTATCACTATATTATTGTTGCTTTCATAGCTACACGCTCGTGCTTTTGTTCTGCCATTGTTTTGCAGAAAATAATTTTGCTAATCTTACCCCAGCCTATGATTTTGGTAGGTTCTCTTAATTTCCTCAAAAGTGAAGCAAAATCGACTCCTGTAATTATGGTACCCATTGCCAGGAAATCTTTTATCACTACACTGTCCTGATGTTACGTTTACTAATACTCTGTCCTGGTCTAAAAAGACTGTAAACATGACCTTGCTAGCAGAGGGTTGCACCCTTGCATTCTTAGGAGGTTCTGCATCCAAACACTTCCACTGAATAGGCTGGACTTTGGTATTTGAATCATAGTAATAAACCCAGGTTTCATCCTGTGTAATCAGTAGGGCTATGACAATAAGATATTCTTATCATTGTTTATACTCTCGAGTATATATCCCACACCACTCTATATAAAAGCATATGATGTCCACGGATACACACTCGAGAGTCAAAATAATATAAATAGTATGCTGTTGTCCTAGCTCTAGTAATCAGTCTTTTGAAAACGCTGAGTTGTCATGTTGGCATATATCTTCAAAGTCATCATCAAGCAATCAGTATGTTCTCGCATTGCTAAAACAATCTTTCACTTGGTGACACAAGCACATAAACGACATAATCACGTTGACACACCTGTTCCCGTCAGATCACCGAAGTTAAGCAACGTTGAGCCTGGTCATTACTAAAATGGGTGACCAATTTGGGAAGTCTAGGTGCTGTATGTAGGAGGACGTCGACACCTCCCTGCAAAAAGTTGCAAAAACCTAACGACGTCATCTTCCCTAACGGGGATATACATGCGACTGGGAACCGCTTGTGAATTTCATACTCCCATGAAACTTCCTCCTTCGGAGGAAGCCGGTTAAACCCTAAATAGGGTTGGTGCTGACTGCACACACATACAAGCACCAAAACTAGAATTTATCAGGTTTGCTCCTGCAGCCACCTTGAAAACTAGCAGCCATCTTGATATCAACTGATACACACTCGAGAGTCAAAATAATGAAAAGAATATGCTGTTGTCATAGCTCTAATAATTAATGTTACTAAAAAACTGCCCTTGTGATTTTTTTTGTTGTTTGCCTGCGGTTGTGAAAGGCATTCTTCCCCAGATCGATGTTTCAAGGTGCAGCTGAGGAGAGCGATGCCCTTGCCTGTGAAAGCGATCCCCATCCCCAACATCTGACAGCAGGCGGCCAGCCGAAGGACCCTTGTGGTAGGGTTACTGACCAGTATGAGAGTAGAACTGCCACATGGACTTAGGGTTATGCACGAGTTGCGTGTTCAAGTAGAAAAGCAATGAGTTCCAGCAACCAGCGAGGGTCGTAACCACTAGACAAAGAAAAGATGAAAACAAAGATAAAAACTAGACGATCAAATCACGAGACGGAGTTATGAAGAAGTATTCGCCAGTTTAAAGACTTTTAATTTGTAATAGTGGGGCAGATTGCTGAAACAATCTTTCACTTGGTGATACAAGCACGAAAATAGAAATTTGTTAGGCTTGCTTCTGCAGCCGTCTTGAAAACTGGCAGCCATCTTGAATTTTCTGATGGCTAATGTTCTTTTCTTAAAATGTATGTTCTGAACGTCGTTTGTGCCAATTTTGGCGCTTGCATCACTAAGTGAAAGATTCTTATGGAATATTGAGATAACCTGACCCACTAGAATCAGCAACAAGAGAATCGATCTGGCAGACACATTATGCAAATGGTCAGGAATTATAGTTTCTACAGACTTTGTACTAATCTTGACCTCTTGAACTATTTGGTAAATAGTTGCGTATCAATTTTCCAAAATGGCAGCCCCGACATCACTGACAGATGGCATAAAGGGAGACAACCAGGCGTGGTAGATGTTTCTATAGATTCCCGACCACGTTTGAATTCATAATACCAGCGTTTTACCAGGCCATGTAATGGAGGCATAATAACCACACGTTTCTTTCTTTTCATCAAAAGTATTCTGCAGTGTGCGTCCTTTCAAATATAAAAAAACCGGATCACTGCTAGACACTCGATAGATTCCATTTAATATCTAACTCAGTTCAAAAAGCACAATTTGTTCAGAGCTGTAGTTTGAGAAATAACCCATAGAGATATAAATCATTGCACCTGCAGAATTTCAGCTAGATCAGACAACTGGAAGTGGTTCAGGGGCATTACTTATTGAGCGCGCTTCGTACACAAATGCAAACTAACATCAATGCTATCTGTATTTAGCATATGAACCATGCAGGTATGAAAACTTTCACGTGATCCCTCCCATAAGTACCTGATGTCTTTCTAGAAATAATTCTAACTTAAAAATTATCGGGGAAACCAATGCCAACAATAGAATCTTTGGATTCACACGATGATGATGATGATGATGATGATGATGATGATTAGTGGATTTATGATGTCACCCGGGAAACGTTAGGTAACCCTGCTAGTTTAATGTACGCAAATAGACTTTTTTCCAACATACAGTATGAGAAATAAAGCTGAAGAATGGCATCTCCAAAAAGTTATTCGACAAATGTCCGTTTGCTTTTCGGATTTATTGAGATTATCTTCAATCTGAAAAGATTATAGAAAGTTTGATTAAATAAAAACAAATATTCAATTTTCGTAGATTAAAAAAAAAAACGCAAATAAGAAATTTCGTTAAATCTAAAATATATTAAATTGCTTCCATTTTGGTTTGAAAATAATTATATGATGTTGACATCTAGTTTCCTCTTGCCATCCCCTCTGTCACTCTTTCCCCTTCTTTCCTAATATATATATATATATATGAGACACCCGCTGGTATGCATAGAATAACAGTTATAAATAAATATAAGAACAAAAAGCAAGTTTGATTTTCACGGATATTCGACACGAGTGCAGACGCTATAATCTTTTCTTTTCCCTGCAACCTCTCTCCCACAGAAGAGACGTTGCAAGCCTATCTTTGTTTTATCGTTATTTCCATTGCAGGTGCTCGTCTGAACTCCAATCTCTGGTCCCCCCTCGCCAATCTTTTACGAAAAACACCCGTCTAGCTGAATCCACTGTGAAAAACTTTCCCCACTCTTTATCTATGCCTAAATCAAAACGTAGATTCCACAAACAAAGCTTCTTTCTTAGAACTGCACGCCTGTGGAACTCTGTTCCGTCTGCCTGCTTCCCTCCTGACTACGACTTGGATGTCTTCAAGTCCAACGTAAACAAATTCCTGATTAACCGCCCCCTTAAGTAGACACTTTAAATAGCCACACTAACGTAATGTACTTACAATAACCCTTATCCCTGAGTGGCTTCCGGGCCTTGAAAAGTGGTGACCACCTTGTAAAAAAAAAAGAAAAAATGTTTTTCTTTCTGTGCTAAAATACATGAAATATGATGCTTACTGTTTACAAAATACAAAAGGATATTAATTAACTATCTTCAAACATATACCGGAAGTGAAGTGGAGGGCGGTGTGTGATAAATATTTTTTTTTTGTTTCTTTTGTCTGATGTCATACTACTATAGCAAATTAGTTCGCAAAATGGGAACAGATATTATTGCTACAAGAAGACTTTCAAACAACATCAGCATCAGCAACAATAATAATAATAACAATAATAATAATAATAAAAATAATGATAACAACAATAATAATAATAATAATAATAACAACAATAATAATAATAATAACAATAATAATAACAATAACAATAATAACAATAATAATAACAATAACAATAATAATAATAATAATAATAATAATAATAACCGCACAACTGAGGGAACAAATTTATCCCAGCCATTCATAATCGCGGACTACTTCCCGAAAAACAGAAAGGAAGCCCAGAAAGGAAAAAAAAATGGAACATATGACCTATTATACATAAACTAAATGACCCTGAAGGAGGTAAAAAGCAGAAAAAAGAACGTAGCCATGGCATGGATCGACTACAAGAAAGTATATGACAGAATCCCGCAAGCAAGGATAATAAAATGCTTGAGAATGTCCAAAATGCCAAACAAGATCAACTTAATAGAAAATGTAATGAAAACATGGAGACTTGAACTGCCAGCTGATGGACACTACTGTTCTTTTGTTGATCAACTCGTGAGAAGTCGTAACAGCGACCCCCCAAACACGTGGCTAGAAATCCAACAATCGTCAAAGGTCACAATTCTACTTCTCAACTCAGGCTGCTTTTATAAAGCCTATCTTCTCTATTTGCATGTGTGTGTGTGTGTGTGTCTGTGTGGCGAGATTTCGGGAGACCACAACTTATAAAACCACAGACGCCATCTTTAATCTCTCTCTTTATCGCCCGACCTCGCCCGACACAAACACACATGATAAGATCTCTGTTTCCTTAACTTAAAACAACAAATACATAAGTGAGATTAAAATACAAAGAGCTATCTTCCAATGTATATAATACATATGAAAGAAGGAACCACCTAATGTAAATGGATGGCCTGAAGCTGTTTACGAAAACAAATGAATTAGAGACGCTAATTAACGCAACCAGAATCTTTAATTAGGATATCTGAATGGAATTCGGCATGAAAAATTATTCACTGCTGATCATGGGAAAACTGGAAGCAAGGAAGAGTATGATAATATAAGGTGAACGTGATGACTACAAATATTTGGGCATTCTGGAAGCAGACATCATCGAAGCAACAGAAATGCAAAAGAAAATCTGAAAGGAATTCGTCAGAAGAACAAGAAAACTCCTCGAAACTAAACTATTTAGTAGAACCCTAATAAAAGATATAAACACATTTACACTAGTAAAATACTGTTAGAATTTTTTTTTTATTTCTAACGCGCCTCTCTTTTCTTGGTTCCTTGTTATCCAAACAACTTGGTTAATTTTGAGAAAGAATAACACAATAAAATTCTTGTATATAAAATAACGTATATTTACAAGTAAAGGTTAAAGTTTCCAAAACAGTTGTTCTGGAGGAGTTTCTATTTGTCGCAGAAAAAGAGAGTAATTTCTGAAAAGTGCTCGCTGTTAATCTTTTTTTTTTTCTTTTTTATTGTTGCAAGCAACTCCAAGTAATAGTGGGTAATTTGCATAAGTGGCTTTATGCAAATTACCTTACAAAGTTTGAGTACAAATAATTCGAACAATACGCTTGACTATTTATAGGATGGACCTAAAAAGAACTAAGGAATCTCGACCAGAAGACAAGGAAACTGATGACTATGCACAACGCACTACACCCAAAGGATGACATTGACTGACTCTATGTGAAAAGGAAGACAGAGGAAGCGGGCTGGTTTGTATAGAAGACGGTGTAAATGACACAAGAAACGAATTAGAAAAATACAAAATGCAAGAATAATTACTGCAGCAATAGACACTGAAAAAACAAGCAGAACAAAAACGGAAGAAACGAGTAACAAGACCAGAAAAGAAAAATGAGAAGAGAAACAGCTACACGGACGATTCATAAGGATGACAAAAGATTAGACTAACGAAAACACTTAGACATGACGACAAAAAAGGAAACGTTAACAGAAAAACTGAATACCTATTTACAGCCACACAAGAAAACGCGATTAGGACCAATCACATCAAAGCAAGGATATACAAGATACAAGAAAATAGCAAATGTAAACTATGTGGACAAAGCGAAGAAACAATAAACCACATAATAAGTGAATGCAGCAAACTAGCTAAAAAAATTATAAAAATAGACACAATTAAGTGGGGAAGACAATACACTGGAAATTATGCAGACAACAAAATCTTGAACACACAGCCAAATGGTGCAAGTACAAACCGGCAGCAGTACTTGAAAATGGAAGTCACAGCATCCTATGGGACATTGATATACAGATGGATAAACCCATCCAAGCAAGAAGACCGGATGTCATAATAGTTAACAAGAAAAAAAAAAGCCCTTTCATAGTGTAGATTTTGCCATTTCATCAGGCCACATACAAAAGATCAAGTAGACAGAAAAGCGGAGCAAATACACTGAACTTGCCAGAGAGCTCAAATAGGAGGATATAGAAGATGGAAAAAGTCAATATAACACGACTAATAGCACGAGGTCTAGGAACAATACTGAAAAACCTTGAAAGAAAATGCGAGGAGGACTGGGGTCTTGGGGAGGCTTATTGCCATCCATATCGTAGTGAAGACCAATAGTCGCTGCCAATGAGAAATCAATGGTGGACGGCTGTTGCAATAACGCAAATCAATTTGCAATAGTTGTCGAAAGAGATGGAGAGTACTCGAAATCTGGTGAGACTTGGTGTCACTCAGACTCTAGGGAACACCACTCGTTGTTTTCAAAAAGAATTATTAGATGATGGCCTGTGTGAAAGCTCCTTGTGAAGAAGAAGATGAATAATAATAATAATAATAATAATAATAATAATAATAATAATAATAATAATAATAATAATAATAAGAAAAACAACAACAACAACAATAATACTACTATTACTACTACTAATAGTAGGAGCGCTAGGAATAATACTGAAAAACTTTGAAAAAAAATAAGAGAGATTGGAATCAGAAGACAAAAAAAAAAAATGGAAGAAAAGGTTTCAGAAAAAGTTCAGTTGCTAATTTTGTTGTCAAGGAAAATTTTAAAAGTTTTGTGCACCTTCAGCCAAATCCGTCGCTAACGCAGCCTCTCTTTGCAAAGATGAATCTTACACCGCATGTAATGCAGTTCTTTTTTTTGGGATCTGGTTAAGTTTTTATTTTGACAAAATAAATAAAATAAAAATAAGAAAAATACTTCGGGCGTTTGCAGTTGTTTATCTAACGTTAATCAATAGTTCGGTTAGTTCCCACGCTTTCCATGTAACATCTAGTTAATTTATTTTTTTATTTTTTTTATAGTTTAACAACAGGAGGAAAATAATTATTTCTAAAATGTGTTATTGATTAATAAGTAATTGCCATTCTCCTTGCTTCTGCACCCTGAAAAAGAATTTTTCCTTCTTCGAAGTGCGCCATGTTTTCTCTTTTCTGTCAACCAAGCAAATGCTTTTTTTTTATTTTTTTTTTTTTACTCATGTTCACCCCTTACAAAGCATATCACCACTTGCAGGTAAGGGGCTACTATTTGGGGCCATGTCTAGGAAAGATTAACAAGATATTTGTTTATATTACTTTTAAACTTCTGCATATTAGTACAGCCAAGCAAGCAGGCAGCAGGGAGGAATTTCAAAGCTTAGCTGTTCGAGGGAAGAAACTATTAGAATAGAAAGCTTTCTGGCATTTAGAGACAACAACAGTGAAGGGGTGAGATCTTATTGCTAAGCGGGTTTGTCGGGGGATATGTACGTCGAGGGGGTACAAGTGAAACGAGTTCATCAGAACACATTCCATTAAAATATTTGTAAAACAGGCACAGTGGTGCAACATTGCGGCGATGAGACAGGGGCTGGAGCTTAGTTGATAAAGTGGGACCGATTAGATTGACAAAATAAAGTTTTGAACTTAAAGACGGAGCGATTAGTCGTAGATGCACCAGCCCAGATGTGGGAACAATACTCCATGCATGGGCCAATGGTGGCCTTGTAAAGGTACAGGATACTCTCAGGTGTGTTGCAGCAGCCTTTGCGATGTCCTCTATGTATTTGTTCCAATTCATATTGCCCGCAAATATTAGGCTGAGGAGTTTGAAGGTAGAATTCTCAGGTAGGGTGCTATTTGTCATGGATATATATATATATATATATATATATATATATATATATATATATATATATATAAGTATATTTGGCATGGATATATTGATTAATAAGCATTTGACATTCTCCCTCCTTCTGTACCCTGAAAGTTTTATTTTCACTTTTCTGTCAACCAAGCCAAGTTTACTTGCGAAATCCGAAACCCAACAATAACCATCTACAACATCCATTTTGCGAATATAAAATGGCGCCAGCGCACTCTTCTCATTATTTTTGGTGGACTCGGACTGAGATCAATAAACGATGTTGCATTCATGGTTCACGCCTTCTTCATCTGCACCACTGCCCCAGTTAGAATTTGGTTGAGAATATCCCACACGAAGCATTCAAATCTCTTCTAAACCACCTGATTCATGGCTTGACTGACTAGGATTGGTGGCTTTATCGTTCTGAGGCAGATGGGAAGACAGAATTACTGGTATATGTTTAGGGTTAAGACTAGTTGAATCTCTAAGAACGTTCTATAATCAACGCCGTTTAGCTTTTCTTCAATCTTTAAGTTTTCAACTCAGATGTAGATGGCTTACACTATTGCCATCATTGGCTGATAATAACCTAGTCGATGACGATTGCTTTAAATTTACCATCTCCCTGCGCACAGGGTCAAGGCTGAGTAGCAACCTCAAGCGCCGCTGTGGTCAAATATGTTTTTGTTTTACTGCATATCAACTTTTTCAGGTTATTTAATACCAATCCAAAGATTTTGTAGAAAATTTTTTAATAGAATATATTTGTTGTTTTTAAGTCGTATTCTATTTAACCCATAGTTGGGTTTGGTTTGGTTGTTTTGTTTTACGGCATATCAACTCTTTTCAGGTTATTTAATGCCGAATCTGTTGATTTTGAAGAACGATTTTTTAATATAGTATATTTGTTTTTTAAGTCGTATTCTATTTAACCCATAGTTGGGACCCTAACAGGTGCTACTACTCCGGGTCAGAGTGGACCTGGGAGCAATGGCAATTAAAGGGTGGCTCCACACTTCATAAGGCCTGCAAGCTGGGGCCCTCACCATCGGATATAGTTTAAGGTCATATCCAGGACCCCCATAGTTGGGACACTAACAGGTACTACCACTCCGGGTCAGAGTGGACCTGGGAGCAATGGCAATTAAAGGGTGCCTCTACCCTCCCCAAAGCCCGCAAGCTGGGGGCTCACCATTGATAGTTTTATTCTTCCATTTTTCTGTCAATCAAGCCAAGTTTACTTACGTAATCCGAAACCCAGCAACAACCATCTACAACATCCGATGTTATTTTTCGCAGCATTTAATATTTTATGCAGTGAGGCGGGTGCTATAATGCTCTTTTTTTAAAAAGGGTTTTCATGAATAATGTTTAGTAAACAACGGTTTTGCTTTCAATACAAATTATGTATCTTTTTCTTACAAGGTTCAAAAAGCAACATTCCTTTCAAGATTTTTATTCAAAACTTTTATTTTCTTATTTTATTTATTTTTTTTTACATGGTAGTCACTACTTATCAAGGCCTGGATGCCACTCGAGGATAAGGGTTATTGTGTGTACAGTAATCAGTGGGATAATATTGTAGTATTCGTTAGTATTGGAGATTTGATAAATTGGATTACTTAAGGGGGCGGTTTATCAGGAATTTGTTTATATTGAACTTGAAGACATCCAAGTTGTAGTCAGTAGGGAAGCAGGAAGACGGAACAGAGTTCCACAGGCGTGCAGTTCTAAGAAAGAAGCTTTGTTCATGGAATCTACGTTTTGATGTAGTCACAGATAATTTGTCTTAAAATAAAATACGCATCAAGTGTGACTGAAAGCCAAATCACAACGTAATATTAAGAAAATAAACAACTATTTTACAAACAGACTTCCGCAGCCGTGCAGTTCTAAGAAAGAAGCTTTGTTCATGGAATCTACGTTTTGATGTAATCACATATAAAGAGTGGGGGAAATTATTGGTATGTGATAGCTATTTTTAGTTCCCTGACTAAAGAAAATTTTAAAAATAGGTTTTAAAACAAGTCCAATTTTTTTTTGTCAGGGAAAATTTTAACTTTTGTGCACCGCCAACCACATACGTCGTTTACTGAGCCTCTCTTTGCAATAATGCATCTAACGCTACATGTAATGCAATTCTTTTGGGGATCCGCTTAATTTCTTATTTTGACAATAAAATAAAATAAATAAAATAAAATAAAATAAATAAATAAATAAATAAATAAAATAAACCTACTTCGAGAGTTTAAAGTTGTTTGTCAAACATTAATAAACTAGTAGTGCTGTTAGTCTCCTTGCTTTCAATATAACATCTAGTATTTTATTTTTTTTCTCTTTCAATATTTATCCAAACGTCATCTGCTCGTTGCTCGGCGTCTTACGTCAGATTACAACCCGAACAGTTGATGTCATGTTCCGGGAAAATTCAGACGGGGGGAGGAACTTAGAGACGTCCGCTTCCAAATCTTCACTAGTGATCAATTCTCTTAATAGTAGAGTGCATTCTCTAACGTTGGCCAGAATACATCAAGGGGGACAACTCTGATAACTCTAAGCCAACACACGTACACATGAGTTTTGTGTTTGTATGAATATGCGTGAAAATCAAATGTACGACTTAAAATTCCAAAAGCAGTTTCTTTCCTAGAACTGTCCGTCTGTAGAACACGATACCGTCAGGCTGCTTCCCAGCTGACTATAACATAGCTGTTTTCAAGTCTAATGTAAATAAAATCTCTTATATAATAAAACCTTGTCCAAGTTCCACCACGTCTGATCATCATGGTGTTGGTTCGCCGCCTACCTAACACTCATCAGCTCTTATCCTTTAATGGCTTCTGAGCCTTTATAAACGGTGATCTAATAGTATAAAAAAACGATATAACTTGAAAACAAGGTTTGCCAGTCTTTGAAAAGGCATACTTCTAGGATGTCTAGATGTGATAATAGATATTTTTGCAATATACACCAAAGAATACAATGCTGTCCACAATTCGATGAGAATAGAACAATTGTGGTCGGGATTGGATGCAGAGAACTATGCATTAACAATGATATTAAATGTTAATTGGTCGTGAGAGTTTCTGGGAGTCTCTGCAACTGATAGTATAAGTACAGGGTGTTCAAAAAAAATTTACGTCATTTTGCAAGCCAATAATTTTGGCAATTTTCGTTGAAATGACAAAATGTTCACAGCTTGTACAGAAACAATTCAAGGATGTATGTTTGATTTTTGACATTTATCTCTTTGCAGGCTGAGAAATGCCGTTTACTTTAAAAGTAATTTTGCGTGTTGGAATATGCTCAAACAGAGAATCGCTGTCGCACTGGAGAATGATACCAAAGACATGCCGCAGCGTGTTTGGCACGAGTTTGATTATCGAATTGACGTGTGCAGAGTCACAGGCGGAGTTCATGTTGAATATTTGTGAAAATTATGAAATCGGTCATAAAATCTACAGACATTTTTTTTTTTAATGTTTACTAATAAAACTTATGAATAAATATGCGTCCGCTTTGAAGGGCGCGCCAATAAGAAAATACGATCTCATTCTAAATTCTGCATGTATGTAGTATAAGATTTCAGATTCTCATCTTAGAGTGTGTGATCTCCTGTTGGCCGGAATAAGTCCAAGGGAGATAAATCGGATAATTCTAAGCCAACACACACACACACACACTACTGTTTATTTCTTGTCAAGTAAATAATTTACATAGTTACAACGATAACAATGCTACTGTTTCGATCAAATAATGACCCTAACATTGTAACAATGTAAATTGTTTACTTAAAATAAAAAAGTTGCTCTTTTTTATTGAGCACTATCAATAAGCTCGTTAAATTTATTGGTTTTATCTTTGAACATCTTTAACCTGGATTTATATATATTAGTCGCCGGTGACCCGACCATGAGGCAGGTAGTACTGGGTTACATGGTGAGGAGGGTGGCTAGTCTCCCTGAAGGATTACAAACAGATCCGCTTCGTTATGCAGAAACAAACGGTTATTATTATTGACATAGTAATAACCGATTAGAGCTGTTTTGGATGGAAAATATATATTTGGATCTTTGAATGTAGCTATACTGTTTATCTTATATATATATATATATATATATATATATATATATATATATATATATATATATATCTGTGGAAATATATTTTCTTATATTATATACCAATCCTTATTTAGAAGCTCAACGTAATTGCAGAGCAACATAGTGGATAAATGACAAAAGACTATATTCCAAAATGGCGCAATGGAAACCTATTCTAAGGTATTTACCGCTTCTCCTCCAATTTTCGGATTTTAATCATGTCAAAAGGCACTCCATTTCCTTTTAACGGATTGATTGTTGCTATTTCTTTCGGATGAGTGAAGGGCATAATATATCCCGTGATTGATATAATAATTAAGTAATTGATTTTGCGCTACGAAACAGATACTGTCAATAATTGCAAATGTAAACTGAATTAAAGGAATAAACTTATAAGATTATCAGCATCATGAACTTTGGAATATAGTCTTTTGTCATTTATTCACTATATATATATATATATATATATATATATATATATATATATATAGGGAGGGAGAGAGAGATAAATGATATGATGAGTGTCACAGGTAATGAAGACTTTTTTCATTGCATGAATAGGTTAACCAAAGTAATCTG
>NC_136519.1:83926275-83931275 GCF_053919585.1 Euprymna scolopes
GATGTCCTTTTCTCTTCGCTGCAACCTCTATCTCACAGAAGAGATGTTGCGAGTTTGTCTATGCTTTATCGTTATTTTCATGGAAAGTGTTCGACTGAGCTTCAATCTATGGTCCCCCCTCGCCAAACTTTCACAAGAAACACTAGACTAGCTGAAAACATTATCAATAATTCCCCCCACTCTTTATCTGTGCCTAAACCTAAACATAGATTCCATGATCAAAGCTTCTTTCTTAGAACTGCACGCCTGTGGAATTGTCTTCCGTTTTTCTTCTTTCCAGTTGTCTATAATATGGTTGTCTTCAAGTCCAACGTAAACAAGTTTCTGATAAGCCGTTCCACTTAAGTTAACAAATTTACCGAACTTCGATTACTATATTATCCTTTTGACTTCTCTACACTCTTTAACCCTTATCCTTGAGTGGCCTATCGGCCTTGATAAGAGGTGACGAATATATAATTTATGCGTACATTATCAGTATTTACTTCAGCAGTGCTCAATAGGTAGGAAGAGCTAGGTAGTAAGTCATAAAAATATATATGGCAATTAAGCTACACAGAATATTCTGTGTTACATTCTCGTGAACACGGAGATGAAACGTGGAATATCCTGTGTAGCTTAATTGCCATATACATTTTCATAACTTACTATATAAAATTTATATATATATAAAGATGTATATATATATATATATATATATATATATATAAAGATGTATATATATATATATGTATATATATATATATATATATATATATATATATACGTGAAATTGTCTCTGTATATGCATTTCCCTACCAAATCACTGTTAATTTTCGGTCTACAATCTCGAGATTCGACATAAGGAGTATTGAGATTTGAGAAAAACTTTTTAATCGTTTTTTGGCCAAAAATGTGGCTGTCAAGGGGCAAGCTTTTAAATCGTTTTGTTGGCAGAAAATTTGTCTGCCAAGGAGTCAAAGTTCAAAAGACTTGATCTTTGCGGTCTCTAATGAAAGTATCAGCCAATTTTCGGGCTACTTATTTGAAATTTTATATAAAGGGTTTTCAGACATGCAGCAAGCTTTTTAATCAGTTTCTGGGCAGAAAATTTGGCTGCCAAAAAGTCCAAGTTGAAAGAGTTGACATTTGCAGACTCTACAAAACTCCTCTGCCAATTATGGGTCGAAACACTGGAAATTTTAGATGTAGGCTACCTGGACATAAATCAAACATTTTAATACACACACACACACATATATATATATATATATATATATATATATATATATATATATATATATATATATATATAAAGTTATGAACAGTTCATAGCGCCCAAGTAAAGCTGGGCTGAACTGCTATAGGTGTTTCAGAATTTTTGACATCCCTAACACGAAACTGCGAATAAAATATAAAAAAACTCGTAATTTCTCTTTTAAAAGTGGGTTGTTTATTTTCTTTATGGATTATACTTCGAAAATAAACTATTAAAGTTGTTTTAAAAATAATAAAAATATTTTTTTTATTTTTTAAAAATCAGTAATGAATTTTACGAACTCAATATTTTTCAATTTTTAAACTTTAAAAATTTATCAAAATTTTTCTATTGATTCTATTTTTACGATATTTTCAGAGTCAATGTGAAATTTGATGCTCTTTGCAATAAACCGAATATAATATTTTAGACAAACGTTTTTTTTTTAAATTCACGCCCCCCATTTTCAAGTGTCTATTAAAAAGTAAATAATTAATTTACTCACCAAAGTTTTATATATCACAAATTGAAGAGAAAAGGTCAATAAATAATATATTCAAATTTAAAACAAAAAAGTAGTGTTTTTTAGAAATTTACCTGTAAAGTCCGAAGTTTAAAACCTTTTAAAAAACACGTTCTTTTTTTTTTTTTTTTTTAATGAAACCTTGATCCTTGCTCCTTAATTGAAAAAAAAATTAGGGTTTGAATTACATTTTTCGAGGAATTATAAGCTTGGAAAGACGGGGTGGAATTATTCACTATTTTTAACGAAATTTCTGACACACCTAGAACTGCTAGTAAATAAAATAAATTGAAATGCGTATATATAATTCGCTTAAAAGTCAGACAACGCAAAAATTTAAATAAATGAATGCTTATTTATTTAAATAAATATATTTCGACGTAACGTACTTTTATAAGGATGCCTTTTCTTCCGTCGCCATTATTGCGAGACGAAATCAAATTATTAAGTATACGCGTGCTGTTGTTCAACGGTTATTTTTCTTACAAGTCCAGGATGCGCTTAGCATGCGCGAAGTGAAATATTTAAGTTTTCCTGCATATGTGTGTGTGTATGTTATGTATGTATGTATGTATGTATGTATGTATGTATGTATGTGTGTGTATATGTATGTGTGTGTATATGTGTGCGCATGTGTGTGTATATGTGTGCGTATTTGTGTGTATGTGTATGTGTGTGCGTGTATATGTGTGTGTATTTGTGTGTGTATATGTGCGCGTGTGTATGTGTATGTGTGCGTGCATGTGTGTGTATATATGTATATATATATATATGTGTGTGTGTGTGTGTGTGTGTTAATATATGTGCAAATCAACACAGGTTTCGTTATTTTTCAATTACAAATAATTATCCCAAGATAATGTATTTTGTATAATTATTTTTAACGGAATAAAAAAAAAAAAAAAAAAATAAAGAAATAATTGAATATCAGTTTTTTTTTTAAGTTATTTATTATTGAAATCATTTTAACGTATCGTATTTTATAGATTTTTCCCCCCCACCCTTTTCTTTTTCTTTTTTCTCCTTTTCTTTTTTTCTTTTTATTTTTCCAATAAAATCTAATCATTTACCAATTTCAACAATTTTTTTTGTACTTTTTTTATGTAACTCCGCCCACCCCCACCCCCACGATAAATCTATGCAAAAGTAAATTAACTTTCGAGAACAACATCTGCTTTTCTCCAGAACCAAAAGCACATTTCATTCGATTCAATTGAAAAAAAAAAAAAAAAAAAAAAGTAATAGAATTCGCCTTCTCGGGTCAGAACTAATCGACTACAAAAGCCATAATCAAAAACTGTGTGGCATCTTAAGTCTACAAGTTCAGCCTTGATCTTTTATCATAATCGGATATGCGGTGTCTGTCTGTAACCAAACCTACGTCGTTATGTTTTCATATTTTCTAATATTTTTTTTCTGAAATACCGAGACTTTTTGGGTTGTGACTGTGGTCTAGTACAGGGTCTCCCAAACTTCAGGACACCTGGAGCCTTTGAACAGGGCAAAGTTTTTTTTTTCACGGAGCACTAACAAGATAATTTCTAAAATAAATATGAAAAACATTAATTTTAAATTTTAATACTTGTTCCATTAGTTATTCTTGTTTATGATTTTACCATATTTTCGCGTTTACAACCATTTTTTGGTTTTTGATTAATTAAAAACTAGCAGGATCTCTGGAAATTCCACAGCGGACTATTTCATATGTAATATATTGATGTTGGCATTTTGTGGATTTTAGCATAAAGTGGCGACACCCTGATATTATTGTGGCTCTTTTGTTTCTACTACAAAAGTATTTATCTAAACTAACTATAATTCCTTAGAAAGCGGAAGTGACGTCGTCCATGTGTGCGCTTGTGTGCGCGTGTGTGAGTACATATGTGTGCGTTAGCGTGTGTGTATATACCGTGAATGTGAGTGTATGTACGCGAACGTGAATATGTGTACATGTGTGGACGTGGGCGCGTATGTTTGTGTGCGCGTATGTATATGACATAGCTTGAAATGTGAATGTGTGTTTTTGTGTGAGACTTGAAAAAGGCTCGTGCACTCTTTTGTTACAACTACAAAAGCATTTATCTAAACTAATCCAATTCATTCCACAGAAGTTACTTTCACTTAGGATGTTGGCATCCTTCACGTGGTCCCTCTTATAATCCCCAATGTCTTTCTAGAAATAATGCTGAATAGCCTGGTCGTAAAATATGCTTAAATATGATATTTTAATTTATGCAGATAATTATCTCAAGATAATATATTTGTTATAATTACTTTTATCAGAAGAAAAAAAAATTTAATTCAGTTTTTTTTTTATTATTGTTGTTTAAATGTGTTTCAATTATTTTATTTTGTATGTTTCTCTTTTTCTCTTCTTCTTCTCTTTTTCTCTTTTTCTCTTTATCTCTTTTTCTCTTCTTCTCTTCTTCTCTTTATCTCTCTATCTCTTTATCTCTTTTTCTCTTTTTCTCGTTTTATTTTTCCAATAAAATCTAATCATTTACCAATTTCAACAATTTTTTTTGTATTTTTTTATGTAACTCCGCCCACCCCCATCCTCCACAGTGGCATCTAAAGTCTACAAGTTCAGTCTTGATCTTTTATCATAATCGGATATGTGGTGTCTGTCTGTAACCAAACCTACGTCGTTACGTTTTCATATTTCCTAATACAATACTTTTTCTGAAATACCAAGACTATCTAATATTTTGGGAATGTGACGATGGCTTAGTGGTTAACGACACGCACTGACGACCTCACTGTTCCAAATTCAAATCCAGTTCGTTCCACAAAAGTGACTTTCACTTAGGATGTTGGCGACCTTGACGTGGTCCTTTTTGTAATCTCCGATGTCTTTCTAGAAAGAATTCTGACTAGAAAAATATCGGTGAAACCAATGCCAACAAGAGAATTCTCGGATTCATGCGATCTGATGATGGTCTGACATTTTTAAAGTTATAGATTCTCTTTTTGATTTGTCTGTTGGCACGCAAAGCACAACAGACAAGCTGATATTCACAAATAAATTAAAAGAAAACGAGGCATACAACATCTACAAAATGTTATTCCTACAACTAACCTTTTTTTTAAATATAATATTGGCTCTATAATGTGTTTTTATTCTGATTATAGCTTTTCTCTAGACTACAAAAGCCATAATCAAAACCCGTCTCAATAATTGTGGCATCTTATGTCTACAAGTTCACAATTGGTCTTTTTATTATAACTGAATATGTAGTG
>NC_136519.1:83938775-83946275 GCF_053919585.1 Euprymna scolopes
GAGGGTAAAAGTCCCTCAATGGGGGTCCTGGATATGACCTTAAACTATATCCGATGGTGAGGCTCCAGCTTGCGGGCTCTGGGGAGTGTGGAGCAACCCTTTAATTGCCATTGCTCCCAGGTCCACTCTGACCCGGAGTGGTAGTACCTGTTAGGGTCCCAACTATGGGTTAAATAGAAACTGACTTGCAAAAAACAAATATATTCTATTAAAAAAATTTCAAAATCACCGGATTCGGCATTAAATAACCTGAAAAGGGTTGATATGCCGTAAAACAAAAACAACCCACCAACCATTGTAGTACAGATCAGGTTAAACGTTGCTGTATTTTCATGATTTAAGGGGAACTGGTGTGTCCAACGTGATTATTATACTAAAATATATCAATACACAAAAATAGTTGTCCACAACATACAAAAAGGTAAAATTATTATATTAAAATAATCCGATACACAAAAGAAATTGGTCACAATATTCATTCATTCATTCATTCATTCAAGTGATGTCCTGCCTGATTCAGGGATTGACGGCTATGACTCAATCTACAGGGTGGTCAAAAAGTCAGGTAACATGTTAAAGGTAGAAAAAACAATATGATCCATTATAATCTCTATTCGTTTAATATTATTTGTTTAAATATTTGAGTGTAATATATAAACTACCCCTCCTGATTTCTGGCTTTGGGGCTATGTAAAGGATAGCGTTTATGGCAAGAAGCCTGATACAATAGCGTCTTTAAAGTTATTTATTGAAGAGGAGATTGCGCGGATATCAGCTGACATGATTACACGTGTTACACAATCAGTGGTTAATCGCTTCCAGCGATTGATAGAGAGAAATGGACGACAATTAACAAAATAAACATATTTCATGTCTGTTTCATTTTATATTTCAATGTATGGTACTTAAATATACGTGTATTGCTAATATCGTTTTTCTTTAAAATGTTACCTGACTTTTTGACCACCCTGTATTTCTTTCTCTTGATTCATTCATGAATTCATTGTTGCTCATGATTCACAACCCCATTCATGCTATTTTCTTGAAAGTGTTTTGATGTATTGCCATAGCTTTCTTTGCAGTTATACAGATAGTCGGTTGCAGTTTCTTTCTGTCTGAGCAATGCGCATACTGGCCGATTATCCTAATCATTGTAACCAGAGGGAGCTTCTATCCGACACAACGAGGTACGAAACCATGTACAGAATTATTCCTGATTGTTTCCGTATTACATAAGTCACCTGTTGTCCATGATCTCATGTTACCTTGATCGGAGGGCTGAAGTGGGGTTTCAACCTTGCCCAGGGGTTTCACACAGATTAGCGGAGGGAATGAGACGCTTAGCTTTTTCTTTGAAAGCAGTGCTGTCCCGCTGACCTATACAGCGTCAAGTATTACCAAATGGTAACCCATCTGGTAATAGCTAGGCACCTCATTGCTTAACTTCGGTAATCTGGTGTTAACGTGATTGTGTCGTAGATAGTCACATTATACAAATGCCGAACATGATATTGCAAAAATATACGAAGGCAGCAAATTAGACTTGGGAGAATATTTTGCCACGTTTTGGTAGAGGCTGCATTAAACTGACTTACTGCGATCAAAAATAATATCAGGTCAGAACGTGGAATGAATATGAACAATTGCTATTGTGAATTCGTTCAAATTTTCGCAGAGAAAAAGTGGAATTAGCGGCTGAGAGGAAAGGAATTAGAAATCAGGAAGAGGAGAGAAAAGGTATCAGAAAAAGAGAAGAGATAGATAGATAGAGAGAGAGAGAGAGAGAGAGAGAGTAAAGAGAGAGCATGAGATTAAAATAGAGTGAGAGAGAGGGAGGGGGTGGGAGAAATCAGGCAGGAGAAAGAAAAGGTGAGAGAGAGAATGAGCGACAAAGACAGAGAAAGAGATGCAGAGACTGAGAGAAAGAGAGATTTTAATACTTTGTGAGCGTGGGGGTGGGGGGAGGTGAGAAAAAGAGCAGAGATAGATAGAAAGAGAGAGAGAGAGAGAGAGAGAGAGAGAGAGAGAGAGAGAGAGAGAGAGAGAAAAAGAAAGTAACAGGAGGTGATAGAGAAAGAGTGATGGCGAGATTTCAAATAGAGCGAGGGATGAAGAAAGAAAGAAAGAAAGAAGAGAGGAGGGGAGGAAATGAGTGACAAAAACAAATAGAAAAATGGATGCAGGGAATGAGAGAAAGAGAGGGTTTAATACTTTGTGATAGGCGGAAAGTTGCGAGAAAAAGAGCGGGGTGAGATAGATAGCAAGAGAGAGAGAGAGAGAGAGACAGACAGAAAGAGAGAGAGAGTAAAGAGGGAGCAAAAAAGAAAGAGTGAGAGTGAGATTAAAATAGAACTAGTGATGAAGAAAGAGAAAGAGTGGGAGAGGAAAGTGAGGAAGAAGGAGAGAGAATTAGATGCAGAGAACGAGGAAAGAATAAAAATGAGAATGAAAGAATGAAAATGAGAGAATGAAAGAATGAGAATGAATGAAAATGAGTGAAAGAATGAGAGAATAAAAGAATAAAAGAAAGAAAATGAGAATGAATGAATGAGAGAATGAAAGAATAAGAAAATGAAGAGAGAATGAAAGAATGTGAGAATGAAAGAATAGGAGAATGAAGGAATAATGAAAGAATGAGATTGAATGAGTGAAAATGAGAGAATGAAAGAATTAGAGAATCAGAGAATCAATGCTTCAATGTCAGAAAGGAAATTACATTTACCGAAAGAGATTAAACCGGAAGAAGGAAACGGGAGCAAGAAAATCCAAAAGTGCAAACATGGAAATCTTGTTTGGAAAGTTGGTTTTATGACATTATCGCTGGTTGAATATCCGTGGATGAAGAGAATCCTCCAAGTCGTCGTAATTGAAATGCTAGCCGGTATGACAGTACATATATAAGGTAGCTGCATCGCCCACACCACCACCGCCACCGCCCGGAGCGACTGCGCCCCCTCCCCCGCTTTGGCTGTGGCACGAGTCACGTCATGAATATCTTCCCAGACTCATTAGCTGTCAATACTCTATATGCTAATGGTATTTCTTGATTTATACAGCTGAAGAAATCAAAGAAGGACGAAGATGCTTGTCGAGTGGACGAAGCAGCCTGCCGATGAATACAGACGAGGAATGTGCTATTGGCAGCTGACAGATGGCAGAAAGATGGATTGTATAGACCATGCTTTCGGGAAATTAGAACTATTCTAATTCGAGTTATTAGCCATGAAAAATAAGAATTTTTAAATTATATTGATTCATCAGACTACTGTTCTCATCTTGAGTGTGATTTTCACAACGTTTCCGTCGATGTAACCCCCGACCTTCTTCAGGTGTATCTTGTCAAACTCGGGAATGTTTCTCTCGAATTCGAGAATTGGGGCGGAATTTCGAGCGGAACCTTTTATTCAGTTCACGAGGGAAGCATGCTCTTGTTCCGTCAGCCATGACTGAATAGAGGCCCTAAACAATTCGCAATTGTATTTTTTGGTCGCCCACACTAAGGATTGAACTTTCAACCTTCAGGAGAACAGCACTTTTACAGTTGACTTTTGCAAGTACGCTAACGACTACGCCACGGAGGTTACATCGACCGAAACGTTGTGAAACTCACACTCAAGATGAGAACAGTAGACCGGTGAATCAATATAATACGAAAAGGAATTTTTGATATTCAAATTATGATTTTTTTTTCTAGCTACCACGTGTTTGGATTCCTCGCCTGGCCCCAAACAGGTGGTCAACAGAAATAAACGAAAGAGAAAGATAAAGATTCGGAAAACGTTAGTTTTGCACACACACACACACACACACACACACACACACACTTATATATATATATATCATAAGCATGAAACACTAGTGTCCATAGGTAAAAACAAATAATTATAATTTAATTATAATTATCAACCCCTTTAAAAATACTGCGGAGTTGTAACTAAAGCAGTCAACTAGCGATAGTCACGACTTACGCTCGTGCGAACACTCTAGATTGTCAATGTACTCGTATGAATACGGCGTTTAATAGTTTTTAATTTCTCCGCATTCCGTGGCAATTGTTTGGTGGCCCTGAGGTAGAGGCTTGACAAATAGAGCAAAAGGTGGCTTCTTTGGCTGGGTTCGAATCTAATGACCGACAAAAAATTGTTACTTACACTGATGATTGCGTAAGCATCAAACACTAGTTTATCTAAATAAAAAAATGAATAATTATAATTTAATTCTAACATTATATATATATATATATATATATATATATATATATATATATATATATATATATATACTTCAGAAAAATGTAATGCAATAAATCTACTGGCATGCAAATCCAGTGATTATCGGTCTAACAAAATATTATTGGATTTAATATTTTCTAAAGGCAACCCCAGCTTAATGAAAATTGCTCAATATACCAGATAGACCAAACAAACAAAAAAATACATCTTCACCGGACTTATATAATAAAATATTTACCGGATTTCTCATCTAACCAAAGGAGAAACCAAGGAATCATGCCTACTTCGGATTATTACCTTGTGCCTTGGAAGAATTACGACACACATTGGATCCTTTTACCTCCCTGTTACCAACTCGCACTTCAGGATTTACTATACAATTTGAATATGAAGTTCAATATACTTTTCATTCTGAACCAAAATATAATTTCCCTTACTCTATGATTTAAAAACTTTAAAAACTTTTAATTATGATTTTCTATGTTTAATGCATTTAGCCAATTAGTTATAAACCATTATAGTACTTGCTCATATTATTTCCTCTGAGGAGATGGGTAGACATCGAAAACCTATAGGTTAATGAGGAAATACTTATTGAAATATATTCTTTCTTTTGCATATAATAAAATTTCTAGATTTGAAACTTAACCATTTCCCGTTATAGAATTTCAATTACTAAATTAAGATATATATATATATATATATATATATATATATATATATATATTAATTTAGTAATTGAAATTCTATAACGTGAAATAAGTATATATAATATATATATATATATTATATATATATATATATATATATATATACTAGCAGGCTGTCCGGCATTGTCCCGCTGTAAAATATGCTTAAATATGATATATTGATTAATGCAGATTTCGTATTTATTATTATAATATATTGAGTCCAATACACAGTAATGATTTAAAAAGTTAAAAAATTACTCGTGTGTCACCACCGAGAAGCGAAACTGAAACGATTAACCTATGATTTACTTTTTCCTTTTACGTTAATGACTGTACTATGAAGACATGTTTACTGCAAAACTAAAAATTAAAACATGAAACAATAACTATTACGTTCATGCATGCAAATTCGTAATGCTATCGTTCGACCTTCACCTGACAAATTCCATTTTTTTAATTTTTACACTTTTGCACCGATTTTCCTCGGCTAAAACCCAAATAAAAGGTTTTGTATGGGTTTGAATACTATACATATTAAGTTTCATGTCTGTAGACCAAAAACTAACAGAGGAGTTTGGTAGGCAAATTTTATTAAATATATATACGCATACATAAATACATATAGAAAGAGGTTTGTGTTTACTATAATCTTTTTTTCACGCAAATAATACGCAAGTATAAATCATGTAGAATATCTGCATGAATATTATTACACGTAATAGTTAACTTAAGGTGATCATTCCATAAGAAAACAGAAAAAAAAACTAATAGGGAATTAATTAAAATGAATATTTAAAAGAATGTGCAAATTAGCTAGATCTTTCCACGGCCCATATATAAGAAAGTAGTATTTTTTCAAAATAAATAGAGAAAAGGATTTTTAATATAAACATCAATACACAAAAAAAATATATATTGGAGTATAGATAGTTGCCTCCCTTTACCAGATTGACAAGTGTTTTAGTAAAATGTGCTTTTACAAACTAGACGCATTTGTACACCCTCGACATAGATAACCCCGACTAACCCAACAGGTAGAAAAATCCCATTCCTTTACCGTTAAGGTCCCTAGATGTTGAAAAGTTTTCTACTCTAATAGTTTCTTCCCTCGAACTGTTAGAACTCCTGGTTCCCTGCTACCTTGACTGTACTGACATGCAGAAGTTCAAGTGTAATGTTACCAGACATCTCGCTACTCAACTCCCTACGTAATGTTCCTATAGCTTTCGTATTAAATAGTAGCCCCTTACATGTGATTTGTTTGAAGTAGAAATCTGTATTTTTTAAAGGTGGAGAAAACCATATGCCATTCTTCAGTTTAATCCTGCTTTAATCGAATCTGATTTGCATTTGAGATGAAGACGTCTTGCTTGATATCTTTTCAAAGTGTTGTCTTCTGTTTAATACACATGTTCTTTATCTACTATTAATAAAATTCTAAATGTTAGTTTTTTTTATTTATGTGTGTGTGTATATACCAATAAAACTTTCGAACGGATACACCGAATTGAAAAATTCGTCTTTTCCCTGAAAGGTGTGAGGCTCTAGAATCTATTTAGTAACGTAACGAACAACGCTGAGCCACACAAAAAGCCCGAAATAAGGGTTTTTAAGCCGTTTCGTGCAATTATCAAAAAAGTTACCTGCCCATGTAACAGGAATTTAGCACCGTCTGTATATAGTGGCGGTAACATCTTTCAGCACACGGACAGGACTTGTGGTGTAATGGATAATGCGTCTGACTACGGATCAGAAGATTCCAGGTTCGAATTCTGGCAAGTTTATAATAATTTTAACCATCATTTTATCCAACGTTTACTCATTATCCTTACCCTTAGTTAAGAAATTTTTGATTTTTTCAATGATTTTGTTTTGTGCATATGGGAGTTTCCCATACTCCAAGTTCACATGGTAAGCGTTGATGGTAAGACGATGTTGAGTGTACTTGATGTTGAGTGCACTCGATTTTGTGTTTGACTCGGCATTGTGTGTACCGACACGGCGCAGCCGTTAATTATTAATAAAAAACTCATACAATGGGAAATCCCAAATTAATTCCCCCTATTATTTTAGTCCATCCGAATGGATCCGAGGAGATTGCAAATTAAATTGTTATAATGACTGAACTCATGCATGACCTGGAAGTTTTATCTTTCTGTTGCAGATATCGTCAGAATGAGACCCTCCCCCCCTCGCCAATCTTTCACGAGAAACACCCGCCTGGCTGAAACTACTGTCAACAATTTTCCCCACTCTTTATCTGTGCCTAAATCCAAACGTAGATTCCATGAGCAAAGCTTCTTTCTAAGAACTGCACGCCAGTGGAACTCTCTGTCGCCGCCTGTTTCCCACCTGACTACAACTTGGACGTCTTCAAGTCCAACATAAACAAACTCCTGACAAACCGCCCCCTTAAGTAAGACACTCTATCTAACCACCCAGTACTAATGATTACTATAATACTATCTCATTGATTACTGTACACGCAATAACCCTTATCTCTGAGTGGCCTTCGAGCCTTAATAAGTGGTGAACCCACTGTAAAAAAAAAAGATAACAGTTTGAGACTAAGAAAA
>NC_136519.1:83951275-83971275 GCF_053919585.1 Euprymna scolopes
CTACACGAGTTTGTAGTGTTATTCAAATCTTGTCGGTAGCTGAATACTTGATGCTTGACCAGGGATATCAAGGGCATTTTTTTTTATTGTTACTCCATCACTACATGGGTTGCCTATTACGGCTTAAGAGAGGCCCATCTACCCCCAAGAGAAGAACAGACTGTGCCAGTTTCCGAACCTCGTATTTTACCTCGCTGTACATACAGCACCTCGCCTTCCGAAATAATAAATTATAACAAATAAATAATAAAAATGGCACACAAACATTTTATCTTCAAATAAAATAAAGTACGCTATCCCTCTTACCTGTCCTTCCACCATATATAAAGTAAAGTAAGCCTATTTCTCATTTCTTTGCCGTCGATAGCTTTCTTCGTACAAAACATTCTGGTTCATGAGTTCTTTTGGTTGACTATGATAACATGCTGTTAAGAACAATAAAATATAATTCGATTTAATTTTTTCCAGAAAATACTTTGACCGAGTCGGAATTATTTTTATATGGACGCCATCTTTAAAAAGGGGCGTAATTTTTTATTTGTTTATACACAGTTACTTCCCTTGGTTTCGATATTTCACTATGTAAATGACGTAAATGTATTCGAGTAAATGACGATTATAACGTGCGAGTTCTTTTCGTGGATTTTAAAAAATATATTTCAGTCCTTATTTTGAATTGAACTTATTGGGAGAATTTCAGTAAAGAAAATCTGGAAAAGTCTTTATGATGTACGCAAGCATCACGGAACGAAGATGGCATATTCCAAAAATCATATTATTTGGTCAAGTATTTTTTATTTAAAGAAAAACAAATTTTTTGCAATGCTCGATGCAAGATAAACTTCATCACTAATTACCTCCTCCTTAACAATATCTCAGTAGCAAGGGCCCCTCAATGACTGTTAAAAATACTTAATCGCTAAAGATCATACACTTTTATTTTCTTTAAATAAAAAAATAATCGATCATTTTTTATGATTTTTAGAATATAACACTTTCATGACATGACAAGTAGCTGCACCATAAATATTTTTCGTTATTTTTATTATTTTTTTGTTATTTTTTAATTCTTGTTTTCCTGTAACGCCTCGTTCAAGGAGGTGGCTAGGACTCTTATTTCACTGGATCTCGGCACGTGGTCGTCTAGGCTCCTCGGAGGTTGTTACATAATCTGGTATGCTGAAAGCGAATATCGAAGCGGCAAGCAGAAAGAAAGACAACGATTGTAGTCTATCTACAAAAGCTTAATTCTCATAAAATTATGTACAAATGTTTTTACTATTCTCATTCAGATTTTGTAAGTTCTTTTCAAAGTCTCAACTCTCTTCACAGACAGCGACCGATAGATGGATGAGGTGGGGAGGGGTCACGTCTCTTCTCTACTCTGATCTGAACTCTGTTCGACTCAACTCTTCTCGCTCTTCTCATTAATTTTCGCACGACAGTCGTATATATAGTAAGGTAAGTGGATGGGGTTGGAAATTCTCCCCAGCCAATAGGATTTCGCCACGAAATCGAAAGAGGTTCCCACAATGAAATTCTCTCACCAATTTCAAGGACAGATGTCAATTCTGACACCCGACCCTGGGTTCACGTAAGGCCAGACAAGGTTCTAAGTGAAATTCCCTGTCGTCAACTTTTAGCCGTAAAAATATATTTCTCTGGTTTTCAAACAATATCTATTTTGGCATGAAATAAAATATGTATATTTATCTTCTCTATCTTAAATTCTTGGGTTATCTGGCGTCACCCGGGAATACAAAGTTACCTCAGCGTAGTTCTAATGCTCCTCAATGGGGGATTACGTTACATCCTAAATAAGTACAAGTCTAAATTAGTACCCATATTTTTAAGGATAATAAATAAATATCCGATTTAGTTCTTTTCAGAAAATACTTTCACCAGCTTTGAATTATTTTCTTATGGACGCCATCTTTAATAGTATTATATTTGTCAATACAGAATTATTTTCCTTTATACAATTATAAAGTGTTCTCTTTGTCTCATCCGTATCCAAGGTGAATGACCAACTTATGCTAAAAAGAAAAATAATGACTACTTATGCATTATAATACATTATAAGTATGACTCGAGTACATCATATTGTTGAAGACTTTTTAATAATACTGTGCTGGTTCTTATTCTATTTTTCTAAGACACACACGCACATTAAAATTGATAAATTCATCTGCGTGAAAATTGGATAAAAAAGCATGACGCTTGAGAAATGGCTGACGTAGTTGAAAGCACTTTTTTTTTCGTCAAAATTATGAATTTTTGATCAATCAGGGCTCGATTCAAAGCATTTTTTTACAAGCCTCTAGGAGCCTCTAAAGAAATAAAAAAGACAAGAAGAACATCTCTCATCAGAGAGGGACATCAGACACCAGCAGAAAGACAAGTCGCAAGTCGAACGCTCACCAGCTAATTCAGTAGCTGAAATGACAGCTTTTCTCGCACGTCAAAGAACATTGCTTGACTCTCTCTTTTTCTCACTTTGCCACAATACGTAGTCGGACTCTTCTTCCCACTCTCAATTCTTTACCTTCTTCCTTCCTTCCTTCATACAGACTGCCACGTTTGCGCACATTAAAAAAGTAATTTATTTTCTTTTAACGAAAATAAACAAAAGTTTATTTTGCATTATTTGGGAGTGTATTTCTTTTTATTTATTTATTTCGAGTAACCAAAAATATTAACCCTAAATTCATAAATGCGTTTTGGAACGTTTTTTTTTATGTGTCACATTCTTAAAAGTAATCAAAACATTTATATATATATATATATATATATATATATATATATATATATATATTAAAGGATTAATGTGCTCCATTACGCCAACTGAAGACGCCTCACCATTTTTGAAGAAATCAACGACTTTCATAGGTTTTCGGATATCCCGAAAAGGAATATCGCAGGGAAAATTAGCGCAGACAAATAGTTTCCGAAATATAAATACCTGTATTTTGTAATGTAAATCACTGGCGGCCATGTTTGAACGGGCGGCATATTAAAGCGGCACACCCTCAGTTTTTTTTTCAGCACAATTCAGAAAGCTGTTCTTAACATGGGGAGGTTGGGGTGTTTATTTCGAAAGCCATTCTTAACATGGGAAGGCTGGGAGTGCTTATTCCGAAGGGCATTTTCTTATCTTCAACCTCCCCATGTTAAGAATGGCTTTTGGAATAAACAGGTTGGACAACCAGTGCACATTGACCGAATTTTCTTGAATTTGAATTCTTGAAAGTAATTTTTTGGTGGAATTAACTAGAAATGACGCTGAATTTCGTAGAATAGATCACACAGTTCGTCTGCGCATACTCACTGAATCATTTCATTGAAACAACAAAGACCGCGGCCAATTTAAGAAATACTAGAAATTACATTTCAAAATACAAGTATTTATATCTGGAAAACTATTTGTCTACGCTAAATTTCCGTGCGATATTCGTTTTCAGCATACCCGAAAACCTAGGAAAGTCGTCGTTTTTTTAGAAACTGTTGAGACGTCTTCAGTTGGCGAAACTGAGCACTTATGCCAAACTAATTACTATTTATACTACTACTACTACTACTACTACTACTACTACTAATAATAATAATAATAATAACTAGTGGGACCTGTGGAAATTCCACAGGGGACTCATTCAAAAGTAATATATTGATGTTGGCATTCTGTAGATGTTCAGTGTAAATGGAGACGCTCTGATATTATTGTAGCTTTTTTTGTTAACACTGCAAAAGTATTTATCTAAGCAAGCACGAACGCCCGGCAAAGCCCGGTCGTAAAATACGCTTAAATATGGTATTTTAATTCTTGCAGATTTCGTATATATTATTATAGAGTTAATGTTCTATCGATTTTTATATTTTATAAAGTTGCGATTTCAAAAATAAAGAAAATATATCCATATGACTTGGGTGCATTAGCTTGAATCGAAACCGAAAAAAAAACTTATACAAATATATATATATATATATATATATATATATATATATATATATATATATATATATATATATATATATATATATAATTTCTTAGAACTGCACGCCTGTGGAACTCTGTTCCGTCTACCTGTTTCCCATCTGACTACAACTTGGATGTCTTCAAGTCCAACGTTAACAAATTCCTAATGAACCGCCCCCTTAAGTAAACACTTCATCAAATCTCCACAATGACGTACTGTACTTGCAATAACCCTTATCCCTGAATGGCTTGATAAGTGGTGACCACCGTGTAAAAGAAAAAAAAGAAAAAAGTTCCTTCAGCCATAATCGAAACAGAAACCAAAACTTATGAAGAATTCTTGATAAAATAATTTATATAAAAAATAGATGAAGTGCCATCAGCTATAGTCGAAATCGAAACCAAAACTTATGAAGAATTCTTGGTAAAATTATGACAAGAAATAGAAGAACATAACAATTAAAAGACCCGGATGTAAGCGTGACACACACAAAAGAACACACACGCTATCGTATTAATATATGGAAGAAGAAGAAGAAGAAGAAGAAGATGATGATGATGATGATGATAATAATTATTAGTATTCATCTAAAAATGTCTCCCTAATGACATATATAAATTCCTTCAGTTGAAATATCTGTTGGAACATGTTTCGTCGGGGACGCCAAATCAGCTATCACCGTCTAGAAAACGGCGGAACTAATGCAACAATTAAATGCCTCGAGAAATAAGCCGGATAATAAAAAGAAATTAATAAAAATATTAATATCAGCCTTACACTACATGGAATGCTAATTTAAAACCTGAAACGATGTATCTACGAAGCAGAATAGATGACCAAAACTACAACCACGCTGATAATAAAAGACAAAAAAATCAACCGACCTCAGCAACTACAATGAGGGGAAGCACTAACAAGACCTTCACTCGATTAGTGCAAAGAGGACCGGAACCTTAGACAGGCTTATTGCTACTCAAAGTCTAGTGAACACTAATGGGCGCTGCCAACGATAAATCAATGGTAAACGGCTGTTGCGAGAGCATAAATTCATTTGCAAATGGTTATCAAAAGAGATAAAGAGTATTGCATGGGGAAACTTGGTGTTAGACCTCAGGGAACACCATAGATTGTTCTCAAAGAGAAATCTTTGATCGTCTTTGTAAAAACGTCTAACGAATATTCTTTACTATTATCTAAAAGGAACTTTGTCTGTGTGATTTCGTTCCCTATGGACTAGAAAATAACTGACGATTTTTATGAAATTTCACACGATGGTAGTTTATGTACTTGACAGTGTCCTTAGATGGGGTTTGTATCGGGATGTCTTCGATAAGTATCGATAATCGATCATCAAAATAATACAACGAAAGAAGGAACAGGCGATTTTAACTAAAATTAACACTTTACACAGCCTGACACCACAAGTACATTTGAGAAGTTTTATTACCACACAAGCATTTAGGTCAGGCATATAAAATCAACAGTAGGTTCTTTGATATAACAGAGGCGCGTTCGAAATGAATGTTTCTGTTTAAAGCACCATTGCACCATGATACTTGACTTTTATATTTTAAACTTTATTGTGACTTCGTCCACAGCACATTGTAGTCTACATTGCAATGTCAACAACAATGTATTGTGGACTAAGGCACTGCAGGCGGCATGTGAAGTTTCCTCTTGGTGCACCATGATGGGTTCCCGACTAGAGCAGGCAATCAATGGATTTGATTGAAAAATGGACGATTTCACTGATTTCCATGACAAAAATATTTGAGTGTGAAACATTCATTGATCATAATTCAATCCCGGTCGACGTCGGATCTCGCTGCTAATACTACTACTACTACTACTATTACTACTACTACTACTAATAATAAAATAATAATAATAAAGAAGCATATTTTCATGTGACTTAAAATCACCCTTGAACTTGGTTTTAAGGTACCCTTAAAATATTTTTTTTACTATGTTTTAGGTCAGAAATTTGGAACCAAGTCACAGAAAATTATTAGCCACTAGCAAAGATAACCGCGCATCGCACGGGACTTTTCTGCACACTTAGGTATGCGATTTGTGGGCACCTTTCGAGTAAGTGGATGTTGTAAGAGGGAAGTAAATTTCAACTCGATGCTTAAATCTTATCTAACACATTGAATACTGAAAACATACCACAATCAGATCATATCAGTTTTTCATCATTCATTTTCATTGAAGAGCCTCGTGGTAAACTACATTTCTGCTTCTTTGATTTGGAGCCAGAATGTAGAGTTTTTCTGAACTTCCTGTCCGGCTGATGGAGACGTAGAACATACCGTGACTGAAACAGTCTGATGTCAGGTCTACGCCAATGGTTTTAAACGTCTGACCTTGTCTTTTATTGCCCATTGCAAAACAAACTTAACAGGAAACATTTCTAGATAGTACAATTACAACAACGCCCCAACATCCTCCCCCAGTCGCCGCGACATCTCCCCGCCACAATATAAACAAAATGTTTTTTTTGCGGGGGGGGAGGGGTTAACGTGTGGGTGCTCATATTAAGTTAAATTATCATAAAATATGATCCCCCACTTTATTGAAATTAACATTTCTCCAAAAAGTCCCAGGATCCAGGAGTTCATACCACGCAAACGGTAAATTTGCGACGGGTTTGATTATCAGATTTGGTGTCAGAAGAAAAAAATCGGTTTGTGTCAAAAAACGAAAATAAATGTCTTTTTTATCAAAAAATAATTATTTGTCCAATCATGAGAATGTGAAAGGAGTCCTGTGGCCATTTTATTTGGCTCGTTTGGCTCGTTTTGGTGTCTTTTTAGTAAATGCACGGGCGGCCATCTTGTTTGCCAAACTGTAGTGATTGCGTTGGATACTAAATGTCTTCAAATATGAATAACTACTCGTTTGCGCAAGAAATAAATGCAATATTCGTTCTCAGCGTCCTCCAAAACCTAGAAAAGTTGACAATTCAAAGGTAAATGCCGAGGGGTCGGTAAAATAAAAGGATACCGATTCATGGTACTTAATTATACCATAGCGATGTATGTGATATCATATATGGTAAAAAAATTATATTTTATACTAAATCTATATAATTATAAAACTCAAATGACCTTGTAACGGGTATTGTAATCCAACATCCGGTTTACGACTTCCGGTTGCGTATGCGTACATAAAGATAAACCCATATCAGCGTAAACAAATAAACATAAATCGCTACTTTTGCAGAATTTGTACCTGCACACTAAAATATTAACGCTATTATTTAGAAATTATTATTTAACATGCGAAGGGTGGGGATGTTTTGCAACTATTCTGTATTACAACTATACTGTCACAATTTTCTTACAAATAAATCAACTTTAATCCGTTAACAACGTATTCTTTTACTGTGTACGTTTTCAGCGTCCCAATTGTTTTTTTTTTCGCGTTTAAATTATCCAAATAAAATTGTTAATACTTCATTTTTTTTTACATCGTTCATTTTCGTATTACTTTTAAGTTATTTTAACGCAATTTTTTTACAAATAAATCTACTTTAACCCGTTGACAACCATAAGAGCATTTTACAACGTATTGTTTTACTGTGTACGTTTTCAGCGTCCCAATTGTTTTTTTCGCGTTTAAATTAAAAGATATATCAAAATTTGAATTTAACTTTAAGTATTATGCTATCTGTTCAGTGCACATTTACTTATAAGTATGGCAAACAAACCACTTATAGTGCAATGGCTGTAATTTTTTTATCAAAAATAAACAATTATAAACAGAACGATGAATTATATTGGCGTAAAACTACTAAATACAGTGAAAAAAAACCCGGATAACTCAACAATAACAAATAAAAAAGGTTTGTACTCATGCAGAGAGTGGTCCAGACGTAACTCAGCACACGCCCGGTTTTCCCCGGAACATGACGTTAACAGCCGGAGTAAGCCAAGCGTCGTCAAGAAAATTAAGCCGTCTGAGGAAACATAAAGCTGAGCCAAGGACAATGTAGCGTGATGGATTTCAATGCGAGTCATGTTCGCGTGAGTTGAAAATTTAAAGGAGCAGACGACAATTTGAAAGAGGAAGAAAAGAAAATAAATTAGTAAAAAAACGCACACCATTTTGTACTTTAACTTCAGAAAAAAACAATAAAAAACATGAATTTTACAGCCTTAAGTGAGCAGCTGGAAACACCAACTGGAGTCGTCGACTTTTGTCAAGAAAAAAAATTACTGGCACGGACGAAAACTTGTGCATAATGTGGACAAGGAAAGGTAAGCGATGGCTATACGTGGAGGTGTCAAGCTACCACATGCCGAACCTTTACATCATTCCGTCTGGTACCTTTTTTTTTGCCGCAGTCTAGGCCTACAATTGCCATTGTGGGCGTTTGAGCGAACAACACAAAAAAGACCTCCAGCGTGACTGCGGAATATGATTTATGCACACACACCATTAATAAAACAACGGTCTGAGGAAACAACAACAATATCTGTTTTAATATGAAAAAAATATATAGTTTTCAGGTTTTTCCTTGAAAAAAAAAAAATAAAATAACACCCCAAAAAACAAAGATAATTTTTTTCAATTTTTCTTGAAAAATAAACAAACTTTACAATAAAAAAGCGTCTATTTTACTTACCATTGAACCTTTTCTCGAACAAAAAAAATCGGGCAATGTCAAGTTTCTTTCCAACTCCTCCAAAAACATTTTTAAAGGTTTTCGGTGGTGCTGAAAACGAATATCATATTTAAATTTGGGGCAGATGAGTAGTTTTCATGATATGAAGAATTTTTTTTTCAAAAACTGGGGGATCACTTTCCTAGATAAATTTAACGTAAAATGAGTACCTACCTTCTGGCCACGTAGTAATTTCTTCATATCAAAACAAATTTAACTGATATTCGTTTTCAGCATCTCCGAAACCCGGCGTTGTTTTTTATTTTTACAAAGATTCGCTCATTTTTCATCTCATAATTTAAGACGCTAATTATGCTGTCAGTAAGTTTACAAAAACATACTTTTTTTTCGTTATACAACTTGTATAGTTGTTAACAGGTGCTTCAGCAGCTAAATATTTCACAAAAATTCTGTTTGCATTAGGAGGCTGTGGAGCCCCTAATGTAAAAAGAATTTATGTGAAATACTAAACGATTCTGCTTTAGTGGTTTAATGGTTAATGTCGGCACGTTACTTAGGGAAAAACGGTTAATTCAACTAAAGAAGCACCTGTTAAAAACTATACAAGTTCTATAATTGAATAGCCACCTAAAAAAAAAAAAACGCTCATGTAAGCTTACTGACGGCATTATTAGCGTCCTAACTTATAAAAAAATGAACGAATCTCTTAGTTAAAAAAACAAAACAAAAACAGCGCCGGTTTTCGGGGGTGCTAAAAACGAAAATCACAGTTAAATTTCTTTTATGATATGAAGAAATTATTAGGTGGCCAGAAAGTGGGTGCTCATTTTACGTCAAATTTATATAGGACAGTGATCCCCACTTTTTGATAACGTAATTTCTTCATATCCTGCCCCAAATTTAAATGTGATATTCGTTTTCAACGCCAGGAGAGACGTTGCAAGCATTTGTTTTATCGTTACTTCCATGGCAGGTGCTCGTCTGAGCTCCAATCCCTGGTCTCCCCTCGCTGATCTTTCACGAAAAACACCCGTCTAGCTGAAACTACTGTCAAACATTTTCCCCACTCTTTATCTGTGTAGATTCCTTGAACAAAGCTTCTTTGTTAGAAGTGCACGCCTGTGGAACTCTGTTCTGTCTGCCTGTTTCCCACCTGACTACAACTTGGGTGTCTTCAAGTCCAACATAAACAAATTCCTGATGAATCGCTCCCTTAAGTGGACACCTTGTCAAATCTCAATATTAATAACGTGCTCAAAGAATTAAACTATCACAGTTATTCCCCTTGGTTTTCTGGTTTGAAAATTAAAAGATTTCAGATTTACGATAATAATAAGTAAATTTAAGTTAAATAAAATATAAATTGAAATGAAAATAAACTAAATAATTACATTTTAAATTATATTTTTAAATAGTACAGTATTAACGAGGCTATTATGTCGAATAAGTAATATAAAAGAGCTAATTATTTAAAATGATTTAATTTAATGTGATATGCTAATAACCATAACTCAGTCGATTTATATGTGATGTGAAGAATGCTATATCTAGAAGTTACACATAAAAATGTATGTCTCTTTTGACAGAAGTATCCTACAATGGGCATTAATATTTCTTGACCAAGTTGGTTGGTTGGTTGTTTTTGTTTTGCGGCATATCAACCCTTTTCGGGTTATTTAATGCCGAATCCAAAGGTTTTGCAGAATTTTTTTTTTAATAGAATATATTCGTTGTTTTCACGTCGGTTTCTATTTAACCCATAGTTGGGACCCTAACAGGTATTACCACTCCGGGTCAGAGTGGACCTGGGAGCAATGGTTAATAAAGGGTGGCTCCACACTCCCCAAAGCCCACAAGCTGGGGCCTCACCACCGGATATAGTTTAAGGTCATATCCAGGACCCCCATTGAGGGACTTTTACCCTCTGCAGGGGGGGGGGAGTCGGCGTATTCTAATGCCCCACCGACAGGGCCTTACTGACCAGGAGAGGTGTACACACACTATAGATACTTTATATTTCTTTGATTATAGGGAGTTGTACACACAGACAAACACACACACGAACGCTATTACTTATATATATATATATATATATATATATATATATATATATATATATATATATATATATATATATATAAAATGAAAATTACAATTGAATTTACCAAAATGATCCAAGATGGTAAAATTAAAGTAAATTATAAATATTAAAGAATTAATATTTATAAAATTATCTATGTTTTTCCTTGTACACATTTTTGTGAATTATTCCTTGGATTTCTGCCTTTGGATTATTATGGATCGTCTTCTTCCGATTACGGGATTTCCTTGGATTTTACTTGTACAAATGGAAATTCTTTTAACTTTCTTGAAGTTTTACATTTGGATTTTACCGTCACTGGATTTTTTATCTTTCATCAGACTATCCATTCATGTGTAATCACCTTTTTCTTTACCATATTCCCTCTGCTTCACTTTTTTTTTGTTTTCAAGTAAGATCTTTAACTTACTTGTTGTTTCATCAAATACTTTTGCATGCAAAATACGATCCCGCATTTTGCTAATTCCTACCCTTTGATGAGAAGGAGAGTATTTCTTCGAAACTCCGCGGATTAAGGACTATCCATTTATCTAATGTTTCCTTTTCAGATTAAATATGTTTTTAACTCATTTCAAAGTGTTTTTTAACATATTTTATTAACTGTTTGCTCATATATATATATATATATATATATATATATATATATATAAATGAAATTATATATATGCTCATTATATAACAGGATGGTTTCATGCTTAAGTAACTTTTAGTATAAGAGAGAGAGAGAGAGAGAGAGAGAGAGAGAGAGAGCTGATCTTCCTCGCAGCAGTTTCAGGAATGGATTCGATGTATATTTTCTAACTCATCTTCTCAGTAAACTAAATACTAAGGAGTTTTACCGAAGTATTTGAAAGCAATATATGATTAGCCATAGGTATTGGTGGTTGAGATGGTTTCTTGTAATTATAACGGAAAGAAGCCTAGTTATGGTACAATTCATCCCCCCCCATTCTTCTACAGACTTCCTCTAGGGTTTCCGCTATTGCCTTTGGTAATTGTCCGTTTTGGCTAAGTAAAAGTGACGATAACAAAAACATAAATACTAAAATCTTACACTTATCTATATGATATTTCGTTTAATCTGTCTATATCATTGTGTCTGTTCATTTCAATTTTTATTGGAAACTACTGGGATGATCTGGCTGAAATCTTGTATGGACCTTTATTATCATAAGATGCAGCGAAATATTATGGTATCTGTTCGATGCACAGTTAGGGATTTATATGGATTAGTAGTCGATGCAATAATGCGCACAGATGTAACCATATTGCCACAAAGCACCCGTTGTTAGTCAACGGGCTATAACTTTTGCCCGTTTACAACAGGCTAAAAAGTCTAGTACTTATATATTATTCATTTCCAGATTGAAATGAACATCGAAAGTACAAATTGAAATTCCGATCTTGTCCATTAGAAAAGCAGACAGTTTCTAATAAGTGAAAAACAAGAAAGGACAGAAAACATAATTCGATTATTTTTTTTCTATCAAAATATAATTTGAAAAATAATCGCCAACATAATGACAAGGTAATATATATATATATATATATATATATATATATATATATATATATATATATATATATATATATATATGCATATATATATATATTAGTGATGGGACGATTCAGATATTTTTCCCGATTCTGATACAATTATCGATTTCGTACTAAATTCCCGATTCCGATACAATTACTGATTCCGGTTATTTATATATTTCTAAATATTTGACTATTGAGTTATTTTCCTCGATTTCTGTAAAAAAAAAAAAAAAAAAAAATTAAAAAAAGAAAACGTTAAATATGCAGATATTTTCCTAAACGTGAAATTACACCTGTGGAGGATGATCTTTCGAGTTTACCTTTAGTGGTATTTTAAAATCAATAAATATTTATTATTTTATCATTATTACCAGCAATGGAAGATTTTGCTTTAAAACAAAATCAAATAAAAAAGACAACAGAATCGTTTTGGCATCGAAAAATAGGCATCGATTTTTTCGATTCTGATATCGATTCCGATACCTCCAAATTTGTCCATTTTTCCAATCCCGATTCCGATTCCGATTAATCATCCCAAGACTAATATATATATATATATATATATATATATATATATATATATATATAATAAATTTTCACCCCAAACAAGACACAGTGCCACTTTGATGTAGAGGGTACTATCGGGGCCATAAGTTGCAGGGTTGCCAGCAAGATGTCTGTTCACATTACACTTGAACTTCTGCATGTCAGTACAGTTGGGAAAGCAGGAACCGGAAGGGATTTCCAAAGTCTATCAGTTCTGGGGAAGAAACTACTAGAGTTGAAGGCCTTCTTACATCTAGGGATCTCTACTGAGATTTTGCTGCCTGCTGAGTGTGTCGTGGGTATTTATGTCAAGAGGGGGGTACAGGAGTTTGTAGTCTATCAGAGCATCCACCACTAAACTACTTGTAAAACAGGCAGAGGGATGCAACATTTCGTCGAAGAGACAGTGGTGTAAGTGTAGGTGACACTTCAAGACCTATCAGGTTGGCGACTCTCATTAGAACCTTGTTTAGGAGCGAGAGACAAGTAGTAGAGGCACTAGCCCGAATGTGACAACAATACTCCATACATGGGCGAATGATGGCGTTATAGAGGTACAGGATACTTTCAGACGTAAGTAACTTTCTAGCATGGTAGAGAGAGCCCACCTTCCTCGCAACGGCCTTGGCAATATTCTCAATGTATCTGTCCCAACTCATGTTCCATGTGAACGTTGAGCCGAGGAGTTTGAAAGAAGTACTTTTAGGTAATGTGTTTTTAGCCATTGTTATTGGTAGTTGAGAAGGTTTTTTGTATTTATTGAATGATGACGGTGATGATGATGCTGATTATGATACCGAGATGATAACATGAATAAAATTAGAACAATGATGATGATTAATAGGAGGATGAAAATAGCTTGCCGATGGAAAAGATGATGATGTAGATGATTATGATGACAAAGAAGATGATGACAACGACGATGATGAAGATGATGGTGATGATGATGAACTGACGATGATGATGACGAGGAGGATGATGACAATGATATTGACAATGATGACGATAATGACAATGATGATGATGATGACGATGTTGACGACGATGTTGACGACGATAACGATGATGATGATGACGATAATGGATGACGACGACAATGATGATGATGATGATGATGACAATGATGATGATGATGTTGACGATGATGATGACGATGATGACGACGACGATGAAGACGACGATAATGATTACGATGATGATGATGATGATGATGCTGATGATGATGATGATGATGATACGGAAATCAAGACAAAAGCGTGATGAAAAATTTTTATGCTGATGATTCTGATGATATGAAGATAAGGATAAACGTGAAAAAAATGATGCTGTTGATGCTAAGAGGGTGTAAATGATGCTAAGAACAGGATAGTATCATTGTCCTAGATGATTTGGACCTGTGGGACATATTCGAATTGATTAAGTCAAAAAAAAAGAAAAAAACAACTTTATTTAATCCACACGGGTAGAATGCTCTCGTTCTATCAACTGTGACTGGGTAAAATTTGATATAATTCCCAATTGTATATTTGTGTGCTGCCATCACCAAGGATTTAACCTTCAATCTCCAGAAGAGTGTAACATCCAATTGAATTTTACCAAGTACTATATCTACCAGGCCACGAGTCTTTGCAGACATTTAATCCACATTGGCAGCATATGTGGATAAAATAAAAGGGGTCTGTTCAGAATTTGTGGAGAACACCCGAGTTCAATAGAAAGATTCCGAGTTTGACAAGATACACTTGAAAAAGGTCGGAGGTTACATCGACCGAAACGTTGTTAAGATAACGCTCAAGATTAGAACAGTAGTTCGTTCATAAGATCCACATAATACGAATAATCAGGTCTCATCTAAAAAAATTCAGAAACTGTAGGTTGCGAACGCTGTTCTGTATTTTATCAAGACAAGAAAGGGAATTAAAAAAAAAAAATTGAAATCATTTTTTTTTTAGTAACCTTTATCGTTGCTTGAGTCGACCAAAATGTCCGCTCGCCTAGTCACTCAGCATGTGACATGGCAGATGAAAGAGTTTGTTGCGTAGATGTTCGGGGGCAAATCAAAATGTACAAATTTGAATGACAAGCGTTGAAACGAAAATATTTCGTCGATGCATTGACGGCAGCTTTTGACAAAAGATGCGTGAATATGACATATGCGTTCGTCACAAGTTGGCCGCACGAGGAGACGGAGTAAAAAGCAATCTGTCAAGGTTTTGAACCAAGAACACCCAAAATTTGAACGAATATATATATACAGAGAGAGAGAGAGAGAGAGAGAGAGAGAGAGAGAGAGAGAGAGAGAGAGAGAGAGAGAGAGAGAGAGTTAAAAGCAATCTGTCAATGCTTTAAACCAAGAACACCCAAAATTTGTCAAACAACGATTTAATTTTACAAATAATAATTTCTGCAAAGTTTTTCAAACACACATGTTATATTATACCCATAGATACTCAAAATGTCGTCCGTGCACTTCACTGCAGCCTCTTAACCTAGAAATCCAAACTTGACAACAAAGGAACCAATCAAGGAAATAGCAATCGTGCATTTTATTCATGATCTAAGATGCCCTTCAAATTTCCCGATTTTTCTATCAATCACCCTGTATATACGAAATCTGGACTAATTAACATTACTCGGGTTTGTATTACTGTACACATAGATTCGAAAAAGTTGTCAAAAAACAAATATATAACAAATAAATGTTATCAAAGGCAAGATAAGTTACTTTTCTGCCAAACTGGATATAATTTTCGTGTTTTTATTCAATTTAACATGTTTATTCAGCTCGAAAAACATGCAGTGTTTAGCGATGTATTGGAAAATTCAAGATGGCGGCCGATTCTCTCGTTAACACGGTAAGTTCAGGAAAAGGTGTAATAAATAATAAACTAGACAAAATACTATTAAAAACCACCGAATATATGTCAAGTTATGTCACGGTAACATATATTGAGCGAATTTCTAACAGTATTTTGTCTAGTTTATTATTTATTACACCTTTTCCCAAACTTACCGTGTTAAAGAGAGAATCGGACGCCATCTTGAATGTTCCAATACATCGCTAAACACTGTATGTTTTTCGAGCTGAATAAACATGTTAAATTGAATAAAAACACGAAAATTATATCCAGTTTGGCAGAAAAGTAACTTATCTTGCCTTTGATAACATTTATTTGTTATATATTTGTTTTTTGACAACTTTTTCGAATCTATGTGTACAGTAATACAAACCCGAGTAATGTTAATTAGTCCAGATTTCGTATATACAGGGTGATTGATAGAAAAAGCGGGAAATTTGAAGGGCATCTTAGATCATGAATAAAATGCACGATTGCTATTTCCTTGATTGGTTCCTTTGTTGTCAAGTTTGGATTTCTAGGTTAAGAGGCTGCAGTGAAGTGCACGGACGACATTTTGAGTATCTATGGGTATAATATAACATGTGTGTTTGAAAAACTTTGCAGAAATTATTATTTGTAAAATTAAATCGTTGTTTGACAAATTTCCCGCTTTTCTAGCGACCAGAGCAAATAATAATAATAATAATAATAATAATAATAATAATAAATATAATAATAATAAAAATAATAATGATAATAATAATAAAAATAAATAAATAAAAAATAATAAAATAAACGGTAATTTTTTTTTTTTAACTATTATGACCCCTTAACATTTATTGTTTTGGGCTCAAATCAAGTTATTAAATTAGATCCATGTCCAAAGAACCTATATCTAAAATTTCAAGTGTTTAGACCCAAAATTGTAGGAGGAGTTTGGTAGAGTTCTCAAAGGTCAAATCGTTGAACTTTGACACCTTAACAGCCAAATTTCTGTCCGAAACCCGATCACATAGATTTTTCCCAAATCTCAATACCCGGTATATCAAATTTCTAGTCTGTAGACTAAAAATTGACAGCGTTATTGCGAAAGAAAATGTGCACAGACACACAGACAGACAGACAGACACGTTCAGTTTTACAGATATATAGATTGTTTATATCGGAAAAAAGAGTTGATTGTCTATTTTTTAGAATTCTGAATATTAAATATGTCAGTAAAAGAATGAACAATGAAAATTAAAAATATACTGTTAAAAAATACGTTAGGTTAAAAAATAGGTTAGGAGAGGATTCTTTTATTTGCAGAAGTGTGTTTGGACAAACAGCTACGTGAAATTAGTCACGCTTGAAAAACACACTTCTGACATCATAGACAAAGTACAATTCTCCATATAGTTCTATGGGTTCAGATTTTAGAGTCAGTCAGATATCAAAAATGCCTTCAGCATATTCATCGCCACCAGAACGCAAGATTTTTAAGTTACTAGACATGAATACACTTGTTTTGCGTTGGCAAAAGTTTGTTCCTTCCGATGGTTTCTTATTGCGATCAATAATTTTTGTTTTAGCCGAAATATGTTCATCTGAATTTAAAAGTTAAAAAAAAACGCAAGAGCTTTCTTGTCAACCTAATAAATGCTAACCACCAAAACTTGATTTCACAGTACTGACATCGACCACCAACCCTTCTTACTATTGACCAGCCCACACCAAATAATCTCGCTCATATTATTGTGAGCGTAGATTAGTTTCTTACTTATATTTCTACATTTATTTTTATTCCAGATTTTTATTCAGTAAATAATCCCCGTCCGTCATCGTATTTTAATAGTTTTTTATCGACTCTCTCAACTCCAGCATTCTCTTCTGCATCTGCAATATTGATTTTTTTTTATAGTTTATTCACAGTTTGTGTTTCTGAAAGATATACAAGATTAATAATTTACAGTCTAGACGAGCCATGATGAACGATGATGAATCTTGCAGGATATTTCCATGTTACACCCAAACTGTAAGGCGTCTGAAAAGCGATTTTCCTTTAATCCGTGTAGCACATTAGGTTCATAAAAGTAGTGTTTGATGGGCATTAATCAGAAGCTCACAGTATTAATGCTGGAGTCTCTCAGGGGTCCATCCTGGACGCAACTCTTTTCCTGATCTACATTAATGACCTTCTGAATTACACCCTTACATCATTCGTAGACATTTATGCTGTTGACACTACAATCTATGGTAGCACGTCTAAGACCGTAAATGACCAAGTTCTCTCTGATTCTCTCTCCTCTGATCACAAGCACGTGGTACAATGGGGAAAGAGGTGGCTGGTTATTTTTAACGCATTTAAAACCAAGCTTCTATCTTTACATCATCAACGCTCTGATGCTCATTTGGCATCGAGTTAAATGAAGGGCTCTCGTCTTGGAGAGGCTTCATGTTTTGACAAGCTTCTGGGCTTGACCTTTACTTCTGATCTGAAATGAAACACGTTCATCAAATCCGTTGCCAAGGCTGCTGGAAAAATTGTGGATATCTCACTCCTGATGCAATTCTCTACCTATATAAAAGTCAGGTACGTTCAATGATGGAGTACTGTTGCCACATCTGGGCAGGAGCTGCTAGAAAAACATTATCCTGCCTTGACAGAGTTCAAAATAGACTTTGTAGCCGAATGGGGGATGCCCTTTTCGCTTCCCTGCAACCTTTTTCCCACAGAAGAGACGTTGCGAGCCTGTCTCTGCTTTATCGTTATTTCTATGGCAGATGCTCATCTGAATTTCAATCTATGGACCCCCTCACCAAAATTTACGAAAAACACTCGTTTAGCCAAAACCACTATCAATAAATTCCCACACTCTTTATCTGTGCCTAAACCTAAATGTAGATTCCATGAACAAAGCTTCTTTCTTAGACCTACATGCCCGTGGAACTCTCTTCCGATTGCCTGCTTTCCAGCTGACTACAATCTGATTGACTTCAAGTCCAATGTAAACAAGTTCTTGATGAGCCGTTCCGCTTAAGTAATCCAATTTAAAAAATTCCCACTACTTATGTTTACTACGCTATAATCACAGTGACTAATGTATACCCATTAACCCTTATCCTCGAGTGGCTTCCGGGCCTTGATAAGGGAGGTGATCGCTGTGTACAAAAAAGGGCAAAATTGGTGCACGCATTTGTGTATGTCGACGAAAGGCTTTCTGCATCGGGCTTCTTGCGTCGGTTAGATTCCGCGAGAAGTTTGCACATACTTCCCAGATCATGATAACTCGGATTCGCAAACGTACATTGTCCCTGCCTTTTTTTGATCGAGTTAAACAAAATTCCCATCATGCTGTCGTCTCCAGGGTTTGTTTGGCTTTTCTGTATAAATAAAGTGAAACTATTCGAATGCAACCCCTGGCCTTCGGGCTGGGAAGTATCTGTTCTGTAATTGGTCCTTGGTCAATGTAGAGGAAACCCTTCATGCTGAGACAACTACTATTTATTTGGATTCTGCCACAGTGCCCCCTTGGAGTAGCGGTAAGACGTCAGATTTTCTTTCACTTTTTTTTCCGCCTTCACGTCACGGATTCGAGGCCGCCTGCCTACTACCACTTTTTTTTTTTTTTTTTGCTCAACACATACCTCCAAACACCCGGACAACCTAGTTCCTATTTACAATGCCTCCCCACGGGACAGAGTTAGACAACAGGGTCGTTTTTTAATGCGGAGAAAAGGAACAAAAATAAAAATTGTCTCAGTCGTGAAGGATTTCTCCTCCACTGACAGAGAACAAGAAATTGAAGTGTAGCATCTGAAGAACAGATACCACACTTTGATCTTGACTCGAAGGCCAAAAGAAAGTGTAATCTGCTTTAGTGTCTTTTAAAAAATAATTATTCCGGCGAGGTAGTTTATTACTACAGAGACAATCTATATTTATATATGTGTCTATTTATCTGTTTGTTTGTCTGCTCAAAAATGAGCAAACATCTAACTATATTCAGCCATCAGTTTGGCATAAAGTCCTCTTTGTTCTGAGTCAACGGTTCTAACTTTTGCCCATTTTAAACATTTGTCAGTTTTTATTGGGCTAAAACTTTCAAATAATAACTTAAAATGTTCAAATGTAAAGGAGATAATTCGTATATTCCATTAAATGTAAAAATGATTTAATTTTCTATTTCCTTTATAACTTATTGATTTTTAACGGAGAAAATTAGTTCTGAAATTCTATGCGTGATATTTTTAATACAACTTTCAAAATTCCAAGTAGCAAAGTAATTGTCCCTATAAATAATAAAAGCGGCGCAGTTTTTTTCCCCTCTGAAAAAAATACTGTAGGTTTGTAAAAACAGGTACCACATACAAATCTACTATGTCAA